>NC_134355.1:127336219-127663719 GCF_048569485.1 Anomaloglossus baeobatrachus | reverse complement strand
AACAAAGCTGCTCCCTGTCACAGGCTCCCGGGATCCCCGTCCAGAGCAGCGGTGGTTTCCACACAATCACCACAACCGTGGGTGGCGTCACGGACAATATCCCCAAAACCCAAACCACCCCTTTTCACTCACGGGCGAGTAGCGCCGCTCGAGTCCCCGGGATCCGGCCATCGCTCGAGCCAACGAGCAGCAGCAGCCGTAGAGCAGTGTCAGCCGGACCCGAGCAGTGGGAGAGCGCACCGTCCCCTCCTCCGCCCGCGACACTTCCAGCTTGGGACTGGTGTGGAGGGTAAAGTGGATCAGGATGCGCAGGAGGAGGAGGAGGCTGAGGATCATGACATTCCGGAGCTGTAGAGTGTGTGTGAAACCCTGACTGAGGTAGGGCCTGCAAAACTTGGTGTGTGAAGGACGTGTTCCGTCCCTCGCTCAGACTGGGTCCCAGCTTGCACAATATTAACCCAGTGTGACGTCAACGAGATGTAGCGGCCTTGCCCACATGCACTTGTCCACGTGTCTGTGGTTAGGTGGACTTTGGCTGAAACAGCGTTGTTCAGGGCACGTGTGATGTTTTGTGACACGTGGTTATGCAATGCGGGGACGGCACACCGGGAGAAATAGTGGCGGCTGTGGACCGAGTAACGTGGGACAGCTGCCACCATCAGGTCGCGGAATGCTTCTGTCTCAACCAGCCTAAAAGGCAACATTTCCAGCGCAAGCAGTCGCGAAATGTTAGCATTTAGAACTGTGGCATGTGGGGTGTTGGCAGTGTATTTGCGCCTGCGTTCAAAGGTTTGCTGAATGGATAACTGAACGCTGCGCTGGGACAAGGATGTGCTTGATGATGGTGTTCTTTCTGCGTAGGCAACTGCAGGTGCAGGAGTGGAGGAGGCTTGTTCGCAGGCAGCATGGACAGGGGATTGGCTCGCATGCACAACCAGCGAAGACGTAGCAGTGACATCAGCAAGCACTGCTCCTCGACTCTGTTGTACTTCCCACAAAGTCGGGTGCTTGGCTGACATGTGCCTGATCATGCTGGTGGTGGTCAGGCTGCTAGTTTTGGTACCCCTGCTGATGCTGGCATGGCAGGTGTTGCAAATGGCCTTTTTAGAATCATCTGGAGCCAACTTAAAAAACTGCCAGTGTCAGAGTTCCGGGTTTTCCAGTTTTCTTTTGAAAGAGCTTGCCCTTTGTTAACATGGAGTTTTCTGTTCTGTTGCCCTACTTCCTGTCCATCTGTTTAAAAGCCGCCCCTAAAGCTTAGTCCAGTGCCTGAGTATACTGCTTCCTGTGTGCTCCTGCCCTGCTGCTTTTGGTTCCTGATTGTTATTCGGATCCTCTTGGAAAACAACCGACACCGACTCTGGACTTCATCTGGTATCATCTAGCTGTGCCCGGACTCCGTTTGCCGTCTTTGGTCGGCACTTCTGCCCGGTTCCTTCCGTTTAATACCACTCTGGACTCACATCACGTACGGACATTTTTGGACTTACCTATTGCCCTTTTGTGTCCCGGCTGCTGCGCATTTAGGGCTTCTGGGGTGATTGCCAGACAGTCCCTGTATAGGGGTTCGCTCTTGGTGCTCTCCCTGGGGGAGTCCGGTGCGCGGTCCCGGGAATTCCCTTTCGCTCCGTCCCTGGAAGGTATTTCCTGTATTTATGTTCTACTGTGTTTTTGTTCCGTTTATGTACATATTTGCTGGTTGCATATTATAAACGTCTTGCACCAAGAACTCGTCTCTGGTTGTCATTGCCCTAACGCAATCGAAATCCTCAATACATACAATAGTATTACAGCCAGACTCGGGAAGACCTAACATTTGTACAGGCACCTTGTGTCGTGTTGTTCCGGGGAACAGTTGCCTGACGTCTGCCTGGGGCCACCACTCTGCTTCTTACTGCCTGTTGGGATGCTACGCCTCCCTCCCCCTGTGCACTGCTGTCCTCGCTCTGCATATCCTCCTGCCAGGTTGGGTCAGTTACTGGATCATCCACCACGTCGTCTTCCTCTTCCGCACCCTGCTCCTCCTCCTGACTTCCTGACAATTGTGTCTCATCATCGTCCACCCCTTGTTGAGACACGTTGCCAACTTCGTGAGAACGTGGCTGCTCAAATATTTGGGCATCTGTACATACAATCTCGTCATGGCCCACTTCAACAGGAGCTGGCGAGAGGCCAGAATTTGTGAATGGAAACGTGAACGAACAGCTCTTCCGAGTGTCCAAGTGTGGGATCAGTAATGTCCGTGGACGTGTACTCGGCCTGGTGGTAGGAAGGAGGATCAGCTTCTGAAATGTGCGGTGCAGTATCACGGCTACTGACACTTGACCGTGTGGAAGACAGAGTGTTTGTGGTGGTGCCAACCTGACTGGAAGCATTATCCGCTATCCAACTAACAACCTGTTGACACTGGTCTTGGTTCAAGAGCGGTGTACTGCTGCGGTCCCCAAGAATTTGGGACAGGACGTGCGAGCGACTAGATGTGGCCCTTTGTTGTGGCGAAATTAGAGCTTGCACACAACCTCGGTCTCTGCCTGCACCACCATCACGTCCACTTCCTTGTTCGTTGACAACGCCCTTGCGCATTTTGCAATGCTGTGCTGATGTGTATTCACTAGACTTGTGCGTTATATCCAAGTTTTTGCAAAACTCACACAAATGCAGCGGAAAGCTGCCACCAACAGGCACACACGTGCGGTTTTTAAATGCAAGCACGGAGGCACTAAGAACCTAACAGGTCTCTATCCAGGGACAACGTGGAGCCTCCCAATTTTTGGCTGCCCTGCCTAAGGGCTATACTACAATAGACCCACTTCCTTCCAATGGGCACTTCAGGTTTACAGGCCCTCATGCAGGTCTCTATCCAGGGACAACGTGGAGCCTCCCAATTTTTGGCTGCCCTGCCTAAGGGCTATACTACAATAGACCCACTTCCTTACAATGGGCACTTCAGGTTTACAGGCCATCATGCACGTCTCTATCCAGGGACAATGTGGAGCCTCCCAATTTTTGGCTGCCCTGCCTAAGGGCTATACTATAATACACCCACTTCCTGACAATGGGCACTTCAGGTTTACAGGCCCTCATGCACGTCTCTATCCAGGGACAACGTGGAGCCTCCCAATTTTTGGCTGCCCTGCCTAAGGGCTATACTACAATAGACCCACTTCCTTCCAATGGGCACTTCAGGTTTACAGGCCCTCATGCATGTCTCTATCCAGGGACAACGTGGAGCCTCCCAATTTTTGGCTGCCCTGCCTAAGGGCTATACTACAATAGACCCACTTCCTTCCAATGGGCACTTCAGGTTTACAGGCCATCTTGCACGTCTCTATCCAGGGACAATGTGGAGCCTCCCAATTTTTGGCTGCCCTGCCTAAGGGCTATACTATAATACACCCACTTCCTGACAATGGGCACTTCAGGTTTACAGGCCATCATGCACGTCTCTATCCAGGGACAATGTGGAGCCTCCCAATTTTTGGCTGCCCTGCCTAAGGGCTATACTACAATAGACCCACTTCCTTACAATGGGCACTTCAGGTTTACAGGCCCTCATGCACGTCTGTATGCAGGGGCATTGGTGAACCTCACAATTTTGGACTGCCCTGGCAAAGGAAAATACTACAAAGACTCACTTCCTCAAAATGGGCACATTAGACTCAAGAGGCCTTCATGTACGTCTCTTCTCAGGGACATCGGAGTGCCACACAATGTTTTCACGTAAAATCTTTCATGTATTAATCTCAAAAAGTAACATACACCAGCTCTATCTCACTATTGGGTATGTGCCCTTAACATTTCTGCCATGAAAAATCATTTTGGGGTCATTTTGGAAGGTTTGCTGGTGAGTCCGTAAAAATGGCGTGAAACGCGGACAAAATTGTTCACAGCTGTGACTTTTGAGTGATAAATGCTTCAAGGGGTCTTCCCCATGCTGTTGCCATGTCATTTGAGCACTCTTCTGAGACTTTTGTGACATTTTTAGGGTTTCTACATGCTGCCGGGGGGTCATTTCACAAAAATACTCGGGTCTCCCATAGGATAACATTGGGCTCGTTGCTCGGGCCGAGTACACGAGTATCTTGGGAGGCTCGGCCCGAGCTTCGAGCACCCGAGCTTTTTAGTACTCGCTCATCACTATTGTTTATCTTTCAAAAATGAGTTTGCCTTAATAGCTGCATTAAAATATTGCCTCACCTCAAGTGTAGAACGTGTCAGCTACATTTGGTTGCTTGACAATACCTCTAACAAATTAGTTTCTGCATATATTTATTAGATATACAGGATGGTATGAAGGTCACTTGATGCATTACAGCATCATGTCTTTGCCTGAACAATGTTTCTATCATTCATGTGTAAAATAATGTAGCTCAGAGCTTTTCCAAATAATTATATTGATGGAATGGTGAAAAATAGCACAACTTAAATAAATGATGAATGTATAAAATATGGTATGCACTAAGTGTGAAGGAATCTCTGTGATTCCTCTTTTAAATTGGACACCTTCTATAATTTTCCTTCTAAATTTCCTGCTCTCTCACTTATTCTTCTTGTCTTGACCTATTTACTTTTGTGTCTATTATCACTCAACCTTTTACTCATTACATGATGCAGAAGCAGGGAAGATTATATAACGGATCTTCAAGGTCATCTGATGTCACCGACAATATGTTTCATAAAATGTGCGGCAATCAGGCTTTTAGGAGCAACAGATCCCATGGGTATATCCTTCAATATTGGGCTCCGTGGGCTGTAAGACAATCCAGAGCACACCATATGTCTGCTGCGTTTCTTCACTAGTTCTCTTGATCATTTAATATCCTAAGCTAGTCAATAAAAACAATTTTACAGAACAATCTAGTGCAGACAATTTTTCTTCCTCCACCCTCCGGTAGGAATTGTATGTCTGTGAGTGGTTAGGATTTATATTTATTGACATCTTGGTATAAAACTGTTTCTACATCTCATGAGAATAGCACAAGCAAGTTTAGCTTGAATTTTGTTATTTATCTTGTCAATTTATAGTAGTAAAACGCCAGTCTGTCAGACAACACTATAACTAAGAAATGGGGCCGGCGTCTGAGACCTGCAGCTATGTGTTAACGAGATGTACGCATAGGAGACAAGTAAGATATGTGTCTGTCTGTCTATCTATCTATCTATCTATATACCTATCTATCTATCCTCCATCTATCCATCCACTGGCAGATTACAAAAGAGGTCTTCTATGCAAGAATAATATATAGGCCCTTTCAAGTCCAATAACTCATCATAATGCAGAGTTCTACTTGTTTTGGAGGTGGAAATGGGCTCCCCTTTTATCTCAATGATATGTCCGCCTATCTATCTATCTATCTATCTATCGATTATCTATCTATCTATCTATCTATGATCTATCCACATTATATACAGATGTGTCTCTTTTTCTTGTATTTTATTAGGTTTTATAATTTTTACTGTGATGTCTGCCCGGGACCACAGACTCATGTCTGTCACGGACAGACTAGAGGCTAGCCGCCCACTCAGCAGCATCACAAAAAACCCAAAACCCTTTAATCCCTGTACAGGGATCTGGAATTAAAACAAGGTCCAGGAGATCGCTGTCTATGGAAGGCTGCAATCCAGGAAAGACTAGTCGTCAGGCAGACTCCAAACCAGGAGGTACAAAAAGGACAAAATCAGCAGGCAAGAGGGTGGTCTGGAAATTAGGCTAAGGTCAAACCGGAGATGGCGGTGAAGTACAAAACATGGCAGGCAGGAGAGTAGTAAAGAACAGGCAGAGGTCAAAACACGGGGATCAGAAGTTGAGGAGCAGAGTTTGAACCACAGACAAGCAGTATACTACAAGACTATATCTGGCAGCGACCAGCAGACAGGAGAGGGAATAAGAATAGTGTGGTGCCTTCCCATTGGCTGTAGCTGAAAGGTGGAAACTTCAGCTGGAAGACATGCCACCACAGTCAGCCAGTGGTCCCAGGGAAACCCAGCTTTGTGGATGGGCGGAACCTGCATCCACCAAAGCCACTGGCAGTGACTCCTCCCCTATCACCAGCATTGACCATGGCAGAAATACGTTGGTGCCTGGTGAACAAAGCAGAAGTCGCAGGAGAGGACTCTGGTGGAGATGTGACAGTTATTATACCAATATAATATAATCTTACGCCATCTTGTAAAACATATGTTTTGTTTTTACAGTGGAACCTATAAGGAATGAATGGCTGGCAGAAAAAATTCAAAAAATGCATGTTTTTCTATGTTTATTTCACTGGTTAAGAAAGGACTTGACATCCGTTTTTCATGTATGAGATCTATCTATGGTTTTCACAGAAACGTTCACATACCCATTGTAATATGTGGAACCGTGTACATGTCTGATAAGTCACAGATTAAAATGACCAACTCAAGTCTATAGGTTTGTGAAAACCACAAACAGCACATGAATGGCATCACAGTGCAGTCCTTGCATTGTACAAGGTGATTAGAGCAATGGATAGAAGAAGCTTTGCAGTTTTTTCACTTTTACTTGAAAGTCACTGATTAAATACCAATGACAAGAGAAAATGGCATACTGACCAAAAACTGAGGAAAATTCAATGAAAATCCTTGATGAAACCATGATGGTAAAAACTGAAACACTGACCAAACACTGGTGAAATTCATATAGAAAATACGGATTACACTGATGACCATTTTTCCCATACATGAAAGATCACTGATGTCTGAATGAGGTCTTAAACTAGCCAACATTTGGCATTAAACGACCGCTGATCAGCTACATGCATGCTGATAGGTGGTTCCTTAATAGCCGGATATTCTACAAAATGACAGTAATAGATTGTTTAATGCCCACAGACGGTCATTGGTTTTGGCAAAACATGTTTACAAAGGATGATCTTCTGCCAAGAATAATAGCATGGGTCTGCAAGGGTAAAATTGTTTAAAAAGTGATTATTTCTATATACTTTCGATCGCTGAACTTTCAACGCCACTTTGTACATGTAGGGCCTGTTTCACACGTCAGTGATTCTGGTACGTTTGTGCTTTTTTTAAAACGTACCAGAATCACTGACATACGCAGACCCATTATAATCAATGGGTCTGCTCACACATCAGTGATTTTTCACTGAACTTGTCTCCGTGCAGCGTACACCCGTGGCCATGATTCTGCACGGAGACAAGTCAGTTTTTTTCTGGCATCACTGATGACCCACGGACCACACTATGGTGTGATCCGTGTGTGATTAGTGAAACACGTACCAGAAAATCACGGACATATTAAATATTAAATATTTTCAACTTACCTTGCCTGCGATTCGCTCTGCAGCCTCTGTTCTCTGCAGCATCTGCCTGGCTCATGAATATTCATGAGAGCAGGAAAACCCGACCAGGAAGTAGGTGCTGAGAGTGGTGGGTGGACGCTGGAGACCCGAGGAGATCAGCACCATGGACAGCAGCAGTGAAGGCAGGTATTTAATGTCCATATGCAATCACGCATCACGGATCACGGATTGCACATGGACAACCCACGTGTGCCATGAATCACGGAACATGGAGGGACATGTGCGTGTTTTACACGTCAGTGAAGAACGTTTGTGTTTTTCACTGACGTGTGAAACGGGCCTAACGTAGAGGGATGCAACCTTAAAAAATAAGAAGGCAATTACAGTCAGGGCCAGAAATATTTGGACAGTGACACAAGTTTTGTTATTTTAGCTGTTTACAAAAACATGTTCAGAAATACAATTATATATATAATATGGGCTGAAAGTGCACACTCACAGCTGCAATATGAGAGTTTTCACATCCAAATCGGAGAAAGGGTTTAAGAATCATAGCTCTGTAATGCATAGCCTCCTCTTTTTCAAGGGACCAAAAGTAATTGGACAAGGGACTCTAAGGGCTGCAATTAACTCTGAAGGCGTCTCCCTCGTTAACCTGTAATCAATGAAGTAGTTAAAAGGTCTGGGGTTGATTACAGGTGTGTGGTTTTGCATTTGGAAGTTGTTGCTGTGACCAGACAACATGCGGTCTAAGGAACTCTCAATTGAGGTGAAGCAGAACATCCTGAGGCTGAAAAAAAAGAAAAAATCCATCAGAGAGATAGCAGACATGCTTGGAGTAGCAAAATCAACAGTCGGGTACATTCTGAGAAAAAAGGAATTGACTGGTGAGCTTGGGAACTCAAAAAGGCCTTGGCGTCCACGGATGACAACAGTGGTGGATGATCGCCGCATACTTTCTTTGGTGAAGAAGAACCCGTTCACAACATCAACTGAAGTCCAGAACACTCTCAGTGAAGTAGGTGTATCTGTCTCTAAGTCAACAGTAAAGAGAAGACTCTATGAAAGTAAATACAAAGGGTTCACATCTAGATGCAAACCATTCATCAATTCCAAAAATAGAAAGGCCAGAGTTAAATTTGCTGAAAAACACCTCATGAAGCCAGCTCAGTTCTGGAAAAGTATTCTATGGACAGATGAGACAAAGATCAACCTGTACCAGAATGATGGAAAGAAAAAAGTTTGGAGAAGAAAGGGAACGGCACATGATCCAAGGAACACCACATCCTCTGTAAAACATGGTGGAGGCAACGTGATGGCATGGGCATGCATGGCTTTCAATGGCACTGGGTCACTTGTGTTTATTGATGACATAACAGCAGACAAGAGTAGCCGGATGAATTCTGAAGTGTACCGGGATATACTTTCAGCCCAGATTCAGCCAAATGCCGCAAAGTTGATCGGACGGCGCTTCATAGTACAGATGGACAATGACCCCAAGCATACAGCCAAAGCTACCCAGGAGTTCATGAGTGCAAAAAAGTGGAACATTCTGCAATGGCCAAGTCAATCACCAGATCTTAACCCAATTGAGCATGCATTTCACTTGCTCAAATCCAGACTTAAGACGGAAAGACCCACAAACAAGCAAGATCTGAAGGCTGCAGCTGTAAAGGAATGGCAAAGCATTAAGAAGGAGGAAACCCAGTGTTTGGTGATGTCCATGGGTTCCAGACTTAAGGCAGTGATTGCCTCCAAAGGATTCGCAACAGAATATTGAAAATATAAATATTTTGTTTGGGTTTGGTTTATTTGTCCAATTACTTTTGACCTCCTAAAATGTGGAGTGTTTGTAAAGAAATGTGTACAATTCCTACAATTTTTATCAGATATTTTTGTTCAAACCTTCAAATTAAACGTTACAATCTGCACTTGAATTCTGTTGTAGAGATTTCATTTCAAATCCAATGTGGTGGCATGCAGAGCTCAACTCGCGAAAATTGTGTCACTGTCCAAATATTTCTGGACCTAACTGTATATACCCAGACCTCCTGTCAGTGATTCACCCTGTGTCCAGGAATACCTGTCTCTACACCTCTTGAGAAACTTGAAGATACACCTGATTCGGAAGATTCAGAACATGAAAAGCAGATTTCTGATGAAGACTTTCACCTTAGTCCTAATAAGCCACAGCTTTTTTCACAGCTCAAATTAAATGATTGTCAGGAACTTAGGACTTATTGAACATTGTGCAAAACTTTTAGTCTCTAGATTAGTGATGGGTGGACTCGCAGATACCCGGGATTGGTGGGTCCAACCGGGTTACAAATAACAACTCAGTTTGGACCCGGAATTGATCCCGGATATCTGGCCGGACGCTGGTCCCTGTATAAGTCTATGGGAACCAGTATTCAGGGCTTTAAAATGATGTTAGAAGGGATAGATGCATTTGAGCAGGCACATTATACTTACCAAGTCTCTGCACTGCTCTAACGCTACTGCCAGGGTCACTCATTATACTTTATACATACTCACTGCCTCCCCCACCGGCTGTCCCCATATCTCTGATTGGTTGCAGTCAGATGCACCCCAACCCTGTGTGACAGCGTCTCTCGCTGTGTGTGCATCTCTATTGCTGTAAAAATAAATAGAAAAATTGGTGTAGTGTCCCCCCGTATTATGATACCCCGCACAGATAAAGCTTACAGCTACAGGCTGCAGCCCCCAGCCATATGCTTATCTTGGCTGTGCATCAAAATGAGAGGAACCACATGTGGATTTTTTAAATTAATTATTTAAATAAATAAGTTTAAAAAATGGCATGCAGTCCCCCCAATTTTGATACAAAGCCAACAGCTGGGAGCTGATATTCTCAGGCTGGGAGGACCCATGGTTATTGCCCCTCAACCTAAAAATAACAACCTGTAGCCACCCAGGATTGTCACATCCATTATATGCGACAATCCAGGAACTTTACCTGACTGCGGTGGCAATCGGAGTAATAAGCAGTTAATGATAGCTCACAGCTTCCACCAAGCTCTAAATTAGTGATGGGAAGCATCTATGAGACCCCAATTAATAATCTGTAATCTGTAAGTGAAAAGAAATAAGCACAAACACCAAAAAAATTCTATATTTGAAATAAAATACAAACAAATCCCGCCCTCGTTCACATCTTTATTAACCCCCAAAACACCCAGGTCCAACATAATCCACACAAGGTCCCATGACGATTCCAGCTCTGTTATATCTGAAGTAACCGAACATGAACTCCTGCTGTGAGCTTCAGGCAGAGAATGAGCCACGCGATGAGTGGTGACCTCATTGAGGTTATTTGTAGGGATGAGTGAATATATTCACCACGATTCGGTATCCGACGGATAACAGATAACAGGCTATTCGCACCATTCGGTATCCGATGAATAAAACAGCATCCGCTCCAATACTTTCATTTTCATTTCTGACTTCATGGCGCCTGTTTTCCAGCCAATGAACACATCTGATTTTGCTTGCCCTCACAGTAACGCCGCAGCCATCTTTGTTGTGGTGTTACTGTGATTGGCTTGGCCGCATAGCATCATAGAAGCTATATAAGCCAGCGGCCATTTTGTGATCATGCAGTCATTGGGGAGCTGGTGGAAGCTGGCGGTGTAGGTAGACTGTATTGTGTGCGAGAGAGTGTTCGTAGATCCAACTAATAAATAGTCCTTCTAAGGGCTGAAGACAGTGTCCAGTAGCTGCTAGCAGCTCCATAAATCGCCAGATCGAAAATCTGTGAATGCGGACCCAGCTACAGGGCTCTCTCTGTCTGTCCATTGGTCTTTCTCTGTTGGCTGGTCTCTATCTGTCTGTCGTTCTCTCCCTCTACCCCCACTCTTTCATACTCACCAATCACTGACCGATCAACGGCGCGTCGCTGCACGAGAGTCACAAAGCTCCAGTGGCTTCTCCTGCTTTTGAAAATGCTGGCCGCTCATTATTCCATCTCGTATTCACTGCTTCCCCGCCCACTGGCGCCTATGATTGGTTGCATTCAGATGAGCCCCCACACTGAGTGACAGCTGTCTCGCTGCAATCAATCACAGCCACCAGTTAGCGGGTCTATGTAGTGCAGTAAAATAAATAAATAAATGAAAATACAAAAAGGCGTGCGATTCCCCCCCAATTTTGATACCAGCCAAGGTAAAGCCACACAGCTGAAGGCTGGTATCCTCAGGATGGTAAGCCCCATGTTATGGGGAGCCCAGCAGCCTAAAAATATCAGCCAGCAGCCACCCGGAGTTGCATTAGATGCGACAGTCCCGGGACTCTACCTGGCTCATCCCAAATTGCCCTGGTGTGGTGGCAATCTGGGTAATAAAGAGTTAATGGCCACCCATAGCTGCCACTAAGTCCTAGGTTAATCATGGGAGGCGTCTATGAGACATCTTCCATGATTATCCTGTAAATTAAAGAAAATAACCACATACACCCAAAAAATCCTTTATTTGAAATAAAAGACGAAAAAAACACCCTCTTTCACCACTTTATTAAAATACTCAAATACCCCTCCAGGTCTGATGTAATCCACACGAGGTCCCATGACGCATCCAGCTCTGCTACATGAAGCTGACAGGAGCGGAGCAACTGAAGTGAATAGCATTATCAGCGGTGACGTCACTCAGGTTACGCACGGCCACCACTCTCAGGTGGAGGACTCTAAGTAACCTAAGTGACGGCACCGCTGATCACGCAGCTCACTTCAGTCACTCAGGGGATTTGCGGTCACCTGTGAGTCCTTCAGCTGTGATCGCAAATCAGGCTGCGGCACACAGACAGAGCCGCGCGATGACAATGAAGTCGGGTGAAGTTCATCCAAGTTCATTCTGATTGCGCGGCTCTGTCTCGCAGCCAGCCATGCTCTATGGGGATGTAGCAGAGCTGATTGGGACCGCACTGTCAAAAATGCATCCAAAATGCATTCAAAATTCATCCAAAAAGCTATGAGAATTTAGACTTTATTCTCAATAAACGTTTCTACGGGGATCAAACATGGTCAATTTGTGGTGATTTGAATGTTCTCTCTCTGCTCCTTGTGCAGAAAAGAGGATACACTAAATATCTATGATTTTTGAGTAAATGGGACAGCCAGCCTAGGACTTATCAATGGAGCAAAAAAAGTTGGCCAACGAGAACATCTTTGCAACCTAGAATCAAGAACATAGTTGCAGAACGTTTAGTTGATCCTACTAAAGTTCTTATGCCACCACTCCACATTAAGCTTGGACTGATGAAGCAGTTTGTGAAAGCTCTACAGAAAGAAGGAGAGACTTTAAAGTACTTGAATACCAAGTTTCAGGGACTGTCCAAAGAAAAACTGAAGCAAGGCATTTTTGTGGGTCCGGATAATTAGAAACTCATATAAGACAACATGATCAAAATAAAAATTAAAGCTGTTGAGAAAAGGGCTAGCCATTTTTTTTAAAAAAGTTGTGAAGAAATTTCTAGGTAACAACAAAGATCCATAATTTAAGTCCATTGTGGAAAATATAACAGTCAAAGTTTTCTGATGACTTTGAGGTTATATTTTTTACATTATCATTTGCATTTCTTTCCTGAAAACCTTAGTGCTGTTAGCAAAGAGCAAGAAGAAAGATTTCATCAGGATATCAAGGAAATTGAATGACGATACCAAGATAGATGGGAAACTACTGCTGGATGCTTCACAGAAAAGATCCACAGGACGTCTAGAAGAGAAAAGGTATCAAGAGAAAGGAAAAAGTGCAGTAATTAATTTCCATTAAAGTTGCAGAATGAATGTTCAATAAATTTATATGTATAAAGTTGTGTACATTTTTGGCTACAATAAAGATTTTTCTTAATCATCTTGCTGATACAAAAGTTCACACACTTTTTTTGCAAAATGCATACATGATAATTAAAAATATAAGTGTTTGCTTTTTTTTAAAAAAATTAGGGCATAAAAAACATAAGAATCACTGTATTTGAAAAAAATAAAGCCAAATTATGTATACGTGTGTAATTTTTAAGCAAGGTTAAATAATTTCACTTGAATGAACATTTTATTTGCTCCTTGTGTGATTGGCAGCCTGTTTCCACTGGGCAATTATTGGGAAACAATCATTTTTAGGAATGCTCATTCAAAATAATTGTCCTGGTAAAAGCACCCTTAGAACACACAGTGCCAGTGGGGCACTATGCATCCATTAGGGTTTGCTATTCACATGAGATACCCTGCTATCTCTCTCATAGATAAGAGTGCTCAGCTCACCGAGCGTTCATATACTATGTTTTCTAGGGCTGTAGAAGAGAAAGCCACTGCCAGACATCTCAGACCCCAGTGTGATCAATCAAGTCAGAATTGAGGTCATGTGACCACAAAGAGGACCGGAGTGGTGATGGACATCTCATAGATCCCAAATGTGCAAATGTGATCCATCAAGTCAGAATTGAAGTCATGTGACCACAAAGAGGACCGAAGTGGTGATGGAAAGATGGCAACCTATGAGTATTATACCACTCTTACACAACAATAAATACATATTTCCACAGCTACAGACAATAATAAGCTTGGTGAAAGTGCTTCTTTATTTAGCAAATTGACTTTCCAATGCACCATTTAGGTTTCTTTATTCCCCATGAAAATATTATTTTGGTAATGGAATATTGGAATTCTCTCTTTTTTTATTGATGTGATGAGGAAAAAAAAAGCAACTATGACAGAATCTGAGATAAATGCTGTTAATATTACTTGAAGCTCCTACACCTATTCTACATACATCTCACCCAGCATCCACAATGAGAGGTATACCAGTTGGCCAGTTCTTGAGAGCTAAGAGAATTTGTTCAGAGAATAGTGCCTTTGTAAATCAATCTAGAGACTTGGCGGAAAGGTTCGAAGAAAGGGGCTATAGCCGTCACAATATTAAAAGTGGCTTTAAGAGGGCAGTTAAAGCAGATAGGAATGATCTGCTGTTTGTTAAAAAAAACAGTTCAAAAGGTGGATAATCAGTTGAGATTCATCACTACCTTTAATTCTCAGTGGAGTGAAGTTAAGTCTATTTTACAGAAACACTGGAATGTCTTAATGATGGACCCTATTTTAAAAAAAGTTTTGCCATCTCGTCCTCTTATGGTTGCAAGAAGATCAAGAAATTTGCGTGATTTTTTGGTGAAAAGCCACTATGAACCTCCGTCATCTGCTAAAATCCATACTAATTGTTCAATCCAAGGCTTTTTTCCATGTGGCATGTGTAAAGCCTGTAAAAACATGAAGAAAGCCAAAACTTTTTGCAATTTTGATGGATCAAAAAGCTTTGAGATCCGTAAGTTGTTAAATTGTGCATCCAAAGGCGTTATTTATCATGCCCAATGTACGTGCAATAAAGTTTATATAGGATTGACAACACGTGAGTTGAAGATACGAGTACGGGAACACATTCGGCACATCGAGAATGCCAAAGAGGTTGATGACATTTCATAGCTCAAGACTTTAGCTAGGCATTTTAATATCCATCATGCATGTAAATCAAATGAAATTACATTTAAAGGTATAGATCAGGTGTCTCTAGGCCCTAGAGGTGGTGATTTGGGAAGAGTCCTGGCTCAGACTGAGAGTCGGTGGATTTTTAGACTAGGTACCCTCTCACCACAAGGCCTAAATGAAAACTTTGTTTTGGGTCTTTTTTGTAGGCATTTCTTGGCTACATCTTTAAATATCCACATTATGTTTTTCTGCAATACGGTCTCATTTAGGGGTGGGTTTGTCTGGTTTTGTATGTGATTTTATTTGTTTGTAATTGGTTTTATTTTTAACCTTAGTTTTGTACGCAAGAATTTTATTCACTTTGGGTTTGTTCCTTTGGACAGATGTAGGAATTACCATTCATGGAATCGCTTTGGGAAACTTTGGAGAAGAATTAATTAATTAATTAATTATTAATAATATATATATATATATATATATATATATATATATATATTATTTTATACATTTTTTAGGGTTATTTGAGGGGGGCTAATGATGTCTGTATTATGTGTGTGGATAGGGATCTCTTTGCCTGTGTACATACATTTTATATATATATATATACACACTAAATAATAAATTATATATTCACTGGTATATTTATTCATATTGTTAGGGCCAGGTGGACGGGCAGGCCCAGGAGGTGGATCCACTGGACCGAACTCCTTGATGATGGTAAGGGGTCCGGTGGCTGGAGCACTACAGGTAGCAGAACAGTCCGTGTACAAGAGGAGAATGCAGAAGTCCCTGGGACCACGGAGTCACTGATGGTAGTCCGGGTGACGGAGCTCAGGTTCGGAGGCCAAGATGTTGTCAGGCGGAGTCCGGAACCGATGGAGCGAGCAGACGGGTCACCGCAGGGATCAGAGATGGAACGGACTGTCAGGATGGCAGATGGACAGCGTTCGGGGTTCGGGATCTGGCAGAACCGGGTGGCGAAGCAGGATCGGCTCTAGAAGAGAGAGAGGTGAGTATCTCACAGAAACACAAGGAGACCTGACTCCTAGCTTTGGAAACACGAAGAACAGGCCCCGCCCACTTGGACATTAAACCCCTTTATACCCTGTACCTGCATGTTCAATTTCCTGTTAGTGGACGCTGGCCCTTTAAGAGAGGGTCAGTGACCGCGCGCGCGCCCTAATGCGCATGCGCGCGGCCCGGGTGCCAGAAGCCAGAGGAGGGAGCGGTGAGGAGGAAGCAGGAGAGCCGGGCTGGGGCTGGGTTGCCATCGGACGCCGGGAGCGGGGACCGGGCTGCCTGGGGACCGCAGGCAATGGGGCAGGAAGGCTGTGGAGCAGGGGACCAGGAAGCCTGGCATGGGAGCGGCGGAGCGCAGCAGGGGAGCCGGTGAGTGTGACAGGGGACCCGGGGAGCGTGACAGGGGACCCGGGGAGCGTGACAGTACACCCCCCCACGCCCCCCTCCCCGCAACCGGGACAGGAAGGCACGGATCAAAGGATTACCCACATTCTCCCGGGGTTCCCAGGACCTATCCTGAGGACCATAGCCAGCCCAGTCCACCAGGAAGAACTGTCGGCCCCGTACGGTTTTCATGGCCACGATATCCCTTACCGCATAGATGTCGTCATCGGCAATAGGAGGAGGAGCCGAACTGGCAGCAGCGGAGAAGGGACCAAGGACAACCGGCTTGAGCAGGGAGACGTGGAAGGAGTTGGGTATCCTCATCGTGGCCGGGAGCTGCAGCTTGTAGGAGACCTCATTGATCTTGCCGAGGACTTTAAATGGCCCGATGTAGCGAGGTCCCAGCTTGTAGGATGGTAGTTTCAATCGGACGTACTTGGAAGCAAGCCAGACGAGATCTCCTGGAGAGAAACACGGAGGGTTCAGACGCCTCTTGTCTTCGTGTCTCTTCATCCGCAGGGAAGCACGTCCAAGGGACGCCTTAACAGAGTCCCAAATGGTTGCAAAGTCATGGGCTACAGCATCAGCAGCAGGGACATCCGAGGAAGAGGATACAGGTAATGGGACGGAAGGCTGAAGTCCGTAAACGACATGGAAGGGAGAGCTGGAGGAGGACTCACTGACGTGGTGGTTATGGGAGAATTCAGCCCAAGGAAGAAGCGTGGACCAGTCGTCATGATGGGCGTTGACGTAGTGACGTAAGAAGGAGGTCAAGATCTGATTGACCCGTTCCACTTGGCCGTTCGACTGAGGATGGTAGGCTGAAGAAAAGTCCAGAGTCACTCCCAGATGTTTGCAGAGAGCCCTCCAGAAGCGGGAGGTAAACTGAGTTCCTCTGTCGGACACAATGTGTGATGGAAAGCCGTGCAACCGGAAGATGTGCTGTATGTAAGCGTCAGCGAGTTCCTGGGCAGAGGGCAGTCCAGCCATAGGGACGAAATGAGCCATTTTAGAGAACCGATCCACCACGACCCATATGACTGTGTGTCCGGAGGACAGTGGCAAGTCCGTAATAAAGTCCATCGCAATGTGTTGCCACGGAACTGAGGGTATAGGCAGAGGCAGAAGGCGGCCATATGGCAGGTGTTTGGGCGTTTTGTTCCTGGCACAAGAGGAGCAGGCTGAGACAAAAGAAGCGACATCCGTCCGAAGGGAAGGCCACCAGTAATGACGTACAATCGTACTCCATGTTCTCTTCTGACCAGCATGACCGGCTATTTTTGAGGCATGGCCCCAGTGTAACACTTTTGTCCTGTCAGTCTCAGAGACATAGGTCTTCCCGGGCGGTATCTGGGCCAGGGTGACAGGAGCCACCGGAATGATCTTACTAGGGCAGATGAGGGGCTGGGATGTCTCCTCCTCCTGCTCCATGGGCATGAAAGACCTGGACAAGGCATCTGCGCGTACATTCTTGTCCGCGGGTCGGAAATGGAGCTGGAAATCAAATCTGGCAAAGAACAAGGACCACCTGGCTTGCCATGGGTTCAGTCGCTGAGCAGACCGCAGGTATTCCAGGTTCTTGTGGTCCGTGTAAATAATAACGGGGTACACTGCTCCTTCCAGAAGGTAGCGCCATTCTTCCAGAGCCAGTTTGACTGCCAATAGTTCTCGATCACCGATGGTGTAGTTGCGTTCAGGCGCTGAGAAGCTCTTGGAGAAGAAACCGCAAGTCACCATCTTCCCGGAGGAGGACTTCTGCATGAGCACTGCTCCAGCTCCCGAGGAGGAGGCATCCACCTCCAAGGTGAACTGTCGGTTTAACTCCGGACGGTGGAGCACAGGAGAGGAGGCAAATGCCCGCTTCAGAGAGCCAAACGCGGCGTCGGCCGCAGGTGACCAGTCCTTTGGATTAGCCCCCTTCTTGGTCAAGGCGGAGAGAGGAGCAGTCAGAGCAGAGAAGTGAGGGATGAACTGGCGGTAATAGTTGGCGAATCCCAGAAAGCGTTGGATTGCCTTCAGTCCAGAAGGAGGGGGCCAGTTGAGAACGGAAGAGACCTTCTTCGGATCCATCTGCAGTCCGGTATCGGAGATGACGTAACCCAGGAAGGGAAGCGAAGACTGCTCGAAGACACACTTCTCGTACTTGGCGTACAGACGATTCTCCCTCAGTCGTCGTAGTACCAGCTGCACGTTCTCTCTGTGGGTCTGGAGGTCCGGAGAAAAGACCAGGATGTCATCGAGATACACCACCACACAGATGTAAAGAAGGTCCCGGAACACGTCGTTCACCAATTCCTGAAAGACTGCTGGTGCGTTACACAGGCCGAAGGGCATCACACAGTATTCATAGTGCCCATCGCGAGTATTGAACGCGGTCTTCCATTCATCCCCAGAGCGGATGCGGACCAGGTTGTAGGCACCCCGAAGATCCAACTTGGTGAACACACGAGCTCCTCTAAGCCGATCAAACAACTCGGGGATGAGCGGCAGAGGGTACTTGTTTTTCACGGTGATTTGGTTTAATCCCCGGCAGTCTATGCATGGACGTAGATCACCTTCTTTCTTCTTCACGAAGAAGAAGCCTGCTCCAGCAGGAGAGGAGGATCTCCGAATGAATCCCCTTGCCAGGCTCTCTGTGATGTAAGTAGACATGGCCCTTGTTTCGGCTGGAGACAGCGGATATATCCGTCCTCGAGGTGGTGTGGTTCCCGGAAGCAGGTCGATGGCACAATCGTAAGGACGATGTGGCGGAAGTACCTCTGATTCCTTTTTGTCGAAGACATCCGCGAAGGACCAATAGGCCGAGGGCAGTCCCGGTAAGGACTCTGGACCGGGAGGTCGTCGGATGGGTTGTATGGTCTTCAGACACTTCTCGTGGCAAGAGGAGCCCCATCGGGTGATCTCACCAGTACCCCAGATGACTGATGGTTCGTGTGTCCGTAACCAGGGAAGTCCCAGCAGGATTTGATGAGACATGTGTGGAAGGACGTAGAGAGCGATGTTCTCGGTGTGCAGGGCACCGATACGCAGTTCGAGCGGCCTGGTGATCCACGAGATGGTGTCAGAGAGGGGTCTGCCATCCACAGAGGCAATCACGAGGGGTTTCTCGAGTGGAGTAACAGGCACCTGGTATTTGTCCACCGTAGCCTGCTGGATGAAATTGCCTGCTGCCCCAGAATCGAGGTACGCCTCAGCCGTGAACCGCGTCTCTCCCGTTGTCACTTGCACAGTCCAGGTAACCGGGTCTGAGAGAGTCCCAGCACCTAGGGTGGCCTCTCCTACCAACCCTAGGCTTTGGAGTTTCCCGGCCTTTCTGGACAGGAGCGTAGCAGGTGTGTGCCCTCTCCGCAGTAGAAGCAGAGGCCCTTGGCGAGCCACTCTGCTCGGCGTTGTTCAGACTGCCGCACATGGTCGATCTGCATGGGCTCGTGGACGGAGACACCAGATGCCGTTGACTGAAGGACGGCGGGCTTCTGCGGAGGAGAGGAGTGTCGTACCGGACGTCTCTCACGGGACACCTCTTTTGATCGCTCCTGAAAGCGAATGTCCACTCGGGTCGCAAGAGTAATCAGGGCATCCAGGGTGGACGGTACGTCACGACCAGCCAGCTCATCTTTAATTCGACCCGAGAGTCCTTCCCAGAAGGCGGCGGTTAGAGCCTCGTTGTTCCACCCGAGTTCCGATGCCAAAGTGCGAAAACGTATGGCGTATTGACCCACCGTCAGAGTCCCCTGACGTAACCGGAGAAGAGATGAGGCAGACGTGGAGGCGCGTCCAGGCTCGTCAAAGGTGCCACGAAATGCCTGCAGGAACTCCTGGATGTTCTTGGTCACAGGATCCTCCTTTTCCCACAAGGGGTTCATCCACGCCAGTGCCTCACCCTCTATATGGGACATGATGAACGCGACCTTGGCTTGGTCGGAGGCAAACAAATGCGGCAGCTGCGTGAAATGGAGGGAGCATTGGTTTATGAATCCCCTGCAGGTCTTGGGATCTCCGGCGTACCAGGGTGGTGAGGCCAAACGAAGTCTGGAAGCATCCGAAGAGGCTGCCACGGGGGCTGGAGCCGTGGATTGGCTAGTGGAAGCCCGAGATGCTGAAGATGTAACCGACGCTTGTAGCGTGTTCAGGCGGGCGTCCACAGAAGACATGAATTGCAGCATGCGGGTCTGAGTCTCACGCTGGCGTGCGAGTTCCTCCTGCAGGGCTGCTAGTGCTGCAGCGGGATCCATGGCCTGTTCTTACTGTTAGGGCCAGGTGGACGGGCAGGCCCAGGAGGTGGATCCACTGGACCGAACTCCTTGATGATGGTAAGGGGTCCGGTGGCTGGAGCACTACAGGTAGCAGAACAGTCCGTGTACAAGAGGAGAATGCAGAAGTCCCTGGGACCACGGAGTCACTGATGGTAGTCCGGGTGACGGAGCTCAGGTTCGGAGGCCAAGATGTTGTCAGGCGGAGTCCGGAACCGATGGAGCGAGCAGACGGGTCACCGCAGGGATCAGAGATGGAACGGACTGTCAGGATGGCAGATGGACAGCGTTCGGGGTTCGGGATCTGGCAGAACTGGGTGGCGAAGCAGGATCGGCTCTAGAAGAGAGAGAGGTGAGTATCTCACAGAAACACAAGGAGACCTGACTCCTAGCTTGGGAAACACGAAGAACAGGCCCCGCCCACTTGGACATTAAACCCCTTTATACCCTGTACCTGCATGTTCAATTTCCTGTTAGTGGACGCTGGCCCTTTAAGAGAGGGTCAGTGACCGCGCGCGCGCCCTAATGCGCATGCGCGCGGCCCGGGTGCCAGAAGCCAGAGGAGGGAGCGGTGAGGAGGAAGCAGGAGAGCCGGGCTGGGGCTGGGTTGCCATCGGACGCCGGGAGCGGGGACTGGGCTGCCTGGGGACCGCAGGCAATGGGGCAGGAAGGCTGTGGAGCAGGGGACCAGGAAGCCTGGCACGGGAGCGGCGGAGCGCAGCAGGGGAGCCGGTGAGTGTGACAGGGGACCCGGGGAGCGTGACAGGGGACCCGGGGAGCGTGACACATATGCACTTCGGATTCTCCTTTTTAAAGGATTTTTTCATAAATTATTATTCATTATATATTTTTTATTTTTATATATATTCACATTTATAATGAATGTACATGATTACATATATATGGTTTTTATGTCATTTATTATAATGATTGCATACATATCACTTTTCACGTTAGTCACTGGATGATAAATCATCATGGTTGTTTATGTATTTAGACAGGGATCCTTGTTTGATTCCTTTTATTTATTGGCACTATTAAGTATATAATACTTTTAGGTTCCATAAAGAAGGTATTCCATAAAGAAGGTAAAGAATAAAAGTATTTTTTTATAATACTTTTATTCACATTAATATGTTAGTTTGGCCCCCCTTTTTTCCCTTTATCCCCCTTTTTTCCCTTTTTCCCCTTCTCCCCTTTTACCTTTTATACATGGATTTTCATGTTTAATTTAATAAATTACACTATTTATGTATTGATTTGTATACACATTATAATTTTTTATAAAAAAATGTTTGTGAATATTTTTGATGTGTATGTATTTGTATATGTATGTAGTTTTGGGTACATATCTGGGTTTATGTATAATGTATGTATTTCTCATTAATATTGTTGAGTGATAATGATGTGTTCCAAATTATATGTTATGTTTTTTTTGAAAATCTCTTACAAAGTGATTCCATGTTACTTTTATATTCTATGTATTATAGATAAATGGATTCCACATCAGCTAGAGTTTTCTATACTGTATATAATGCAGCTATGTCTTTTGGCTGAATGCAGATTGAGACTGGTTAGCGGTCGTTTGAGTCATATGGAATACAGCTATGGTTTTTAGAAATGATTGTGTGCAGTTTTAGTTCAGCTGGAGGTTCTTAATATATCCATTTTGTGAACAATAGACAAATAGATTTATACCTCTTACCTGTCTCTATACTGTATATAATGTAGCTATCTTTCCAAATGGCGGTGCATGAACTCAGTTTAGCTAGTGGTCTTTACATTACGTGCAATACTGCTATAGCCTTGTAGATGGTAGCGCGCATATTCAGTTCAACTAGCTGTCTCTATATTACGTGAAAGATCCATGTCCTTGCAAATGGTAGTGCGCAGACTCAGATCACGCACCTCCGAACTTCCGGTTGCGTGCACATGGGGACGGAGCTTGCGGTTCAAGCCTGCGTTCCACGCGCGCAGCTTGGTTAGTTCCTGTGGGAGGGGCTGATGATCTGTCTCTGCAGCCGGTACATACCCCTTGCAACGAGCATTACAAAGGAATGATCAGGGGAAGGTAGTTATCTTTTTCTGGCGTCACTATAAAAAGACAGCCTTTTCCTCAATTAGACACGCCCCCGGAAGAAGCAAGGGCGAAACGGCGTTGGGGTGCAGGGACCGGTCACCCAGACCCAGGCTTTGTGTTATTAACATCAGATAGCTATTTACAGCCTTTTACCTTGGGGTCTTTGTTGTTTTCATCAGGACAGTGGGCTATTGTTAGTCATCAGGCACTTTTAACTTCTTTTGGCAGCTTAATCTATGTATTTATTGTTCGAGTGCATGTATGGTAATTACTAGCAGCACTGTTCTATGGAATGTGCCTTATATATGGAAGCCATGTAAATGTAATGTATAGCCCTTTCTTTAGATGTTAACTATTGATTCTGGGTATCAAATTGTGTCCCTACAGGATAATTCTGTTTTTTAATGTTTAATATATGTTTTTTAATTAATATAATAAAAGTGAATTTTTAAACATGAACCACTGATTTGTTTCCTGATTGGGGTACAGTTACCTGTGTTGTTTCTATTCCACATACAGTATATAATAAAGGAAACCATTTAAGGAGTTCCTCACACCCCAAGGCCTGGGAGTAACACAAGCTGTGCACCTTTCAGTCAATGAATCCATGACGTTACCAATATCCAAGTGATCTACCACCTACATAAAGTAGACCTCCAGGAAGTTTTATTTTGAACATATCATGCTTTCTCACGAGTAGTGATGGACGATCCCCCAATGTTCGGGATTGGGAGCCTCGCCCAAACGTTTTGTAAAGATCGAGATCGGGATCGAGATAACGCAAACTTGCGTCCGGACACCGAACTTAGGATTTACAGTCATGATATGGGGTGGGGGTGGGGGGGCTGTAAAATAAAGAATATAGTTAATAATAAACATTGTCATTATACTTACAGGTCCTGCAATGCGTCTTGCAGACTCTGTCTCCCAGTCACTTCTGCTTCCGTGTCCGATCATTGCTGTGCCCTCCCGGTAAGCACCACTGCATAAAGGACTTTCCATGACGTCATAGCCATGTGACCAGTCTGGTGTGAATGTTGTACAGACATTAGCTTACAGACTAGTCACATGGCTATGACGTCATTGAACTTTGACTGTCACTGTGCAAGTGTCGCATCGGCATCACCCGGTACGGCCGCACACTCTCCTGACAGGAGCGGTTGGTATTTCCATGCAGCTGAGGCGCTCCTGTCTGGAAAGCGTCAGGCCGTACCGGCTGATACCAATGCAAGAAACAAGTAGAATCATACCCTCACTGTCAGTGTGCTTTTCGCTCTGTACAGAGCAATGAAGCAGAGTTGACATGGCTCTCCCTGCTTCTCTCTGTAGAAAAGCTTGTCTTTACAGAGAGATGAAGCAGAGTTGACATGGCTCTCGCTGTCGACTACGTCGGGCTAAGGATTTTTTTTATAATAAAAAAAAAAATTTCTCTGTGTTTTTTTTTTACTGTTTACTAGAAATTCATGGTGGCCACATCTAATTTGGTGGGGGACACCATGAATTTCAGGCTTAGTACCAGCAGAGAATACAAAGCTAGTATTAACCCCTTTTATTGCCCAGCATGGCACTGCCATCAGGGCTGCTGGACGAGCCAGGTAAAGCGCCTTGAAATTGCGCTCCTATCAGGACGTCAGGACAGTGTGCGGCCGTACTGGGTGATGCGATGCGAGACTCGCACAGTGACATTCAAAGTTCAATCGAGTTCATGGACTCGGGTGAACCCTCCCTGAGGTCACTACGATCACGGCCGAAACCAGCCGAAGATTGCGGAGCAACGAGCAGTGCAGTGAATACCCCCGGAGGTTGACAGGACCTGCCATGACGTTATAGCCATGTGACCAGTCTAACTCAATGTCTGTACAACATTCACACCAGACTGGTCACATGACTATGAGTTATGGCAGATCCTTTAAGTCAGTGGTGGTTACCGGCAGCACAGCAATGATCGGACGTGGAAGCAGAAGCTGAATAGGATAACTGAAGTGAGCACTAATATATATATATGAGTGCAAGCCAAAAAATACATACTATATAAGAATAAGGCTGCACATCAAACTTAGATAATGGTATAATGCCTCAAGCATATGGAAAAATATTGGAATATAAAATGAAAAATGCTACTTGCTAATTTGAACATGTGAATAATGAATTGCATACCTGCCATGAATATTAGGAAAAAGGAGATATTTAGCAATCGCATTGATCAATGTAACTGAGCCCCAAGACCTCGTCAAGGTATATCTCTATATTGGGGTCCCTAGCTCTGTGACCCTAACTGTGTGTCATCTCATTGCAATTAAAAACTGCTATGGGTGGAGAGGGGTAACTAAGGACTTTCTTATATAGGAGATGGAAAAAAACATGGCCGAAAGGGGCGGAGCTGTGTTCACATTCAGAAAAAAAACTACATATAACTGAATAGGATAACTGAAGTGAGCACTAATATATATATATGAGTGCAAGCCAAAAAATACATACTATATAAGAATAAGGCTGCACATCAAACTTAGATAATGGTATAATGCCTCAAGCATATGGAAAAATATTGGAATATACAATGAAAAATGCTACTTGCTAATTTGAACATGTGAATAATGAATTGCATACCTGCCATGAATATTAGGAAAAAGGAGATATTTAGCAATCGCATTGATCAATGTAACTGAGCCCCAAGACCTCGTCAAGGTATATCTCTATATTGGGGTCCCTAGCTCTGTGACCCTAACTGTGTGTCATCTCATTGCAATTAAAAACTGCTATGGGTGGAGAGGGGTAACTAAGGACTTTCTAATATAGGAGATGGAAAAAACATGGCCGAAAGGGGCGGAGCTGTGTTCACATTCAGAAAAAAAACTACATATAACTGAATAGGATAACTGAAGTGAGCACTAATATATATATATGAGTGCAAGCCAAAAAATACATACTATATAAGAATAAGGCTGCACATCAAACTTAGATAATGGTATAATGCCTCAAGCATATGGAAAAATATTGGAATATACAATGAAAAATGCTACTTGCTAATTTGAACATGTGAATAATGAATTGCATACCTGCCATGAATATTAGGAAAAAGGAGATATTTAGCAATCGCATTGATCAATGTAACTGAGCCCCAAGACCTCGTCAAGGTATATCACTATATTGGGGTCCCTAGCTCTGTGACCCTAACTGTGTGTCATCTCACTGCAATTAAAAACTGCTATGGGTGGAGAGGGGTAACTAAGGACTTTCTTATATAGGAGATGGAAAAAACATGGCCGAAAGGGGCGGAGCTGTGTTCACATTCAGAAAAAAAACTACATATAACTGAATAGGAAAACTGAAGTGAGCACTAATATATATATATGAGTGCAAGCCAAAAAATACATACTATATAAGAATAAGGCTGCACATCAAACTTAGATAATGGTATAATGCCTCAAGCATATGGAAAAATATTGGAATATACAATGAAAAATGCTACTTGCTAATTTGAACATGTGAATAATGAATTGCATACCTGCCATGAATATTAGGAAAAAGGAGATATTTAGCAATCGCATTGATCAATGTAACTGAGCCCCAAGACCTCGTCAAGGTATATCTCTATATTGGGGTCCCTAGCTCTGTGACTCTAACTGTGTGTCATCTCATTGCAATTAAAAACTGCTATGGGTGGAGAGGGGTAACTAAGGACTTTCTTATATAGGAGATGGAAAAAACATGGCCGAAAGGGGCGGAGCTGTGTTCACATTCAGAAAAAAAACTACATATAACTGAATAGGATAACTGAAGTGAGCACTAATATATATATATGAGTGCAAGCCAAAAAATACATACTATATAAGAATAAGGCTGCACATCAAACTTAGATAATGGTATAATGCCTCAAGCATATGGAAAAATATTGGAATATACAATGAAAAATGCTACTTGCTAATTTGAACATGTGAATAATGAATTGCATACCTGCCATGAATATTAGGAAAAAGGAGATATTTAGCAATCGCATTGATCAATGTAACTGAGCCCCAAGCATATGGAAAAATATTGGAATATACAATGAAAAATGCTACTTGCTAATTTGAACATGTGAATAATGAATTCATACCTGCCATGAATATTAGGAAAAAGGAGATATTTAGCAATCGCATTGATCAATGTAACTGAGCCCCATGGGGGCAGGTATGCAATTCATTATTCACATGTTCAAATTAGCAAGTAGCATTTTTCATTGTATATTCCAATATTTTTCCATATGCTTGAGGCATTATACCATTATCTAAGTTTGATGTGCAGCCTTATTCTTATATAGTATGTATTTTTTGGCTTGCACTCATATATATATATATTAGTGCTCACTTCAGTTATCCTATTCAGTTATATGTAGTTTTTTTTCTGAATGTGAACACAGCTCCGCCCCTTTCGGCCATGTTTTTTCCATCTCCTATATAAGAAAGTCCTTAGTTACCCCTCTCCACCCATAGCAGTTTTTAATTGCAATGAGATGACACACAGTTAGGGTCACAGAGCTAGGGACCCCAATATAGAGATATACCTTGACGAGGTCTTGGGACTCAGTTACATTGATCAATGCGATTGCTAAATATCTCCTTTTTCCTAATATTCATGGCAGGTATGCAATTCATTATTCACATGTTCAAATTAGCAAGTAGCATTTTTCATTGTATATTCCAATATTTTTCCATATGCTTGAGGCATTATACCATTATCTAAGTTTGATGTGTAGCCTTATTCTTATATAGTATGTATTTTTTGGCTTGCACTCATATATATATATATTAGTGCTCACTTCAGTTATCCTATTCAGTTATATGTAGTTTTTTTTCTGAATGTGAACACAGCTCCGCCCCTTTCGGCCATGTTTTTTCCATCTCCTATATAAGAAAGTCCTTAGTTACCCCTCTCCACCCATAGCAGTTTTTAATTGCAATGAGATGACACACAGTTAGGGTCACAGAGCTAGGGACCCCAATATAGAGATATACCTTGACGAGGTCTTGGGGCTCAGTTACATTGATCAATGCGATTGCTAAATATCTCCTTTTTCCTAATATTCATGGCAGGTATGCAATTCATTATTCACATGTTCAAATTAGCAAGTAGCATTTTTCATTGTATATTCCAATATTTTTCCATATGCTTGAGGCATTATACCATTATCTAAGTTTGATGTGCAGCCTTATTCTTATATAGTATGTATTTTTTGGCTTGCACTCATATATATATATTAGTGCTCACTTCAGTTATCCTATTCAGTTATATGTAGTTTTTTTTCTGAATGTGAACACAGCTCCGCCCCTTTCGGCCATGTTTTTTCCATCTCCTATATAAGAAAGTCCTTAGTTACCCCTCTCCACCCATAGCAGTTTTTAATTGCAATGAGATGACACACAGTTAGGGTCACAGAGCTAGGGACCCCAATATAGAGATATACCTTGACGAGGTCTTGGGGCTCAGTTACATTGATCAATGCGATTGCTAAATATCTCCTTTTTCCTAATATTCATGGCAGGTATGCAATTCATTATTCACATGTTCAAATTAGCAAGTAGCATTTTTCATTGTATATTCCAATATTTTTCCATATGCTTGAGGCATTATACCATTATCTAAGTTTGATGTGCAGCCTTATTCTTATATAGTATGTATTTTTTGGCTTGCACTCATATATATATATTAGTGCTCACTTCAGTTATCCTATTCAGTTATATGTAGTTTTTTTTCTGAATGTGAACACAGCTCCGCCCCTTTCGGCCATGTTTTTTCCATCTCCTATATAAGAAAGTCCTTAGTTACCCTTCTCCACCCATAGCAGTTTTTAATTGCAATGAGATGACACACAGTTAGGGTCACAGAGCTAGGGACCCCAATATAGAGATATACCTTGACGAGGTCTTGGGGCTCAGTTACATTGATCAATGCGATTGCTAAATATCTCCTTTTTCCTAATATTCATGGCAGGTATGCAATTCATTATTCACATGTTCAAATTAGCAAGTAGCATTTTTCATTGTATATTCCAATATTTTTCCATATGCTTGAGGCATTATACCATTATCTAAGTTTGATGTGCAGCCTTATTCTTATATAGTATGTATTTTTTGGCTTGCACTCATATATATATATATTAGTGCTCACTTCAGTTATCCTATTCAGTTATATGTAGTTTTTTTTCTGAATGTGAACACAGCTCCGCCCCTTTCGGCCATGTTTTTTCCATCTCCTATATAAGAAAGTCCTTAGTTACCCCTCTCCACCCATAGCAGTTTTTAATTGCAATGAGATGACACACAGTTAGGGTCACAGAGCTAGGGACCCCAATATAGAGATATACCTTGACGAGGTCTTGGGGCTCAGTTACATTGATCAATGCGATTGCTAAATATCTCCTTTTTCCTAATATTCATGGCAGGTATGCAATTCATTATTCACATGTTCAAATTAGCAAGTAGCATTTTTCATTGTATATTCCAATATTTTTCCATATGCTTGAGGCATTATACCATTATCTAAGTTTGATGTGCAGCCTTATTCTTATATAGTATGTATTTTTTGGCTTGCACTCATATATATATATTAGTGCTCACTTCAGTTATCCTATTCAGTTATATGTAGTTTTTTTTCTGAATGTGAACACAGCTCCGCCCCTTTCGGCCATGTTTTTTCCATCTCCTATATAAGAAAGTCCTTAGTTACCCCTCTCCACCCATAGCAGTTTTTAATTGCAATGAGATGACACACAGTTAGGGTCACAGAGCTAGGGACCCCAATATAGAGATATACCTTGACGAGGTCTTGGGGCTCAGTTACATTGATCAATGCGATTGCTAAATATCTCCTTTTTCCTAATATTCATGGCAGGTATGCAATTCATTATTCACATGTTCAAATTAGCAAGTAGCATTTTTCATTGTATATTCCAATATTTTTCCATATGCTTGAGGCATTATACCATTATCTAAGTTTGATGTGCAGCCTTATTCTTATATAGTATGTATTTTTTGGCTTGCACTCATATATATATATTAGTGCTCACTTCAGTTATCCTATTCAGTTATATGTAGTTTTTTTTCTGAATGTGAACACAGCTCCGCCCCTTTCGGCCATGTTTTTTCCATCTCCTATATAAGAAAGTCCTTAGTTACCCTTCTCCACCCATAGCAGTTTTTAATTGCAATGAGATGACACACAGTTAGGGTCACAGAGCTAGGGACCCCAATATAGAGATATACCTTGACGAGGTCTTGGGGCTCAGTTACATTGATCAATGCGATTGCTAAATATCTCCTTTTTCCTAATATTCATGGCAGGTATGCAATTCATTATTCACATGTTCAAATTAGCAAGTAGCATTTTTCATTGTATATTCCAATATTTTTCCATATGCTTGAGGCATTATACCATTATCTAAGTTTGATGTGCAGCCTTATTCTTATATAGTATGTATTTTTTGGCTTGCACTCATATATATATATTAGTGCTCACTTCAGTTATCCTATTCAGTTATATGTAGGTTTTTTTCTGAATGTGAACACAGCTCCGCCCCTTTCGGCCATGTTTTTTCCATCTCCTATATAAGAAAGTCCTTAGTTACCCCTCTCCACCCATAGCAGTTTTTAATTGCAATGAGATGACACACAGTTAGGGTCACAGAGCTAGGGACCCCAATATAGAGATATACCTTGACGAGGTCTTGGGGCTCAGTTACATTGATCAATGCGATTGCTAAATATCTCCTTTTTCCTAATATTCATGGCAGGTATGCAATTCATTATTCACATGTTCAAATTAGCAAGTAGCATTTTTCCTTGTATATTCCAATATTTTTCCATATGCTTGAGGCATTATACCATTATCTAAGTTTGATGTGGAAGCAGAAGCGACCTGGAGACAGAGTCTGCAGGACGATGATCATAATGTTTTTTAATAATGTGCTTTTTTTTTTACAGCCCCAGGACCTGAACTGGATCCAAACTGTAACACGAACTTCCCAGGAAAGCTCATGTTTGGGATCGTGTACACGATCACTATGCGATCGGTACGCACCCCTAACTTTACAATTCGGGATCGCCCATCACTACTCATGTGCAATTTTTTCCATCGTAGCTCAGTTGTATCTAAACATTTTCATTCTTTCATTATAGACAATTGAATAACGTGATCTCCAGTCTGACACACAATTCAGTACATACTGTTCTGAAGACAGTTTGTCAGTCTCTAACTTTAAGTAAACAACAAAATATCAAATCCTATCCATCAAGGCTGAGTCAGACATATCCCATCCCCAAACAAGTACATCATTTTGGCTCTTTTTTATACTTAATTTCTCTTGAAAATATAATTTTTGTCTTATATTAGAGAGCAGTGGGGGAGTCCATACAATGATTAGCAGCAGAGTTATGAATTTCCCCTGACTCACACTAACTTTATCTAATCTCCAGCATTTTTTATAAAAGCTTTCAGGAAAGGGAAACAGGCTGAAGCTGCATCATACAGGATACATCAACACTAGGACTATGCAGAATGAAGCTGCATCACGTAGGAGACACTGCTGTATATATTACATACGTGCACTGAGACTCTACTGTTTACATCACTTAGAATACACTCAGACACTGCTGTATACATCACATACACCAACGAGCAAAAGGGTAAGAAAGTTATGAACTTTTGAGTTTTAGACTCAATATCTCACCATCCACTACAGCTTTGATAGTGAGACTACCTTTATTTTTCATACAATCATCTTGGCTATCTCATAAATAAATTTAATGAGTCGAAAAATGCACCCACATCTGGAATGTGTAGAAGAAACCTGGGACAAGATTTTTCACATCATTGTAGGTATACTGAGACTGCTGTATACATCACACAGGTACACTGAGACACCTGTATACATCACATAGGTACACTGAAATGTAGCTGTTTACAGTACATATAATATGCTGAGACTCTGTTGGGTGCCTTACATAGGATATACTGAGACTCTGCTGCATACATCAAATGGTTACACTAAGACTGCTGTATACATCACATTGGTATACTGAGACTTTTGTATACATCACATAGGTATACTGCAACTATGCTGTATACATAGGTACTCTGAGACTGCTGTATACATCACATAGATACACAGACCTTCTGTTGTTCATATAACAGGACACACTGAGACACTGCAGTATAAATCACATAGGTACACTGAGACTACTGTATATATCACATAGGTACTCTAAGACTGCTATATACAGTACAGACCAAAAGTCTGGACACACCTTCTCATTCAAAGAGTTTTCTTTATTTTCATGACTCTGAAAATTGTAGATTTACATTGAAGGCATCAAAACTATGAATTAACACATGTGGAATGAAACACTTAACAAAAAAGTGTGAAACAACTGAAAATACAGTATGCCTTATATTCTAGGTCCTTCAAAGTAGCCACCTTTTGCTTTAATTACTGATTTGCACACTCTTGGCATTCTCTTAATGAGCTTCAAGAGGTAGTCACTGGAAATGTTATTCCAACAGTCTTGAAGGAGTTCTCAGAGATGCCTAGCACTTTTTGGCCCTTTTGCCTTCACTCTGCAGTCCAGCTCACCCCAAACCATCTCGATTGGGTTCAGGTCTGGTGACTGTGGAGGCCAGGTCATCTGATGTAACACCCCATTACTCTCCTTCTTAGTCAAATAGCTCTTACACAGCCTGGAGGTGTGTTTGGGGTCATTGTCATGTTGAAAAATAAATGATGGTCCAACTAAACGCAAACTGGATGAAATAGCATGCCGCTGCAAGATGCTGTGGTAGCCATGCTGCTTCAGTATGCCTTCAATTTTGAATAAACCCCCAACAGTGTCACCAGCAAAGCACCCCCACACCATCACACCTCCTCCTCCATGCTTAACGGTGGGAACCAGGCATGTTGAGTCCATCCGTTCACCTTTTCTGCGTCACACAAAGACACGGTGGTTGGAAACAAAGATCTCAAATATGGACTCATCAGACCAAAGCATAGATTTCCACTGGTCTAATATCCATTCCTTGTGTTCTTTAGCCAAAAAAAGTCTCTTCTGCTTGTTGCCTGTCCTTAGCAGTGGTTTCCTAGTAGCTATTTTACCATGAAAGCCTGCTGCACAAAGTCTCCTCTTAACAGTTGTTCTATAGATGTGTCTGCTGCTAGAACTCTGTGTGGCATTGACCAGGTCTCTAATCTGAGCTGCTGTTAACCTGAGATTTCTGAGGCTGGTGACTCGGATAAACTTATCCTCCACAGCAGAGGTGACTCTTGGTCTTCCTTTCCTGGGGCGGTCCTCATGTGAGCCAGTTTCTTTGTAGTGTTTGATGGTTCCAAGAGTGTGCAAAGCAGTAATCAAAGCAAAAGGTGGCTACTTTGAAGAACCTAGAATATAAGACATATTTTCAGTTGTTTCACACTTTTTTGTTAAGTATTTAATTTTACATGTGTTAATTCATAGTTGTGTTGCCTTCAATGTGAATCTATAATTTTCAGTCATGAAAATAACAAAAACTCTTTGAATGAGAAGGTGTGTCCAAACTTTTGGTCTGTTCTGTTCATCACATAGGTACGCTGAGACTCTGCTGTATAGATCACAAAGGCTATACTGACACTCTCATACTTCACATAGCTACACTGAGAGTCTGCCATATAATCACATAGGATACACAGAGATTTCTGTATATATCACATAGGATGCAAGGAGACTGCTGTATACATCACATAGGTAGACTGAGCCTCTGGTCTTTATATAACATAAGTACACTGAGATACTGCTGTATACATCACATAGGTACATGGAGCCTGCTATATACATCACATAGGTACACGGATATTGATGTATAATCTCATAGGAAAAAGGTGGCCCCACCATATACATCTTGTAGGATACACAGAGACCTCTGTATATGTCAGACAGGATACCCTGAGACTGCAGTATGAAAATGCATAAAGAGGATACACTGAGACTCTGCAGTATGGAGCTGCTCTCTGAGGAATGAAGCTGCATCACATAACGTAGGATAAATGGAAACTGCAGTATGACGCTACATCACACAACGTGCTCTTAGACTGCAGTATGAGGCTGCATCCCACAGAATACACTGAGACTGGAAAATGACGCTACATACATCGGCTACACTAAGACTCCATTGCTTGGTGATTGATATTTGTGTTGGATTCAGCAAGGTTATTACAAGACAGTTTGATAAGTAGATGATGTCCAAGGAGAGTATTGAATGTCCCAGAAATTTGGCAACACACTGTACTTGTGTCTTTTTACGAGCTAAACAGAAGTTTTGTCTTTTATCTTTTGCAACTCCTTAGCTATGTATAAATTGACTGTTTAGTACGTCTGCACTTGTTCGCTGTCAATCTTTACTTTGCTTCAGAAAAACCTGCTGGCATATATAGGGTTAAATTAAAGCAATGCAAACAGAATTGTTCTCTAATATGTATTTTCAATATTCCAAATGAAAATTGTTTAATGTTTACAGCCAATTTGACTAAATCGAACTGAGAACATTGACTTGAATATTCTCACTTGTTTAATCCAGATTTATATTTTTGAATGTTAAATTGCCTTCAAACTGCAATACTAGACACAATCCGTAGACACATAAAAAGTACATCATTTTTTTCGAGTTAGTTTTTTTTTACCTTTTTTTAATTTTACTTTGTAAATCAAATAGCAATACCAAAGTTTCTTTTAAAAATAAGAGACCTGAATCAGTTGATCGCTTTTTCAGATTCTTGTCCCTTATGCGTAGCTAGCAGCAGGGCAATATTTGGTGTTCATGCTGCCCTAGACAATATAAATGGTTATGCTCCCTACTGGTAAGTCAACCTAAAAAGAACCATAATTACTATTAAGATAGTAATTAAAAGGGTTTCACGGTCTAAATCCAAAGGTCTGCCGTCACTCTTTTTGATTGCAGACTTATGAATTATTACATCGCACACACTGTGTCTATAAGTATGTGATGTAAATATTCCTGGCCAGAATCCAACTAGAGGGTTGCAACCTTGCTCAATACATTTGCATATTACATACTCATTGACATGTGACTCCCATTCTCAGCAAATCCTCACAGCACACTGTGTGCGCGATGTAAGAATTCATAGGCCTGCAGTCACATAGAGTGACTGCGGACTTACCAATTTAGACTGGACAACCCCTTTAAGTTTGATGTCCCGCATTGTTGGTTTATTGTGCATCACCACCTGAGGCAGTAAATTAATGAGGGGCACCCGCCAAGGAATGGGGGCATTGTACAAATTAGAATGTACTCCATTGATAGGAAGGGTACAGTCTATTGAGGGACTGTTGAGAACTGACTATAACAATTATTTTTGACTTTGATTGTTTAATATTCTGGGATATTATTGAATACTATAGCCTGAGATGTTCAGATAGTGGGTTGATACAACCCAGGAAAATAGGAGGAAGAGGAGTGACCTTACATTTATTTAAATTGTATGTCCAAACAGGGACAGAAAAGGGAAAGCCGTCGAGGAATGGGGGCACCAGAAAAATAAGGGTGTACTCCATTGACAGGTAGAAAAACAACTTAGGAATAGAGTACCTCCATATATCCCTATAACCATTTGGGGATATCCCTGCTACTGTGTAAGGTCATTTAAAGGTCCCCTCCCCCTGGGGGATATTGTGGAATTATACCTGGGATTGAAAATCTGTGTCAACCGCTATATGGTGTGATTATATATGTATTTTGTAGTTTTTTATTGAGTTTGTGCTTTTAAAGAGATTATTTAATAAAGTGTGATTTTAAAAATAGGTATAATCTGTCATCAAGGAGGTTTTTTGTATACCTGTAAAAATAATAATTTCGTCTGAGAAAGTTTTACATATTGACATGTGACTCCCATTCTCAGCAAATCCTCATAGCACACTGTGTGCGTGGTGTATGAATTCATAAGTCTGCAGTCACATAGAGTGACTGCAGACTTATCAATTTAGACTGGACAACCCCTTTAAGTTTGACATACACATTAGACTAAAGTTGGCCGAACCAGCTGATGACTACAATTAGGCCAACAGTCTAATATTTATGGGGGGCCCCTGACAGATGATTGTTGAGAAAGATGAGGATCCGGAATGTTCGATTTTAGACTGTAGATCCTTTTGTTCGCTAGGAAATAAGCGAAAACCAGATGTTTGGCAGTAGCTCACTCAGTAAGCACTGGATTAATTGGCTGACAGCTATCTAAAGTGTATGTCCCCAATCGAGGTATATATGTCCTCCATTCTAGTATATATGCCCCCATAATGGTATATATGTTCCGCATCCTGGGCTCATTCTACTATATACAGTTGAAACCAGAAGTTTACATACACTATCTAAAAGATACATATGCATGGTTTTCTCACTATCTGGCATGAAATCAGAATAAACCTTTCCCGTTTTAGGTCAAGTAGGAACCAAAATTATTTATATTTGCTAAATGCAAGAATAATCTATGAGAATATTTTAAGGCATTTTTATTACTTTCTGAAAAGTGAAAAGTTTACATCCATTTCATTACTGTTTGGTACCATTGCCCTTAAACTGTATGACTTGGGTGAAACATGTTGGATATCCTTCTACAAGCATTTCACAATAGTTGGTAGGAATTTGGAACCATTCCAAAGAACTGATGTAACTGAGCTATCTTTCTAGGTTGCCTTGCTCGCATCTGCGTTTTCAGATTTGCCCATAAATTTTCAATACATTTGAGATCAGGGTTTTGTGATGGCCACTCCAAAACAATGACTTTGTTATCCTTAACACTAGAACTACTGGACTCGTGACACCTATATAGAAATACATAGTGTAAAGTAGTCAAAATGACTACCTCAGTAGTTCTAGTGTTAAACCATTTTGTAACCAGTTTGGCAGTATCAGGTCACTTGTCCATTTGGAAGACCCATTTCCGTGCTGTGGTCAGATTAGATAAAAATTGAGTCAGTGATATGGACATTTTAAGGTGTTTTTACTTAATGTTTTAATTAATGTTTTAAGGTGTTTTTACTTACGCTTTGTTAAAAAGAACCTGTCATGTTAAAAATGGTGTCTTATCTGCAGGCAGGATATTATAAAGCAGCAGGAGATGATTGGATGGATATTCATTTTTTGGGGAAAAGTTTCAGTAAAAGTTACATTTTATTATTTGAAATCCTGGGTGTGTATGCAAATGAGTCCAGTGGGCAGTCCTACTATGTGATTTGCAATATTCCCCGCATGAATGTGTATGTATCGATAGTTGTTAACATCTGCGTTGGACTGCCCACTGGACTCATATGCATAGACACAGTAGGGATTTCAAAGAATAGCATAGAAGTTGTGCTGAATATTTTCCAATAAGTATATATACCGTATATATATATATATATATATATATATATATATACTAGCTGTACTACCCGGCTTCGCTCAGGTTAAAAACTGCTGTTAACAAAATAGAATGTATTAATAAAAATGTATTCTGCCCTCAAAAAACACAAAACAAAGAGATATAAATGTAATTATGTCTGTCTCCCCCTCTGTATATATCTCTCTGTCTCTCTTTCTATCTCTTTGTCTGTCTGTCTCTTTCCCTGTCTGTCTCTGACTGTTTCTGTCTCTTTCTCCGTCTGTCTCAATCTCTTTCCCTGTCTATCTATCTCTGTCACTTTCCCTGTCTGTCACTTTCCCTATCTCTTTCCCTCTCTTTCCCTGTCTGTCTCTTTCCCTCTCTTTAACTGTCTGTCTCTTTCCCTCTTTCCCTCTGTCTCTTTCCCTGTGTCTGTCTCTTTACCTGTCTTTGTTTGTCTCTTGCCCTGTCTATCTCTTTCCTTCTCTTTCCCTGTCTGTCTGTTTCCCTGTGTCTGTCTCTGTACTTTACCTGTCTATGTCTGTCTCTTAACCTGTCTCTCTCTTTCTCTCTCTTTCCCTGTCTGTCTTTTTCCCTGTCAGTCTGTCTCTTTGTGTCTGTCTCTTACCCTGTCTATGTCTGTTTCTTACCCTGTCTGTGTCTGCCTCTTTCCCTGTCTGTGTCTCTCTCTTTCCCTGGCTGCATTGTGACACGCCAACATTCCATATAAGGGCGTGGCTGCGCATTCTTCTGAAGTTCTTGCTGCACTGTGGCTTCCAGCTTCATTCGCTTTAATAGAGGCAGGTTTTTTGGTGAATAACTGTAAAGCGCGGGGCTAAAAGTCCCCCTCAAAACATAGCCTATGACGCTGTCGGGGTCCAGAAGTGTGAGTTTGCAAAATTTTGTGGCTGTAGCTGCGATGGTGCAGATGCCAATCCCGGACATACATACATACATACACACACATACGTACATATATACAGTACAGACCAAAAGTATATGTATGTATATATATATATATATATATATATATATATAAAATTCTGCTCAGCTTCTCCTCTGTACCATGCTGGCCACAGTTTGGACTGCGTGTTTAATGTAACAGACTCTATTTATGCATTATCTGGCCATATCTATGTGGCTAAAGTATGTGAACACTGAACACATAGAGTATGTGCTAAAATATTAATATATTCAAGATTACAGCTCTGTATCTTCCCTAGTTTCAATTTGGATATGGCTCATGTTCATCTGTCCATGCGGCTTATGGTTTAACAAAAGTCGAAAACCACTCCAATAGTCATATAAAACATCAAGATTTAAGTAATTGTCTTTGTATGATGTAATGCAATTCAAATTTATCACATATACTATCAACTGTGAATACTGCTAAACCTGCTACAATATAGTGACGTTGTGTCAGGGAGAGAAATAGAGTTCAGATTTGAAATCTTTTCCTTGACAATTGATGTGATAGTCGATAGAGTATTGATTTTCCCACAGAAGTCAGTGTAGCCTAAAAGTATAGATTCTGCATATTTTTTAGACTCTATTGTCTTACATTAGCTTTATGTTAGGTCTCTATAACTTCTTCAGCTAACTAAGGAGCTGATTATTTAAAAATGCCATTGTGCATGCCTGTCAGCACGATTTTGTAATGTAAAATAAAGACATGGCTGTAATGTTGCTGTAATACTGATTGCACAGATACTTTTGGTAAAGAAATCCACTTTTTTGTTATTCTTTAATCACCATTTGAAAAATGTTTCTAATTAGATTTTCAGTGCACACTGCACAGGGGCTGGACTGTACACTGGGTCTTCACCTCCCTGTCTGTGATTCCCCAGCCCCTCCGCCTCTTGTTATTGAATGACATGTCCCTGCTGAAATTTGTAACAGAGGATGCAGGTCATTCATATTTAGAGGCAGGTCGAGGGGTTGAGGAATTACAGACAGGGAGAAAACCACTGTACACTGGTACAGTCCGCCCTTGTGAAACGAAATCTAAGTAGCAGGAAACTTCAAATGTTGATTAAAGAACAAGAAAGTGGATTTCTTCACCAAAGGTATCAATTTAATCAGTATTACAGCACCATTACAACTGATGATGCCAAACTATGTAGGATATTAAAAACTGACCTTGAAAGTGCAATATTACAAAAAGATCTGGATAAGATGTTAGAATGGGCAGACACTTGGCAAATGATATTTAATGTTGATAAATGTAAAGTAATGCACCTAGGATGGAGTAATCCTATAACTGCGTACACATTACATGGAAGTAAACTTGGGACCACAGAACAGGAGAAGGACTTGGGTATTCTCATTACAAATAAGCTGAGCAGCAGCACTCAATGTCAGGCAGCAGCTGCTAAAGCAAACAAGATTTTAGGGTGCATAAAAAGAGAGATTAGATCCTATGATCCCAACGTATTGTTCCCCTTCTATAGATCATTTGTAAGCCACATCTAGAATATGGGATCCAGTTTTGAGCTCCACATTTTAAAAAAGACATTCAGAAGTTAGAGTCAGTGCAAAGGCAGCCAACTAGACTACTACAAGGAATGGAAGGCCTCACATATGATGACAGGTTGAAAAAGTAGGATTTGTTTAGCTTAGAAACAAGATGTCTCAGAGGAGATCTCATTTATATATATATATATATATATATATATATATACATATATATATATGTATATATATATATATATATATATATATATATATATATATATATATATACTGTATATCTAATATATAGAGCTGAGTGTATATATGTATGCGTGTGTGTGTATGTGTGTATGTATGTCCGCTAAAGGAATCCGCACCATCGCATTTGCAATCATAAAATTTTGCACAAACACCCCATGTGACTCAGGGAACGTCATAGACTATGTTTTGACAGGAAAATTTAACCCTGCGCTTTACAATTACTCTCCAAAAATCCTGTCTAAATTAAAGTCAATGGAGATAGGAGCTACAGGTTATTAATAGGAGCAGTGATTGGTTGCTATAAGAACAAAATAAATTGTTAGTATAAGAAGCTTCTGTGTGAGGTATACGATGTGGGGAGAGACGGATAGAGAGAGACAGAAAGAAACACAGAGAGCAGACAGACAGAAGAACAGACAGAGACTGACATACAGGGAAAGAGACAGAGAGAGAGACAGCCAAAAAGACAGACAGGGAAAGATAGACAGAGGGGAAAAGAGACAGAGGGGGAAAGAGACATAGGGGGAAAGAGACAGAGGGGGAAAAGAGACAGACAGGGAAAGAGATAGAGGGGGAAAGAGACAGAGGGGGAAAGAGACAGACTGGGAAAGACAGATGGGGAAAAGAGATAAAGGGGGAAAAGAGACAGAGGGGGAAAGAGACAGAGGGGGAAAAGAGACAGACAGGGAAAGAGACAGAAGGGGAAAGAGACAGAGGGGGAAAAGAGACAGACAGGGAAAGAGACAGAGGGGAAAAGAGACAGAGGGGGAAAAGAGACAGAGGGGGAAAAGAGACAGAGGGGGAAAGAGACCGAGGGGGAAAGAGGCAGAGGGGGAAAGAGACAGACTGGGAAAGAGACACAGGGGGAAAGAGACAGACTGGGAAAGAGACAGAGACAAAGGGGGAAAGAGACAGACTGTGAAAGAGACAGAGACAAAGGGGGAAAAGAGACAGGTGGAGAAAGAGTCAGAGGGGGAAAGAGACAGAGGGGGAAAGAGACAGAGGGAGAAAGAGACAGAGGGAGGAAAGAGACAGAGGGGTAAAGAGACAGATAGGGAAAGAGACAGAGGGGGAAAGAGACAGGTGGAGAAAGAGTCAGAGGGGGAAAGAGACAGAGGGGGAACGAGACAGAGGGGGAAAGAGACAGAGGGAGAAAGAGACAGAGGGGTAAAGAGACAGACAGGGAAAGAGACAGAGGGGGAAAGAGACAGAGGGGGAAAGAGACATACTGGGAAAGAGACAGACAGAGGGGGAAATAGACAGAGGGGGAAATAGACAGATGGTAAAAGAGACAGATGGGGAAAAGAGACAGAGGGGGAAGAGACACAGGGAGAAAGAGACAGACTGGGAAAGAGACAGAGACAAAAGGGGAAAGAGACAGACTGGGAAAGAGACAGAGACAAAGGGGGAAAAGAGACAGGTGGGGAAAGAGACAGAGGGGGAAAGAGACAGAGGGAGAAAGAGATAGAGGGAGGAAAGAGACAGAGGGGTAAAGAGACAGACAGGGAAAGAGACAGAGACAGAGGGGGAAAGAGACAGAGGGGGAAAGAGACAGACTGGGAAAGAGACAGACAGAGGGGGAAATAGACAGAGGGGGAAATAGACAGATGGGAAAAGAGACAGAGGGGGAAAAGAGACAGAGGGGAAAAGAGACAGAGTGGGAAAGAGACAGACTAGGAAAGAGACAGACTGGGAAAGAGAAAGAGACAGAGGGGAAAAGAGACAGAGGGGGAAAGAGAGAGGGGGAAAAGAGACAGAGGTTAAAAGAGACAGAGGGGGAAAGAGACATACTAGGAAAGAGACAGACTGGGTAAGAGAAAGAGACAGAGGGGAAAAGAGACAGAGGGGGAATAGAGACAGATGGGGGAAGAGAGAGGGGGAAAAGAGAAAGAGGGGGAAAAGAGACAGAGGGGGGAAAGAGATGTGGCGCCCTGGACAAGCCAGGACGTCACAGAACAACACCTACACACCCCACAGTCCTGGTCAGGCACACCAAAGTCAGACAAAAACCCTTGTTGCCTTCCTCCAGGGGCTTATGTTCACACCAGGGGGGTGGGCCAGACGGTTGGCCTCGCCCACCGAGGAATTCATCATTGGCTGAGTGAGTACCACCGTGCCGTGCGGCACAGCGCTGCCCCCGCGACCCTGCACCTCGCCAGGCCCCATAACCCGCCTGCCATCCATCCCTACCCCATCACCGGGCCCCAGGACAACCAACCCCTACCCACGGAGGGGTGAACTAACATCCAGGCTGCTCCCAGTCATCGCTCCCGGGATTCCTGTCCAGAGCAGCGGTGGTGTCACCAATATCACCACAACCGTGGGTGGCGTCACGGACAATAACCAAATCCCCACAATCCAATCCCCACCCTTTTCACTCACGGGCGAGGAGAGCCGCTCGAGTCCCCGGGATCCGGCCCACCGCTCGAGCCACCACCGAGCAGCAGCAGCCGCAGCAGCAGCGTCCGGACCCGAGCAGTGGGAGAGCGCAGCGTCCCCTCCTCCGCCCGCGACAGAGACAGAGGGGGAAAGAGACAGAGGGGAAATGAGACAGAGGGGAAAAGAGATAGAGGGTGAAAGGGGTAAAGAATCAGACATACATAGGGATAGAGAGACATACAGAGAGACTGATACAGAGACAGACAGACAGAGGTATACACAGATAGACAGACATGGATACAGACTGACACACAGACAGACAGGGAAAGAAACAGACACACAGACAGAGCCACACACACAGACAGACACACAGACAGAAAGAGATAGACAGACAGACACAGACAGACAGAATGGGAGAGAGACAAATAGACAGTTACTATCCCGGGCAATGCCCGGGCACTACAGCTAGTATATATATATATATATATATATATACATACTGTATATATATATATATATATATATATATATATAAAAAAATGAGTGGTCAATATAAATAATAATAATTAATAATAATTATAATAATAGTTTTATTCATTTATATGGCGCTATTAATTCCACAGCGCTTTACATACATTGGCAATACTGTCCCCATTGGGGCTCACAATCTAGAGTCCCTATCTGTATGTCTTTGGAGTGTGGGAGGAAACTGGAGTACCCGGAGGAAACCCACGCAAACACGGGGAGAACATACAAACTCCTTGCAGATGGTTCAAGTGCACTTGACTGTCCATGGACACATGGACTGGCACATAACTTATTCCTTCCAAAGACAATACTAAGGACCGGGGGGGCATACACTGCGAGTGGAAGAAAAGCGATTCTGGCAGCTAAATAGGAAAGGGCTCTTTACAGTTAGAGCAGTCAGACTGTGGAATGCCATATCACAACTACCCCGATATAGACTGGGAAAGTGAAACCTGCGTATCTCAGAAAGGAAACCGGCTTCTGTCAGTAACTAAGGATAATTATCTGTCCCAACTTGTGCTGGGCCCAACTAGAGGGGCAGCCCTTCTGGACTTAATTTTAAGCACCAGGCCAGATAGAATAACAGACGTACGAGTGGATGGGCACCTAGGGAACAGTGACCACAATATAATACAATTCCACTTGTCCTTCAGTAAGGTGCCTTGGAGGGGGGTTACAAAAACGCTGAATTTCAGGAAAGCAAAGTTTGTTCAGCTTAGAGAAGACCTTCACCAAATTGATTGGGACAATGTCCTCAAAAATGGGAGCACAGAAAATAAGTGGGAAATTTTTAAATTGGTATTAAACACCCACTGCGAGCGAGCCATACCATATGGAAATAAAAGGGCTAGGAACAGGAGAAAACCAATGTGGCTAAATAAGGATGTAAAAGGGGCAATGAATAATAAGAAAAAGGTATTTAAAAAGCTAAAACAAGAAGGCAGCGAAGAAGCATTAAAAAGATATAGAGAAAAAAATAAAATGTGTAAAAAACAAATACATTTAGCAAAAGTAGAAACTGAGAGACTCATTGCTAAGGAAAGCAAAACAAATCCCAAACTATTCTTTAATTATATAAACAGAAAAAAGATTAAAATTGATGGTGTTGGCCCTTTAAAGAACAATGAGGGTAAAATCATAGAAAGCGATGTGGGAAAAGCAAATGTTTTAAATACTTTTTTCTCAACTGTGTTCACACAGGAAAAGCATATGCCAGGGGAAATGCAGAGTGATAATGTAAACGCTTCATTAAGTATGACCTGCCTAACCCAGGAAGAACCAACTTAGTAACATTAAAATTGACAAATCACCAGGCCCTGATGGCATTCACCCTCGGGTATTAAGGGAGTTAAGTAATGTGATAGACAGGCCTCTATTCCTTATATTTAAAGACTCTATAGAAACTGGGTCTGCTCCACTGGATTGGCGGCTAGCAAATGTGGTACCAATATTCAAAAAAGGGTGTAAAAGGGAACCTGGAAACTATAGGCCGGTAAGCTTAACATCTGTTGTGGGTAAAATGTTTGAAGGGTTTTTAAGGGAACTATTATGGAATGTCTCAATGTTAATAATTGTTTAACTCCATATCAACATGGATTTATGAAGGATCGCTCCTGTCAAACTAACCTGATCAGCTTCTATGAGGATGTAAGCTCTCACATGGACCGAGGAGAATCATTGGATGTCATTTATCTCGACTTCGGTAAAGCATTTGACACTGTCCCACATAAAAGACTGCTAAGTAAAATGAGAAAGCTTGGGCTCGGGGAAAATGTGTGTAGATGGGTAGGTAGCTGGCTTAGTGGTAGAAAACAAAGAGTGGTTATTAATGGTGCATACTCAGATTGGGCCAGGGTTACTAGTGGGGTGCCACAGGGGTCTGTATTGGGCCCCCTACTATTTAATATATTTATTAATGATCTGGTGGATGGTTTACAGAGTAAAATATCAGTATTTGCAGATGATACAAAACTATGTAAGGTAGTTAACACAAAGGAGGACAGTTTGCATCTACAGATGGATTTGAGTAAATTGGAGAATTGGGCTGAAAAATGGCAAATGAGGTTTAACACAGATAAGTGTAAGGTTATGCACATGGGAAGGAGAAACAGATGCTACGATTACGTACTAAATGGGAAACTGCTGGGGAAATCAGACATGGAAAAAGACTAAAGGCCCTGTCACACACAGAGATAAATCTGTGACAGATCTGTGGTTGCAGTGAAATTGTGGACAATCAGTGGCAGGTTTGTGGCGGTGTACAAATGGAACAATATGTCCATGATTTCACTGCAACCACAGATCTGCCAAAGATTTATCTCTGTGTGTGACAGGGCCTTTAGGCATCTTAGTCAATAAGAAGCTAAATTGGAGTGCCCAGTGTCAGGCAGCAGCCACCAAAGCAAATAGGGTGATGGGATGCATTAGAAGAGGTCTGGGGGCACGAGATGAAAACATCATTCTCCCTCTGTACAAATCACTCGTCAGACCACACTTGGAGTATTGTGTGCAATTTTGGACGCCGGTGCTCAAGAAAGACATTACTGAACTTGAAAGGGTTCAGAGGCGGGCTACTAAAATAATAAATGGAGTGGGTGCATTACAATACACGGAAAGGTTATCAAAATTAGGTCTATTTACTCTAGAAAAGAGAAGACTTAGGGGAGACCTACTAAATATGTACAAATATATCAGAGGGCCATATAGAGATCTCTCCCATGATCTGTTTGTACCAAGGACTGTGACAAGAACAAGGGGGCATTCTCTTCGATTGGAGGAAAGAAAATTCCTACATCAGCATAGAAGAGGGTTCTTCACGGTAAGAGCAGTGAGGCTCTGGAACTCTCTTCCTGAGGAAGTGGTGATGGCCAACTCACTGAATGAATTTAAGAGAGGAATGGATGCTTTTCTTGATAGCAAAAGTATAGAAGGGTATAAATAGCATAATCTTACAGGTAGATAGAAGAGTGACCTAGATTATTAGAGGAATGGGTGGGCTGCAACACCAAGACAGGTTATTAAACTTGGGGTTATTTAGTTTGGAAAAACAAAGGCTTAGGGGGATCTAATCACAATGTATAAACATATGAGGGGACAGTACAGAGACCTTTCCAAAGATCTCTTTACACCTAGGCCTGCGACTGGAACACGGGAGCATCCGCTATGTCTTGAGGAAAGAAGGTTTAATCATAATCACAGACGAGGATTCTTTACTGTACGAGCAGTGAGACTATGGAACTCTCTGCCGCATGATATTGTAATGAGTGATTCACTAGTTACATTTAAGCAGAGCCTGGATGCCTTTCTTGAAAAATATAATATTACCAGTTATGTATATTAGATTTTATGACAGGGTGTTGATCCAGGGAACTAGTCTGATTGCCGTATGTGGAGTCAGGAAGGAATTTTTTTCCCCATTGGAGCTGTTTGACACATTGGGGTTTTTTGCCTTCCTCTGGATCAACATGTTAGGCTACGGGTTGAACTAGATGGACTTAGGCGGGCTTTGCACACTACGACATCGCAGGTGCGATGTCGGTGGGGTCAAATTGAAAATGACGTACTTCCGGCATCGCATGCGACATCGTAGTGTGTAAAGGCTCGATGATACGATTAATGAGCGCAAAAGCGTCGTAATCGTATCATCGGTAAAGCGTCGGCATAATCCATGATTACGCTGACGCGACGGTCCGATGTTGTTCCTCGTTCCAGCGGCAGCACACATCGCTGTGTGTGAAGCCGCAGGAGCGAGGAACATCTCCTACCGGCGTCACTGCGGCTTCCGTAGGATATGCGGAAGGAAGAAGGTAGGCGGGATGTTTACATCTCCGCCCCTCCGCTCCTATTGGCCGCCTGCCGTGTGACGTCGCAGTGACGCCATACGACCTGCCCCCTTAATAAGGAGGCGGGTCGCCGGCCAGAGCGACGGTCGCAGGACAGGTGAGTCCATGTGAAGCTGCCGTAGCGATAATGTTCGCTACGGCAGCTATCACAAGGCTATCGCAGTTGCGACGGGGGCGGGCACTATCGCGCTCGGCATCGCAGCATCGGCTTGCGATGTCGCAGTGTGCAAAGTGCCCCTTAGAGTCTCCCTTCAACCTTAAAAACTATTAAACTATGAAACAAGAAGTAGTAAAGGCAGATAATACAACAGCTTTTAAAAAAGGGCTCGATGATTTCCCCCATCCCCCATGCTGCGCACTTCCCATCGTGCTCTATCCCCCATGCTGCGCACTCCCCATCGTGCTCTATCCCCCATGCTGCACACTCCCCATCGTGCTCCATCCCCATGCTGCACACTCCCCATCGTGCTCCAACCCCCATGCTGCGCACCCCCCATCGTGCTCCATCCCCCATGCTGTGCACTCCCCATCGTGCTTTGTCCCCCATGCTGCGCACTTCCCATCGTGCTTTATCCCCCATGCTGCTCACTCCCCATCATGCTCCATCCCCCATGCTGCGCACTCCCCATCGTGCTCCATCCCCCATGCTGCGCACTCCCCATCGTGCTCCATGCTGCGCACTCCCCATCGTGCTCTATCCCCCATGCTGCGCACTCCCCATTGTGCTCCATCCCCCATGCTGCGCACTCCCCATCGTGCTCCATCCCCCATGCTGCGCACTCCCCATCGTGCTTCATCCCCCATGCTGCGCACTCCCCATCGTGCTCCATCCCCCATGCTGCGCACTCCCCATCGTGCTCCATCCCCCATGCTGCGCACTCCCCATTGTGCTCCATCCCCCATGCTGCGCACTCCCCATTGTGCTCCATCCCCCATGCTGCGCACTCCCCATCGTGCTCCATCCCCCATGCTGCGCACTCCCCATCGTGCTCCATCCCCCATGCTGCGCACTCCCCATCGTGCTCCATCCCCCATGCTGTGCACCCCCCATCGTGCTCCACAGTCACACATCAGACAGTATACACGCACACATCTGATCGCATACACTCACACACACACCCCACTTCTCCCTGTGCCCACCGGTGGGCAGTCCCAGCAGCTGTGCTGCACGCCGTGCTCCTCTGCCGACACTCACAGATCCGATCGCATACACTCACACACACACACTCACACATCAGAACACACTCACACACATCCGATCGCATACACGCACACACACACTGACGATATCGCACAGCGCTCACACAATCACAACATCCGGAGATACCACATGCTTCTGGCCATGTGATCCTCCGGCAGGTCCTGGGAGATCACTGCACGCACAAGATCGCCGCCGAGAAGCAAGCGATATCACGGGATGTTGTGAGTGTGTGGATGCAATCTGATGTGTGTGTGAGGTGTGTGTGAGAGTGAGTGTGATCTTATGTGTGTGGGTGTGTGTGTGTGTCTGTTCTTATGTGTGTTCGTGTGTGTGTGTTCCGCTGCTGCAGGACCTTGATGCGCTCACTTAGGAGCCGGTGTACGCTGGTAACCATGCTACAATATTACATGGTTACCAGCGTACACCGCCCCCCGCTCGCACGGGAGCCCACACCAGCGTACGCCGGCGTACGCTGATGTGGGCTCCCGGGGGTACAGCACTCACCTGGGAGTCGGTTCGGGGAGTGCGGGGGGCGAGGCCAGAGTGAGCGTGCAATGCGTGAGGGGGGCGGGGCGGAGTTGCCAATGCGTGCAGGGGGCCGGGGCGAGAGGCCAATCCGTACGAGGGGGCGGAGCCGAGGCGAGTGGCCAATCCGTGCGGGGGGCGGGGCCATGGCGAGCCCAGCGGCCAATCCGCTGTTTGTCACCGTAAGGACACAATTTTGGAGCAAGACAGACAGACAAACAGAATAAGGCAATTATATATATAGATTACAAAATTGTGCTATGTTCCCTTTAAAAAAAAATCAATAAAAAATAATCCACATTTCATTAAGTTTTCAAATAGCTTTGAATGAAATCCTGTGTTTCCACGGTCACAGACTATCAGTAATCCATGTGTGGTCTGATCCTGCAGTCAGTCAGGTGATATTCCATTTGTTTTGCCTCCATTTTATTCTGACCTGCAGAAGCTTCTGGAAGTCCTTGTAGAACTATATAAACCAGCCAGAGCAAGCGAGGTGCTGAGCGTGCGAGGTACTGAAGCAAAGTGTGCAAGGTTTGAAAATAAGTGTGGCATAGTTTCAACACAATTACATAGTGGGGATAACTGTAATTGTTTAATTTCATTAGGGAATTGTTTGTCTGTTTGTCTGTGATACTGTTAAAAAAGAAAAAAAAAAAAGTTTGTCTTGGGATTTAATCAGTAGCATTAGTCACACCTGTTTCTAGAAGCTTCTGGCAGCTTCTGGAAGTCCTTGTAGAACTATATAAACCAGCCAGAGCAAGCGAGGTGCTGAGCGTGCGAGATACTGAAGCAAAGTGTGCAAGGTTTGAAAATAAGTGTGGCATAGTTTCAACACAATTACATAGTTTAACACAAGAACATAGTTTGAATTTATCCTTATACGTTTCCCATTGTTTTTGTTTTTTTCTTGTTTTTCTACTTTATCGTTTATCCCCATTTAATAGGTGCTCCATGGACAATGCTACCAGGTGTGTATCTTGTCAGATGTATGCATGCCTTGAGCAGCCGTTCGTGGGTGAATATGTCTGCACTCGATGCAAGCATGTTGCGTATTTGGAAGCCAAGGTAACTGATCTAAATAAGCAGCTTGCAACACTCAGGGGCATTGCAAACCTGGAGAGGAGTTTAGAGCTCACTGAGCTTTCTCTGGCTGGGGCCAGTGATATGGAGGAGGATGGAGGTGGAGAAGATCAGGACCCAGAGGTAGGTAGCTGGGTAACAGTTAGAAGAAGAGGTAGGGGGAAAAGTGTCAGGGAGCCTAGTCCTGACCTGGCGCAACCTAGTAAATATGCCTGTTTGGCTGATAATAGGAATGAAGGGCCAGGACTAGGGTCACTACAGCAGGACGTTGCTCCTAGCAACCAGGAGAACGACTGCTGTAGGAAGGAGGGAAATAGGAGTGCAGCAAAGCCCAGACAGATGTTGGTGGTAGGGGACTCTATAATTAGGCGGACAGACAGGGTCATCTGTCGCCGAGAACGTGAATGCCGAACAGTGTGTTGTCTGCCGGGTGATCGGGTGCGGCATATTGCGGATCGGATAGACAGATTGCTGGGTGGGGCTGGGGAAAACCCAGCGGTCATGGTGCACATTGGTACTAATGACAAAGTTAGAGGCAGGTGGAAGGTCCTTAAAAATGATTTCAGGGAACTAGGAGAGAAGCTGAAGTCCAGGACCTCCAAGGTGGTGTTTTCAGAAATACTACCGGTGCCACGAGCGTCACTAGAAAGACAGCGGGAGCTTAGGGAGATAAATACGTGGCTTAGAAATTGGTGCAGGAAGGAAGGGTTTGGGTTCATGGAGAACTGGGCTGACTTCTCAGTCGGCTACAGGCTCTACGGTAGGGACGGGCTGCACCTCAATGGGGAAGGTGCAGCTGTGCTGGGGGAGAAAATGGTCAGACGGATGGAGGAGCTTTTAAACTAGGATCTGGGGGGAGGGAGGGTAGTGGAGCAAAAAAGGGGATAGATAGAGCAGATAGAGACAGTGAGATGGTAGGGGTCAAAGAAGGATTAGGGGGGGATGGGACATGCAAGGAACGTAGGGAGGCTAGGAGTAATAAAGGTGTTAATAGGATTAAATGTCTACTGGCAAATGCAAGAAGTCTTGCAAACAAAATGAATGAATTGGAGACTCTTATGTCAACCATGGATTATGATGTGGTGGGCATTACGGAAACCTGGCTGGATGAAAGCCATGACTGGGTGACAAACATACAGGGTTATAGTACATTTAGGAAGGACAGGAAAGGCAGAAAAGGTGGTGGGGTGTGGATATTTATCAAATCTAACCTAAAACCTGTGTTGAATGATGACATTGGGGGGAACTGCAACAATGTAGAGTCAGTATGGGTAAATGTACATGGGGAGGGGAATAATGGAAAAATGCTAATTGGAGTTTGCTATAATCCTCCTAACATACCTGAACAAATAGAGGGTGAAATGCTGAAACAAATTGAAAAGGCAGCTAATAATAATAATTGGGTTCTTATTATGGGGGATTTCAACTATCCAGACATACAGTGGGACATAGAATCTTCTGGTTGTGCTAAAAGCTGTAAATTCTTATCTACCATTCAAGACCATTTCCTCTCTCAGATGGTAGATGAACCGACGAGGGGAGATAATTTGCTAGATTTGGTCCTGTCAAATAGACCGGATACAATTTCAGATCTACAGGTCTGGGAGCACTTGGGCACCAGCGATCATAATATGGTAAGCTTCAACGTAATATTCAATAGAACATTTCAAAGGGGAAATTCTAAAACCTGGAATTTTAGGAAAGCTGATTTCAACAAATTAAGGGAAGAGCTTAAATGTGTAGATTGGGACAAAGTCATGGTAACTGGGGATACTGAACATAAATGGGGAAAGTTTAAGGATATACTGCTAGAATCCTGTAATAAACTTATACCCTCTGGTAATAAAACATCCCGGAATAAAAAGAAACCACTATGGATAAATAAGACTGTACAAAGTATAATAAAACAAAAACAAAGGGCGTTTAAAATCTTGAAGGCTGAGAATACAGAAATAGCATTGCAGGAGTATAAAGATATCAATAGGCAATGCAAAAAAGAAATCAAACAAGCAAAACTAGCTACTGAAACAAAAATCGCCAATGACATTAAAATAAATCCCAAAATATTTTATAAATACATTAATGCCAAAAGGAAAACAAAGGATAGTATTGGCCCCTTAAAATATAATAACAAGTTAGTTATAGAGGACAAACAAAAGACTGAGATAATAAATAGGCATTTCTCATCTGTGTTCACCAAGGAACTGACTGTACCAGGCATTATTCAACAAGTGAAAAATCAAAGTTCACCACCCGATATAATTAATTTAACACAAGAAGAAGTACGCCTACGTCTGAGAAAATTAAACATTGGCAAATCCCCAGGGCCCGATGGCATTCATCCACGAATATTGAGGGAATTGAGCTCCATAATTGACAGACCGCTGTATCTCATCTTTTTAGACTCGCTTGTAACAGGGTTCGTGCCTCAGGATTGGAGGATTGCTGATGTGGTACCGATATTTAAGAAAGGTAAGAGGGTAGATCCAGGCAACTACCGTCCAGTAAGCCTGACATCAGTAGTATGCAAAGTTTTTGAGGGCATTTTAAGGGATGACATGCAAAAATATGTTGCAGAAAATAATATAATAACTGACAGGCAGCATGGATTCATGAAAGATAAGTCGTGTCTAACCAACCTGTTGGGGTTCTATGAGGGGGTAAGTGCAAACCTGGATATTGGTAATGCAGCTGATGTGATTTATTTGGACTTTGCAAAGGCATTTGATACTGTACCACATAATAGCCTTATACTAAAGCTCCAGAAGCAAGGACTAGGGGAAACTATATGCAACTGGGTAAGGAATTGGCTAAAAGATAGGAAACAAAGAGTAGTCATAAATGGAACATTCTCTAAATGGGCCATAGTCAGCAGTGGGGTGCCGCAGGGATCTGTGCTAGGACCAATTCTTTTTAATCTCTTTATTAATGACCTTGTGGATGGGATTGATAGTAAAGTGTCAGTCTTTGCTGATGACACCAAACTATGTAGGATATTAAAAACTGAACTTGATAGTATAATATTACAAAAAGATCTGGATAAGATGTCAGAATGGGCAGATACTTGGCAAATGAGATTTAATGTTGATAAATGTAAAGTAATGCACCTAGAACGGAGTAATCCTATAACTGCATATACATTAAATGGAAGTAAACTCGAGACTACAGAACAGGAGAAGGACTAGGGTATTCTCATTACAAATAAGCTGAGCAGCAGCACTCAATGTCAAGCAGCAGCTGCTAAAGCAAACAAGATTCTAGGGTGTATAAAAAGAGAGATTAGATCCCGTGATCCCAACGTATTGTTACCCCTCTATAAATCACTTGTAAGGCCACATCTGGAATATGGGATTCAGTTTTGGGCTCCACATTTTAAAAAGGACATTCAGAAGTTAGAGTCAGTTCAAAGGCGGGCAACTAGACTATTACAAGGAATGGAAGGCCTCACATATGATGACAGGTTGTAAAAGTTAGATATGTTTAGCTTAGAAAAAAGACGTCTCAGAGGAGATCTCATTTATATGTATAAATACATGTGTGGCCAATATAAAGGACTGGCACATGACTTATTTCTTCCGAAGACAATACTAAGGACCAGGGGGCACTCACTGCGAGTGGAAGAAAAGCGATTCCGACAGCTAAATAGGAAAGGGTTCTTTACAGTTAGAGTAGTCAGACTGTGGAATGCCCTACCACAAGAGGTAGTAATGGCAGATACTATAACAGCTTTCAAAAAAGGGCTGGATGATTTCCTCAGTACACACAACATTGTTGGTTATAAATGACTTAGTGACCAAATGTAGAACTGGTGGAGGAAGGTTGAACTAGATGGACCTAGGTCTTTTTTCAACCTTAGTATCTATGTAACTATGTAACTATGTAAAGCAAAAGAAAAGTAAGACAAAAGTCAGCATTAAAGTTACATATATAGAACGTAGAAAAATGGACTTATATGAGTGGTCTAAAAGTGTTTATTATTTAGTTCTCTTATTAAGGAATAACAGTCCTAAAAACATATTTTGTAAATGTCCTCCCTCCGATGTGCACTGAAGTAAGCAAAGCTATATGTAAGCATTACGGTGGGCCTGAGTTCTGTATATAAGATTCTCCACCCCCCTTACAGCCTGAGCAGTGTACTTAAAACCCATACATTACTGAGGGGCTTTGCTATGACCACACATCTACAGTAGGGTAAGTCTCTCTAGGCATTGTATAGGTGTCCCACACATTTCACAACTGTACAGTTTATATCCTGCAACTACAAGTTTAGTGGGCATTGGAAAAAGGTATTTTTATAAGGGGTTGTCCACTACTTGGACAGCCTCTTCTTAATCCGTATGTTTCTTGCTATTGAAAATAATAAAACTTTATGTCACCCGATCCAGCAGCCAATCAGCAAGCAACCACTTCACTTTCCCACCTTCGGAGAAATTGCTTAAATCCAGAGGAAGTGAGTTCTGCTCTCTCTAATCCTCCAAATGTATGTGATCCATATGAAGGCGGGGAGAGTGAAGCTGATTGGTTGCCAGAATGGTATGATGTCACAGAGTTAAGTGATCCCAGGAGAGATAGTGGTGAAACTGTGCAATGGTGCTGGCACCAGGGGTGAGTATAAAGGCCACTTTACACGCTGCGATATCGCTAGCGTGGGTACCCGCCCCCATCTGTTGTGCGACACGGGCAAATCGCTGCCCATGCCGCACAACATCGCCCAGACCCGTCACATGTACTTACCTGCCCGGCGACGTTGCTGTGACCGGCAAACCGCCTCCTTTCTAAGGGGGCGGTTTGTTCAGTGTCACAGCGATGTCACAGCAGCGTCACTGAACCGCCACCCAATAGAAGCGGAGGGGCAGAGATGAGTGGGACGTAACATCCCGCCCACCTCCTTCCTTCGCATTGTGGCCGGGAGCCAGGTAAGGAGAGCTTCCTCGTTCCTGTGGCATCACACGGAGCGATGTGTGCTGCCGCAGGAAGGAGGAATGATATTTGAGAATGGATGCCCATGTCACCGATGAGCGATTTTGCACGTTTTTGCAACAATGCAAAATCTCTCATAGGTGTCACACGCAACGGCATCGCTAATGCGGCCGGATGTGCATCACAAATTCCGTGACCCCAAAGACTTCGCATTAGCGATATCGTTGCGTGTAAAGCCCCCTTAAGTGTTATTATTTTAAAGGGAACCTTTCAGGTGCAATATGCACCCACAACCACGAGCAGTTCTGTGCATATTGCTAATCCCTACCTAACCGTCCCAGCCTATAGTAGCATAGATAAAGGGATCTTTAGAACAAGTATTTCTAAAGATCTTTTATCATATGCTAATGAGGCCAGCGACTAGTCGCAAGGGCTTCACTTCCCTACTAGTCTGCCCTCTTAGCATGGTAGCACACCCACAGAGGCGTGCTAATATGCTACTCAATGTTGCATCACCAGTGGTGACGTGCATACCTGTGTCTATTGTTTCCGCTGTTCAAAAGCCCGCGGCAGTTCCGGTCATGCACAGTATGAAGCAGGGTGTACGTTTCCCAGCTCCGGCGAGATATAGTGCGCTTGACTAAAGGTACCAGGGACTTCTGAACAGCAGAGACAGCAGACACAGGTACGCAGGTCACCACCGGTGATGCTGCATTGAGTAGCATGTTAGCATACCCCTGTGGGCGTGCTACCATGCTAAGAGGACGGACTAGTGGGGACGTAAAGCCCTTGCGACTAGTCCCTGGCATCATTAGCATATGATAAAAGATCTTTAGAAATACTAGTTCTAAAGATCTCTTTATCTATGCTACTAGATACAGGAAAGTAAAGGCCGCTTTACACGCTGCGATATCGGTACCGATATCGCTAGCGTGGGTACCCGCCCCCATCTGTTGTGCGACACGGGCAAATCGCTGCCCGTGCCGCACAACATTGCCCAGACCCGTCACACTACTTACCTGTCCGGCGACGTCGCTGTGAAAGGCGAACCGCCTCCTTTCTAAGGGTTCACTTCGTTCAGCGTCACAGCTGCGTCACTGAACCGCCGCCCAATAGAAGCGGAGGGGCGGAGATGAGCGGGACGTAACATCCCGCCCACCTCCTTCCTTCCACATAGTGGCCAGGAGGCAGGCAAGGAGAGGTTCCTTGTTCCTGCGGCGTCACACGGAGCGATGTGTGCTGCCGCAGGAACGAGGAACAATTTCGGTACTGCTGCAGTAACGATTTTTCAGAATGGACCCCCATGTCACCGATGAGCGATTTTGCACGCTTTTGCGACGATGCAAAATCGTTCATAGGTGTCACACGCAACGGCATCGCTAATGCGGCCGGATGTGCGTCACCAATTCCGTGACCCCAACGACTTCGCATTAGCGATGTCGTAGTGTGTAAAGCCCCCTTAAGGCAGGGATTAGCAATATGTACCTAGAACTGCTCGTGGTTCTGAGTGCATATTGCACCTGACAGGTTCACTTTAAATGGGGGAAATATATGGATTAAGTAGGGGTTGTCCGAATAGTGGACAACCCCTCTAACAAACCTATGGAAAAGCTATGTGATAAAAGCTATATACTGGAAAAACTCTACATCTAATACAACCATTTCATACTTTATCCTCCTTTTAGTAACTATTAAAGCTGTAGCATGTTTGCACAGATACTTTACATATTCCTAATCCAGTAAATACAAATGTAGCTGTAGCGGCGTTATACGCCAATGCTGCTGTTAGAATTTTCATATCCCTGCCAAAAGAGAGAGCAACAATGTGGCCAACTACTAAACGTGTAAGAGAAGAGAGACTGCAGACTGACAGAATAGTCACATCAATTAAATGGAAAACAGACTATGCAGATTGAATTGGTTTGGATCAAATTGAATCCATGTATTTGCTCAGCCTGCCAGCTACACACGTGGAGAGTCCTCATTTTCAAACATCTTGAAGGTATGACATTACTAAGCAATTTCACGGGTCTAATTGTCTTAATTAACATAAGCCAAATCGTACAAAATAATTGTTTTCTGAGCCCTTTGGGAGAGAATGTAGCTAATTTTCCTCAGGCTGCCTAGGTATCATTTTCTTTAGAATGCAGCAATAGTTATTTGCCATTTTAATGCAATAATAATGCTCTTCTGTGATTTATTTAAGCTATGGAGCTGAATAGGTTTACAAAATGCATGTAATAAAATGAGGTATATTAAGTGCTTAGTTTGCTTAGCATGGCATAGTTCATAAGTCAATGACTTTTTATTTGTATTGTTGATTTAATACTTGTAAACTTTTCTGTATTATGTTTTATTATTTCTTTATCTATTCTACACGGAAAAGGAAGGTATATTTGACGTGAGAATGTACAGCTATCTTCAACTCCCACACAATCCCAGTAAAATAAGAAAACATCTTCCTCAAAATTATTAATATGAAAATAACATTGAACTGTGTTACGCGCTGAGGTGCTGCCGTGCCTTGGTCGCCTCCTATCGCCCCATATCCTCCCTGACGGCAGCAGCACATTCTGTGGGTAGGACTTTTTGGAGATCAGAGACTAAAGGCCCCGTTACACGCAACGACTTCACTAACGAGATATCGCTGGGGTCACGGAATTCGTGACGCACATCCGGCCTCGTTAGCGACGTTGTTGCGTGTGACACCTACGAGCGACCGCTAACGATCCGAAAAACGGCAAAACAGTTGATTGTTGACACGTCGTTCCTTTCCCAAATATCGTTGCTCATTTTGGATGCAGGTTGTTCGTCGTTCCTAAGGCAGCACACATCGCTACGTGTGACACCTCGGGAACGACGAACAACAGCCTTCCTGCGTCCTCTGGCAATGAGGTGGGAGTAACGTTAATGCAGCTGCTCTCCGCCCCTCCGTTTCTATTGGTGGCCCGCTGTGTAACATCGCTGTGACGCCGCACGAATCACCCCCTTAAAAAAGAGTTTGTTCGGCGGCCACAGCGACATAGTAAGGAAGGTATGTGCGTGTGACGCGTACTAGCGATATTGTTCACCACGGGCAGCGATTTGCCCGTGACGCACGCACGAAGGGAGCGGGTGCGATCGCTAGTGACATCGCTAGCGATGTCGCAGCGTGTAAAGCAGCCTTTAGTCTCGATTCACTCCTACTGTGCAGGGGCAGACGTCTGTATCTCCTGAGACTAAAGGGGGCTTTACACGCTGCGACATCGCTAATGCAGAGTCGTTGGGGTCACGGAATTCGTGACGCACATCCGGCCGCATTAGCGATGCCGTTGCGTGTGACACCGATAAGCGATTTTGCATCGTTGCAAAAACGTGCAAAATCGCTAATCGGCGACATGGGGGTCCATTCTTAAAAATCGTTACTGCAGCAGTACCGAAGTTGTTCCTCGTTCCTGCAGCAGCACACATCGCTCCGTGTGACACCGCAGGAACGAGGAAGCTCCCCTTACCTGCCTCCCGGCTGCCATGCAGAAGGAAGGAGGTGGGCGGGATGTTACGTCCCGCTCATCTCCGCCCCTCCGCTACTATTGGGCGGCGGTTCAGTGACGCTTCAGTGACGTCGCTGTGACGCTGCACGGACCGCCCCCTTAGAAAGGAGGCGGTTCGCCGGTCACAGCGACGTCGCCGGACAGGTAAGTATGTGTGATGGCTCTGGGCGATGTTGTGCGGCACGGGCAGCGATTTGCCCGTGTCGCGCAACAGATGGGGGCGGGTGCCCACACTAGCGATATCGGGACCGATATCGCAGTGTGCAAAGTAGCCTTAAGTCCAAAAAAGGCCTTAGTGCGCATGAGCAAGGATCCAGCACTGTTTTTACTCTAAGTGCGGGGAAAGCTCTAATCTGCAGGCGCAACACATGGCAACACCCTATTAGTAGTAGCAGGTGACATCACTGCTGATGCGCTATCATCCTAATGGTAGCGGCTGACGTCACCAATGATGCTCTGTAGCGCTATTGGCCTGAGTTCTGGCTAGACATGAGCGCCGCCATCTTGTGGGTGGGGTTTAGGTTATAAAAACCCACACATGGGTGTTCAGTCCTCTTTGTCCATGCATACAGTAGCCGCTGGTGCATGTGCTCCCTTGCTGAGTCCTGTTGGGTTTAGGCGCCGTGGCCAGGGTACATCTGCCAGTATCTAGCAGTATACTGGACTGTTACCTAGGGCCAGATAGGGTTAGAGTCAGCCGGTTAGGCAGCACAGCTCTCTCACTCTGGGGAGCCTTGCTCCTAACACGCAGGGCAGTGTGGTTAGCACTGACCTTGCTTTCTGATACCACACAGTTTTCAAAAGTTGTCAGTCTTGAAAATAAATCTCACATGGTATGTGACGATCCAATTTGCATATCTTACTATGGTTTGTAAGATGCATAATAGTTTTCAATTTAGGAAACAAGGTCTTGACCTTGTCTAACACTCAACACAGCAATAGCATACGCATCACTGATTTATTCTGTAATTGATATAGCATATATTGCAACGTAATGTTCTTGCATGTTTCTAGCACAGGTTATTCTTTAAGAAAAGCTGCTTAAAAATGCTGATTTCTCAGAACAGATAAAGTGAAGTCGTCTAATGGAAACTAATGCAATGTAAGTACTTATTATGTCCAGAAAGAGATTTGTTTATAGATTAAAATAAAATGAGGCAAATATTTAATACAAGATTCTAAAAATAAATTCCTACCGGATCACATGTAAGTAATCCATAAACTTTATGCTTACATATGTTATATTAAAGTGATAATATTGATAGGGTTACATTAAAAATCAAGATTACAGACAGTCAAGATTATAAATGGTCATAATAATTATTCACAACAAAACTAAAATGGATCCTTAATGCCAAAAATCTAAGTAAAATATAAATAAAAAACAATGTGTATAATATTGAATACTTATGTTATTTTTAATACAATTTCTTTCCTTTAAGGCTATGTGCGCATGCTGCGTTCAGGCTTGACAAATAAACTGCAGTGTTTTGACAACTGTAAACACTGCATTTGAAAAAAAAAATGCATTTAAAACGCATGCATTTTGGATGCATTTTTGTCAGTACGTTCCCACTTGGCTCTGCTACATCCCTACATTCTCACAGAGCATGGCTGGCTGCGAGACAGAGCCATGCGAATGACCTGGAATGTACTTCATCCGACTTCATTGTCATCGTGCTAATCTGTCTCTGTGTCGTGGCCTGAGTGACTGAAGTGAGACGTGCGATCAGTGGTGCCATCACTATGGTTACCCGTGGCCAGCTGGAGTCCTCCACCCGAGACCGCAAAACATCGTGCTGCTCACTTCAGTCACTTGAGCAACTTACTGTACCAGTTGGAGGATCAAGCTGTGGCCACCCGCGAGTAACCTGAGTGATGTCATCACTGATAGCGCAACTCACTTCAGTTGCTCCGTGTAGCTTCCAGCTTCTTGTGCTCTATGGCCGCTCACTGTGAGCTTCCGATGTAGCAGAGCTGAAAGCGTCCTGGCACCTCGTGTGGATTACATCAGACCTGGATGGGTGTTTGGGGATTAATAAAGTAGTGAAAGAGGGTGTTTTTTTTGTCTTTTATTCCAAATAAAGGATTTTTTGGGTGTATGTGTTTATTTTCTTTAACTTACAGGTTAATCATTGAAGATGTCTCATGGATGCCTGCTACGATTAACCTAGGACTTAGTGGCAGCTATGGGCTGCCATTAACTCCTTATTACCCCGATTGCCAATGCACCAGGGCAATTCGGGAAGAGTCCTGGGATTGTCGCATCTAAGGGATGCTGCAATTCCGGGCAGCTGCTGGCTGATATTTTTAGGCTGTAGGGCAGCCTAAAAACAATAGACCTCCCCAGTCTGAGAATACCAGCCCTCAGCTGTGTGGCTTTATCTTGGCTGGGTATCATTTGGGGGAGAGGGGGGCGCACGTCGTTTTTTTAAATTATTTATTTATTTTACTGCACAATATAGACCCACCCACTGGTGGCTGTGATTGGTTGCAGTGAGACAGCTGTCACTCAAAGTGGGGTCTCGTCTGTCTGTAACCAATCATAGGCGCTGGTGGGCATGGGAAGCAGTTAATACGAGATGGCCTAATGAGCGGCCGGCATGTTCAAAAGAGAAGAAGCCGCCTGAGCTTTGCGACAGCTGTGCAGCGCCGCACCGTTGATCGGTGAGTATGAGAGAGGGGGGGAGAGGGTGATAGAGAAACAGACCGACAAAGAGAGAGAGAGAGAGACCAACTGACAAAGAGAGAGACCAACCAACAGAGAAAGAGACCTACATCAACAGAGAGAGGGAGAGAGAGAGACTGACTGACAGAGAGAGGGCTCATGTGCACATAACTGCTGAATATTCTGCAGCGATTTGACAGCACATGTGCGCGTCAAATCGCTGCAGAAACACTGCATAATGGTTGCAGTTTTTCTGTACAAAAAAAGCCTATTTCATGAGCTATGGCTGCTGCCCCCACCATAGACAGAGTGGGAGGTGCATCCATAGCGCACAAATTAATTGACATGCTCATTTTATGAACGCACGGATTTGGGTCAAAATTTTAGCACCAAAATCGCTGCGTTCATAAAAGCCACGTGCCCTCGTGTCATGCACAATCTACATAGATTGTGCAGGGGATGCAGGACGCATGCATTTACACTCCAGTGCTATAAGCAGCGTATATGCATGCAATTACGCAACGTGCGCATGAGCCCAGAGAGTGGATGGAAATTGCAACCAAAACGCACTGAAGAAGTGACATGCTGCTTTTTTTTAGGCATTGATTTTTGTCAAATATTTGGCATCGAAAAGCTGCCTAAAAACAAGCAACGTGCGCATGGAATTTTCTGACTTCTCATAGACTTTGCTGGGGAAGAACAACGCATGCATTTTGACAATGACACAGTGCAGTTTTAAACGCAGCCAAAACGCAGGAAAAAACGCAATGTGCGCACATAGCCTTATAGTAGCCTTTTAGACAATGTTTTTAATAACTTTTTGGGTAAATTAAGAAAACTATGGTATTTTGCTTAGTTAAAATTTATAAAACCACTTTCACATTCTGTTTTTCATCATCTCGCCTAGTCTAGTGTAAGGCTATGTGCGCACATTGCGTAGTGTCCATGCTGAAAAATCTGCAGCGATTTGGCAGTGCACGTGCGCTTCAAATCGCTGCAGAAACACTGCATAATGGATGCAGTGTGTGTGCAGAATAGATGCCGATTTCATGCGCTCGGGATGCTGCCTCTCCCATAGACAGAGCGGGAGCAGCATCCAAAGAACACAAAATAAGTGACATGTTGCTTTTTTGAGCGCAGCGATTTGGATCAAAATTTCAGCATACAAATCGCTGCACTCTCAAACGCAATGTACGGATGGATTATCACAATCTTCAAAGATTGTGTTGGGGACGCAGGATGCATGCGTTTATGTTGCAGTGCAATATGCAGTGTAAACGCATGATATTACGCAATGTGCGCATATAGCCTAAGAATTTAATTACTTGCATTTAATACCTTAGTGACGCCAGAAAAATAAAGAAGAATATTCGAGGAAGTAAGGGGGTCTAATTGAATATACCTATCAGACATTTATGCCAAATAGTAGAGATGAACGAATACATTCGAGTGAAAATTAATTCTACTTGAATTCTACAAATATATGCATTTGCCAAAGTCAGATTTTTTTGTTAATTGCTTCCATGCATAATGGACTATCAAAAGGTTAAAAAACTTTAAGTTTTTCATTTCTGACCAGTGTCCCTTTATGAGGTAATACCTCTGGAATGCTTCAACAGATTCTAGTAATTCTGAGATTGCTTTTTCATGACATATTGTACTTCATGATAGTGGGTTATATGATTTACAAGTATTTATGAAAATATCATAAATTATGAAAAAAAATTGCTCTAGACTAGCAAATGCTGTGTTATGAATCAGCATCACCGTAGCCGCAAGCAGCATGCTGCAGTTCTTGCTTCGCCCAGGCGCTAACCGCCATTTTTGGCCGTGTCTTGTATCGTCCAGCTGGCTGCTTATTCCTCCATGTCTAAGTGTGGAGAGGCGGCTAGGGTGCATGCGCGTGCCGAGTTTCCCCAACCAGAGCCAAAGTCCAGTGTTTCACCTAGTGAGCATGCTCAGCTTGATAGTGCCATTTCTGAGGCTAAGTCCTCGGTCCAGGCTACTGAGCATGCACCTACACTTAGTGCGAAAAGCCTCATTGCACAGGTACTTTGACATTGTGCCGTGTCTAAGTCCTGTGTTGAGCCTAGTGAGTATGCTCAGGCAATCTGATTTCTGAGACTGTTGTTCAGGCTACTGAGCATCCTCAGGTCCAATAAGGATCTCACTGGACATGTCCGTGAGGTGGCAGGCCCTGATTGGCCAGCATGCACCATGTGCCCTGATGATATGGCCACTCCAGACTGGCTCGCGGAGGCCCGCCCCATGACACTGCACCTCACCATTGGTTGTCAGACGATGACTTGGGAGGTGTTTGAGGCATGGCTGCCATGAGGTCATCGGTGACGTAGCGGTTCCGGATAGGCCGCTGGTAATGTCACTGATGACGTGGCACTCCGCTACAGGCCCCTGGAGGTGCCATTGTGGTCCACCCTGGGTTTGGGGTAGACCCTAGGTAATAAAAGGGGCTGGAGACAACATGGAGGTGTGCAGTCTTCTCGTGCTCAGACACAGCTTACCTCCAAATGTTGAGCCCATTGCGGTCTCCTACAGTCCAGTTCTGTTAGTGCAGCCCAGTAGTGTGAACTGGGCTGCGGCTGCTGCGTCACTTGTCCTGTTGTGCCTCCTACACGCACAGACAGCGTACCCCAGGACTCCTGTGGCGTTAACAGGGAGTTTCTGGGCTGGTATTCAGGGCCCAGTAACACTGGTGTCAGGGCTTAGGCGCAGAGGTCCCCCTGCGTCTGTCCTGTGGGAACTAGTGGTCAATGTAGGGTCACAGCAGACAGATCGGCATAGTGCCAGCAATAAGCCGCCTAGGTAGACACAGCCTAGGGCTGGGTGTGTGGACCCTGTGACGCAAACAGGGTTCACAGTCTTTTGATCCAAGTGCTATTTAATTTGGATCAGGTCCCTATTATTTCTGAGCCACCCCATTCTGTATTCTCCGCCTATCCTTCGGGTTGCCAGCAGCTCCTTTGTCATCTGGAGCACAGAGAACCCTGACTGGCGATTGGGATATACACCACCTTATTCTAATCTGTCAGCCCCCCCATAAAATGCTGTCAGTCAGTTTAAAGGGGAGTGCTAAAAATGCAAACTGGGGTGATGTAATGGTGCACTGAGCAATAACCATGCCATGGGTGTGCTGAAATGCTGAAAAACCCTCATTTGCATTTCACTTACATGTTGATGTCTCAGCCAATAATACCCTAAGGCTGGAAACACACTTATGCGTGTAAAATCGGTCCGACTTGCCTGAAAAAACTAGGCCGATTTTAGTTCACGTTAGGTCAGTGTGCAATGCAAGTGCAATGCTTTATTTTAATTATTTAATGGCTAGCAGAGCGTGTGTGATCCATGTGTGATCCTTTTTTTTCTCAGCAACTGTCATCTGCCATGCAGCTCTGCTACATGGCTGCAGTGAGCCGCGCGATTAGTGGTGCCATCACTGAGGTTACCCGCGGCCACAGCAGAAGTCCTCCCGCTGAGATCTGTGGCCGCGGGTAACCTGAGTGATGTCATCGCTGATAGCGCGACTCACTTCAGTTGCTGCGGGGAGCTCACAGAGAGCGGTCATTGTCTGTGACCGCTCTCTGTCGGCTTACGATGTAGCAGAGCTGACAGCGTCGAGGGACCTCTGTGGATTACGTCGGACCTGGAGGGGTATTTGGGGGTTTAATAAAGTGGTGAAAGAGGTTGTTTTTTTGTCATTTATTTCAAATAAAGGATTTATGGTGTATGTCTTTATTTACTTTATCTTACAGGTTAATCATGGAAGGTATCTCGGGGAGACGCCTGCCATGATTAATCTAGGACTTAGTGGCAGCTATGGGCTGCTGCCATTAACTCCTTATTACCTCGATTGCCACCACACCAGGGCAATTCGGGATGGCCGGGTACAGTCCCGGGACAGTCGCATCTAATGGATGCGGCTATTCCGGGCGTCTGCTGGCTGATATTGTTAGGGTGGGGGGCTCCCCATAACGTGGGGCTCCCCATCCTGAGAATACCAGCCTGCAGCTGTGTGGCTTTACCCTAGCTGGTATTAAAATTGGGGGGAACCGCACGCCGTTATTATTTATTTATTTTTTAAATTGCATGATATAGACCCGCCCACCGGCAGCTGTGATTGGTTGCAGTGAGACAGCTGTCACTCATCGTGGGGGCGTGTTTGACTGCAACCAATCATAGGCGCCAGTGGGCGGGGAAAGCAGGGCATACGAGTTTGAATAATGAGCGGCCGGCTTTTTCAAAAGAGGAGAAGCCGCCGGAGCAGTATGAACGCCGATCGGGGATCGGTGAGCATGAGAGAGGGGGGAGAGGGATAGACCAACATGGACAGAGCGAGAGAGAGACCAATAGAGAGAGAGATCGACCGACAGACCGACCGACAGAGAGAGAATAGAGACCGAGAGGGAGAGACCGACTGACATTAATTGCATGTTTCTCAAAACACTGGAAATGAGTGCGGTCTCACAATGTCAGTCAATCTCTATAATTGACCGACACTGTGAGACCTCACTCATTTCCAGTGTTTTGAGAAACATGTGATTAATGTATTTAGAAAAACGAATGTCACTAGGATGGTGTGAGTGCCGGTCTGTGTGACATGCATTTTTTTGCACGCTCCCATAGAGTTGCATTGGAGAGACTCGCGCGAGAAACTCTACAAATAGCAGCCTGCTGCGACAAATTGGACTGAGAAAAAAATAGCAGATGGGAGCTGCCTCATTGTTTAACATGTGTCCAAGTGCAATGCGAGAATTTCTCGCATTGCACTACTGCGAGAAAATCGCAAGTGAGAAGCCGGCCTAAAGGTCTTGTTTTATTTTTATAAGGACTGTGTCCCCTATACAGTAGTTTAGGTCGTTTATTTTGCATTTTTGAAGTGACAGACTCCCTTTAATATTTTAAATCATAGAAATAATCCTCATTTGAAAATAAATTGTGATCAAATATGAGCAGAAATTTTATTTATGTCATATACCAGAATGAAAGCAAGAACCTTGGAATGATGACAGTGACTGGCAAAATGGAATATTTCTTCCAAGAGCCATAATTGAAACTCATATTTTATTTCTCTTTGCAGCTTTACAGAACCATATATTACAATATAGATGCTGAGGTCATGAAAATGATCGGGGGAATTGTAGATAGGAACTCATACAAGAAAAATTATTAATGTCTTTGTTTTACTTGAGTGATTTTACATTAACTTTATGATAATTTTTTATTTTTCTTTTACTGTAAATTGACATGCTTCAGTAAAAGCAGAAATAAATAAGAGGGTTGTACAATTTATATTAACCTCTTAACACTGCAACATAGTTTGGTACTTAATGACGCAGCAATATTTCATTTCCGCGTTTCAGCATGAGGGCTTGTTTGTTTTCGTGGGAAGAATTATAATTTTTATTGACTCAATTTTGGGGATTTGTAAAGTGTATTAATGACTGGTAGTATTATTGTTTTGGAGGGTGATGGGGAAAAAACAACACAATTTTTTTCAATAGCTTTATTCTTTATGGCTTTCACTATGTGTTATAAATTACACACTAACTTTACCAATATCTCTATAGTAATAACACATATATAGCTTTTTTATGTTTTATTACAAAGTAAAATCCACTTTTCTTTAAAACAAATCATTTATGCTATTCTACATTCTCTTATCTTCTGCTAAATACAACATTAAAATAACTTTTTATTACATTTTTAGGGAGAAACATGACAAAAAAATCAGTAAATTTAGCTTTTGTTTCTTATGGCCTTTGCCATACATTTTATAACAGGGGTCATTACAGCGAAATACCAATTATGAATGGTTTCTATTATTAATATTTTCAGTGCTTTTCAATAAATAGAGACTGTATTAGAGAACATAGTGATTTTATTTTACTTGAATTTTCATTTATTTTTCTATCTCTTCTTTCTCATACTTTCTTCAGACCCAGCAGGGGATTTGAATGTGCGATCTTCTGTCCGCTGATCTAATGCACTGTAAAACTTCTGTATTGCTGGGTAGTATATACCTGTCAGTGTAAAACCGACACACTACCTGTTTGGCCATTGGCTGCAGAGAAACAAATCAACACCATGCAGCCTTATTTCGGGAGATGATGGGTTGATTAAAAGACCTGTGGCATCAAAACAATGAAATTGCCAGGACTGGAGACATTTCAGATGCTGATAGCCGCAAGGAAAAGTCACATATAATTTACAACAGATACCCGCTATGGATGTACAGCGACGAGTTTTCTGAATTACTTCCCAACAGTTGTGTACTTGTTCATCATATTTTAGAAACCATTTAGTTACTAGAAGAGATTATCATGTGGTCTGGTCTAAACCAGGGTGGGGCATTGTGAGAGAGCAAAAAGGAATTGTCACGAGTGTCTCACGGATGACAGACGGTCATGTGGTTTCTGGCAATAGAAGGTCACAGCGTTTAGCTATGCAAAATGCTCCCTGACTTTCTATTGTTTCTACTGTCAGTATTCATTGTACAAGGTAGCTTTCCTGCTAGATTTTAATCTCTCCCCATTTAAGACCCAGCAGAAGCTTGCCTTCCACCCAGCTGCTGATAATCAGTATTCTCTTGCTGCTTAAATACTCTCTTCTTCTCTGGACTGGTGCTGGTGATATTATTCAGTTCATTCAAGCTGTGGTTGCAAGCAGGAGGCTTCTACTACCTGAATCATCTGTGGATAAGTAGTTCATGCATTTTCCCTCCATGTGTCTTCTTTTGGTGTTTAGTGTGAGGTTGATGCAGAGCTCATCCCACTCTTTCCCTACTTAGAGTCCAGCACTAGGGATAAATAGGGTCAGGTACCTGGCTCAGCACATAAGTGCAGAACCTATCTAGGGTGGTGAGGGACCCCAGGGACCAGCAGATGCTTTGGTCAGTAGTCAACATCTCACCCTTCTCTAGACGCAGAGGTCCCCTTCCCTTTCACTGCTCGCTTGGTACTTCCCTGTATCTAGCATGACAGGAATAATCCTACTATTGTCAAGTACCATTTAGGAGAAGTAGCTAACCTATAAGTTAAATGTTCAAACCTTGAACAAGCCATACAACATGACCAGTTAGTAGCTTAGCAATTGATCACTGTTTTGGCTTGCTAAATAGCTTAATTGTATTTCTGGGATTCCTTAATCACACTGCATAGTTAATACTGTGTCAACAATAAAGTATTATTGAAAAATTAGATCATTAACAGTATTGTCTTTCTTAAAATGTTATTTTGACATAGTTACAGAGGCTTAAAATAACCAACAGATCTTTTACTCGCCCTCCTTGTGTCCGCCTCTCCACTGCTGCTCCAGTCTCTCTTAGTTGGCTGCAGTGGTGATATCATTTTGTCAGTGCTTGTAACTGCTGCAGCCAATCACTCGCCTCTGCAGGTCATGCCATCTACATGAGCTGAGCTGCTTAGCCTAGAGATTGACCACAACAAAGACCAAAGCAAAAGATAGGCAGCGCCATACTCAGGGAAGATGAGTAACAACTCTTTGTTATTTTAGACCTCTGCAACCCTATAATACCATAAAATCTGGCATACAACACATTGAAAAGTCACGTTAACACAAAAGAGTTACAAAAATTAGCACTCAACATAGACAAAGCTGGGGAAGAGGTGGGACATGGCATGGCAACACCCACAGTCACTAGAGTAACATTTCTGGAGTCACACACCATTGATAATATTGTTCCTTCTATAATATCTTGCTATTTATATGCATTCTTCATTAATGTTATTTTTCTTTAGATAAATAGTAAAAATGTGTAGGAATCACAATAAATAGTAGTAAATAATATTTTATTAGATTAATATAAGTGCTACTTTTTATTGCCCAGAATATGTATCTATAAATGTATAAAACTATAAAGTGTGCAATATATTATCTATAGATTAGTACACAATAAAGAAATACGATAAATATCATCTATGATGTTTGGTTGTTGATTTCGAAATTTCTTATTAGGAAACACGAATAATATTGTTTCATAATATATTTACCTTGCATTTGTTTACTGTCTTAGTATTACTGAAAGGCAAATAATAGACAATGAGGGAAACACTGACAAGTATGGACTTACAGTATATTCTTCCCATGCAAACTTAGTGAAATTTAGAATATAGATTTGAAACAAAACACTGATGACTTCTATGGATCCATATTTTTATACTCTTTTGTTATCTATGGGTGATTGCCACCCTATATAGTGAGCATAGAGCAATATCTATTCTAAAGAAGGGAATTTTGTTACTTACCGTAAATTCCTTTTCTTCTAGCTCTTATTGGGAGACCCAGACGATTGGGGTATAGCTACTGCCTCCGGAGGCCACACAAAGCACTACACTAAAAAGTGCAAGGCCCCTCCCCTTCTGGCTATACCCCCCCGTGGTATCACGGGTTCTCCAGTTTTAGTGCCAAAGCAAGAAGGAGGAAAGCCAATAACTGGTTTAAACAAATTAACTCCGAGTAACATCGGAGAACTGAAAAACCGTTCAACATGAACAACATGTGTACCCGCAAACAACAAAAACATCCCGAAGGACAACAGGGCGGGTGCTGGGTCTCCCAATAAGAGCTAGAAGAAAAGGAATTTACGGTAAGTAACAAAATTCCCTTCTTCTTCAGCGCTCTATTGGGAGACCCAGACGATTGGGACGTCCAAAAGCTGTCCCTGGGTGGGTAAAGAAATACCTCATGTTAGGGCTGCAAAACAGCCCTCCCCTACGGGGGTGTCACTGCCGCCTGCAGGACTCTTCTACCTAAGCTGGCATCCGCCGAAGCATAGGTATGCACCTGATAATGCTTGGTGAAAGTGTGCAGACTGGACCAGGTAGCTGCCTGGTACACTTGTTGAGCCGAAGCCTGGTTTCGTAATGCCCAGGACGCACCCACGGCTCTGGTTGAGTGGGCTTTTAGCCCTGAAGGAACCGGAAGCCCCGCAGAACGGTAGGCCTCTAGAATTGGTTCTTTGATCCATCGAGCCAGGGTGGCTTTAGAAGCCTGCAACCCCTTGCGCGGACCAGCGACAAGGACAAAAAGTGCATCGGAACGGCGCATGGGCGCCGTGCGGGAAATGTAGAGTCTGAGTGCTCTCACCAGATCTAACAAACGTAAGTCCTTTTCATACCGGTGAACCGGATGAGGACAAAAGGAAGGCAAGGATATATCCTGATTACGATGAAATGAGGATACGACCTTAGGGAGAAACTCCGGAATGGGGCGCAGCACTACCTTGTCCTGGTGGAACACCAGGAAGGGAGCCTTGGATGACAGAGCTGCCAGCTCAGACACTCGCCGAAGCGATGTGATCGCAACGAGAAACGCCACCTTCTGTGACAGGCGAGAAAGGAAACTTCCTTCAGAGGCTCGAAAGGCGGCTTCTGGAGAGCAACTAATACCCTGTTGAGATCCCATGGATCTAACGGCCGCTTGTACGGGGGTACGATATGACAGACCCCCTGTAGGAACGTGCGCACCTTAGAAAGACGTGCTAGACGCTTCTGAAAAAAAAAACACGGATAGTGCCGAGACTTCCACCTTAAGGAAGCCGAGCGACAAGCCCTTTTCTAACCCCGATTGCAGGAAGGAAAGAAAAGTAGGCAATGCAAATGGCCAGGGAGACACTCCCTGAGCCGAGCACCAGGTTAAGAAAATCTTCCACGTTCTGTGGTAGATCTTAGCAGAGGTGGACTTCCTAGCCTGTTTCATGGTGGCAACGACCCCTTGGGATAATCCTGAAGACGCTAGGATCCAGGACTCGATGGCCACACAGTCAGGTTCAGGGCCGCAGAATTCCGATGGAAAAACGGCCCTTGGGACAGTAAGTCTGGCCAGCCTGGTAGTGACCACGGTCGGCCGACCGTGAGATGCCACAGATCCGGGTACCACGATCTCCTCGGCCAGTCTGGGGCGACGAGTATGACGCGGCTGCAATCGGATCTGATTTTTTGCGCAGTACTCTGGGCAAGAGTGCCAGAGGTGGAAACACATATGTGAGCCGGAACTGCGACCAATCTTGCACTAAGGCGTCTGCCGCCAGAGCTCTGTGATCGCGCGATCGTGCCATAAATGCCGGGACCTTGTTGTTGTGCCGAGACGCCATTAGGTCGACGTCCGGCACCCCCCAGCGGCGACAGATTTCCTGAAACACGTCCGGGTGAAGGGACCATTCCCCTGCGTCCATACCCTGGCGACTGAGGAAGTCTGCTTCCCAGTTTTCTACGCCCGGGATGTGAATTGCGGATATGGTGAATGCTGTGTCCTCCACCCACATGAGGATTCGCCGGACTTCCTGGAAGGCTTGCCGACTGCGCGTCCCTCCTTGGTGGTTGATGTATGCCACCGCTGTGGAGTTGTCCGACTGGATTCGGATCTGCTCTCTTTCTAGCCACTGCTGGAAAGCTAGTAGGGTAAGATACCCTGCCCCGATTTCCAGAACATTGATCTGAAGGGTGGACTCCTGCTGAGTCCACGTCCCCTGAGCCCTGTGGCGGAGACAAACTGCTCCCTACCCTGACAGACTCGTATCTGTCGTGACCACTGCCCAGGATGGGGGTAGGAAGGATCTTCACTGTGACAATGAGGTGGGAATAAGCCACCATTGCAGAGAGTCCTTGGCCGTCTGGGAAAGGGAGACTTTCCTGTCCAGGGAGGTTGACTGCCCGTCCCATTGGCGGAGAATGTCCCCTTGCAGTTGGCGCAGATGAAACTGCGCAAAGGGAACTGCCTCCATGGCTGCCACCATCTTCCCTAGGAAGTGCATGAGGCGCCTTAAGGGGTGCGACTGGCCTTGAAGGAGAGACTGCACCTCTGTTTGCAGTGAACGCTGCTTGTTCAGCGGAAGCTTCACTATCGCTGATAGAGTGTGAACTCCATGCCGAGATACGTTAGTGATTGAGTCGGTGACCGATTTGACCTTGCCAAATTGATGATCCACCCGAAAGTCTGGAGAGTCTCCAGCGCAACATTCAGGCTGCGTTGTCATGCCTCGAGGGAGGGTGCTTTGACGAGTAGATCGTCCAAGTATGGGATCACCGGGTGTCCCTGAGAGTGCAAGACTGCTACCACTGCTGCCATGACCTTGGTGAACACCCGTGGGGCTGTCGCCAGACCGAATGGCAGAGCTACGAACTGAAGATGGTCGTCTCCTATCACAAAACGTAGAAAACGTTGGTGCTCCGTAGCAATTGGCACGTGGAGATAGGCATCTTTGATGTCTGTTGAGGCAAGGAAGTCTCCTCGAGACATTGAGGTAATGACGGATCGGAGGGATTCCATCCGGAACCGCCTGGCGTTCGCATGCTTATTGAGCAGTTTTAGGTCCAGAACAGGACGGAAGGAGCCGTCCTTTTTTGGAGCCACAAAGAGATTGGAGTACAAACCCTCGCCCTCGTTCCTGAGGGGGGACAGGGATCACCACTCCTTCTGCTCTTAGAGCGTCCACCGCCTGCAGCAGGGCATCTGCTCGGTGGGGAGGTGGGGCCGTTCTGAAGAATGGAGTCGGAGGACGAGAACAGAACACTGTCCTGTGCACGTGAGCACAATGTCCGTCACCCACCGGTCTGTGACCTGTGGCAGCTAAATGTCGCCAAAGGCGGGGGAGTCTGCCATCAACCGCGGATGCGGAGCGAGAGAGAGAGCTGAGAGTCATGAGGAGACCGCCTTGGTAGCGGTTCCTCCGGCTGCCTTCCTTGGGCGTGATTGAGCCCGGCCGGAATCTGAGCCCGTCTGAGGTTTTGTAGCCCTTTTGCACGAGGACAATTGGGACCTGCCCGAGCTTGGGAAGGACCGAAACCTCGACTGTACTCTTAGGACAGCATTAATAGGGTAAGTCGCAGTGCAGACATTGCGGAGTTACGGACGCCTCTGCGGTACAGATGTACATGTGCTCAAGGCCAGCTGCGCAAGAACAGCTGAAAAGGTTAGGTTGCCTATACGGCTGTGAATGCCGGAGCAACCGACACGCCGATAGCCTCCTAGACAGATTTCAGCCAGAGTCCATCTGTCTGTGAATGGCATCTTTAAGTGAAGCCCCATCTCCAGTGCAACTGTGGCTCTAGACGCAAGCCTGGAGATTGGAGAATCCCCCTTTGGACCCTGGGTCCAGCGCTTGACCACGTCAGGGGAAAAGGGATAACGTGTATCTTAAAAACGTTTGGAGAAGACGCTTATCTGGTAAGCGTGGTGTTTCTGGACTGCTTCTCTGAAGTCAGCGTGGCCAGAAAAATACTTAATATCCGTTTGAGATACTGAAAAGGGACTTCTCCTGCTGTGAAGCTGACTCCTCCACTGGGGGAGCTGAGGGGGAAAAATCCAACCTTCCATTGATGGACGCTATAGGATCATTCCGTATGGCGTTACCATCCGGTGTATCCGGATTGATAGCGATGTCAGGATCAAAGTCCTGGAGAGCTGCCTTATCATACAGAGAGTCCTCCTGGGACCCCCCCCGTTCCAAATGAGGTTGGTCAGGAAGATTGCCCATGGCCTGTCTGGACTGCAAGTCTCTATCTTATGACAATATATCTGTCGAAACTGCAACTCCGTCCCTGTCCTTGGACAGGGATGACAGGTGGTTTCTTTGGCCACGACTAGTAGAGACCCCAGCAGACGAAGTGCTAGAGACCCCGGCAGACGAAGTGCTACAGGGGAGCATGCACACAATGGGACGGTGTCATGAACAGCATCCCATGTAGTAAAAAACAGCACTGAAAATCTGTGTTGCTTTTTTGCCGCTGCCGACTAGCCATCTAGAAGTATATAGCCAAGATTGGTGACCGTACAGTGCAATGTATAGCATACAAGCATAAAGTACAAATGAACACTGCAGCACAAGCAATACAAGCAGCATAGAAGCCTGTGCCCTGGCACCTCTGCTCTTCTGCTGCTGTAGACTAGTCATCTAGGGGAATATAGCCCAGAAGAGTGACCATACAGTGCAATGTATAGCATACAAGCACAAGTACAAATGCACACTGCAGCCCATGCAATACAAGCAGCATAGAAAAAAACCTGTGCCCCAGCACCCTTGGTTTTCTGCTGCTGTAGTCTAGCCATTCCAGGAGAATATAGCTAAGACTAGCGACTGTACAGTGCAGTGTATAGCATACAAGCATAAACACAAATGAACACTTCAGTACGTGCAATACAAGCAGCCTAGAAAGCCTGTGCCTTAGCACACCTGCTTTCCTGCTGCTGATGTGTCGCTCTCCAAGCGGGCATATAGCGACCTATGCAGTTAAAATACACATGTACACACTGCAGTATATATTGGGGTCAGCACTATGTGTGCCGCTTACCGCCCGCCTATAAGCGGGTGTATGGTCGCCACCGTCCTGCCTGGTTGCCGAAAGTCCGAGCTCGGACTGCAGTAATGGCTGCCGGCGTCTTCCCCAGCTCGTGTGAGGAGGGGCGGGCCGTGGGCGTGCCCCAAGTCAGAGCGGGAATCCGGCGTCCGACAGTGTGCAGTGAGAGGGCTGGAGCATGTAAAAAGGCTCCAGCCCTCGGCGCTGCTGATTGCTCAGCGCCTGTCCCCTTCCCTGAGTGACAGGGAGGGGGCGGGAACGAAGCGGCACTAGGCCGCAGAAGCCGGGGACTGGATTTATAAGCGCCGCCGCCGTAAAAGCGCGGTCGGCGCCCAGTCCCCGGCGAACTACAAGTCCCAGCCGCGCCGCCGCTCCCGGAGCGTCCGGCGCGGTAGTTCCCAATACACAAAGTCACTCAGCAAAGCTGCAGTGACTGCAACCCTTTACTGTCCCCGGCGCACTAGCACACCCAGCAAGTCTGGAGTGTGCTGTGCCTGTGTGTACGGGGACACAGAGTACCTGTAATGGTGCAGGGCCATGTCCCTGAACGGTACTCCAGCTCCGTATCCAGCAGGTTCAAATGGGTCTGTGGATGGAGCCCGGCGTCAGAGCTTTGAGGCCGGCAGGATCCCACTTCCTCAGAGCCCCCCAGGGGGATGTGGAAGGAAAGCAGCATGTGGGCTCCAGCCTCCGTACCAGCAATAGGTACCTCAACCTTACAACACCATCAACGGGTGAGAAGGGAGCATGCTGGGAGCCCTATATGGGCCCTCTTTTCTTCCATCCGAAATAGTCAGCAGCTACTGCTGACTAAAATCTGTGGAGCTATGCATGGATGTCTGACCTCCTTCGCACAAAGCTTGAAAACTGGAGAACCCGTGATACCACGGGGGGGTATAGCCAGAAGGGGAGGGGCCTTGCACTTTTTAGTGTAGTGCTTTGTGTGGCCTCCGGAGGCAGTAGCTATACCCCAATCGTCTGGGTCTCCCAATAGAGCGCTGAAGAAAGGCAAATTTCAGACTCTATTGAATTCTATTGGAAGAATACAGTTCAAGTATTCCTATACACTTGTGAGCAATCAAAAAAGTATTCGATGCTCTGTAAATTTAGTAAACATCTAAATTTTGTAATGAATCATAGATTCTTTTATTTATTTCTAGCTTCAAAATGTCGTTTTCAGACCAAGCGGGTTTTATTGCTGGCCGCCAAGCCAAAGATGGCACTAGGCGAATGTTAGACCTTATTCACTGGGCAGAGGTTTCTGGTGCCCCCAGTGTGTTCCTGTCATTGGACACTGAAAAAGCCTTTTACAGGGTACAGAGGGGATACCCTGAGGAAGTTCTGACCAGACTTGGTCTGGTGGGCCCAATACGATCCTCTATTTTAGCCTTATACTCTAATCCTAATGCATCTGTCTAAGACTCAGGTTTTGTCTTCTCTAACTTCTGTTTGTCTAATGGCACATGCCAGGGATGTCCCTGTCCCCACTTATTTTTGCTTTAGTTATGGAGCCATTAGCTATCATCACACTTAATTAGCCTCCATGCAGATGACGTCATTATAACATGCACTGATCCTGACACCTATCTTTCCACTATACTGTAGTACATACACCATTGTCTTTCTCTAATATATCAATTATAAGCTGAATGCTTCAAAATCATTAATCCTCTAGGTCAATGTTTCTTTGAGTGTCAAGAATGAACTAGAGCTTAAGTTCCCTTTAAATGGTTGGATTCTGGCATCCCATTTCTTGGCATTGTTCTTGCTCCTACACATCTCTTACTAGAAAAAAGTCTGTCTCCTCTCCTGAAAATATAGAGTTGGAGTTAAATAGATATGCACAGCTCCCCCTCTCATGGATGGCTAGATTCCAATCTTTTAAAATGATTTTCCTTCCAAAAATTGTTTACTTATTTAGGTGTCTTCCCATAAAATTCCCTACGAGTTCTTTAGCCAAATTGCAATGTTTAACTAATACATTTATTCAGACAAAAAAGAGGCCAAGAGTCTCTTTCAAAGTAATGCACTATTTGTATGAATTGGGTGGACTGGGTACTCCAAACATCAGGGCATATTATATGGCCACTCTTTTGGAAGGGGTGAAGGCCTGGTGGTGGGAAGATACCTCGCTTAGGGGGTTGCAGATTGAAATGCATTTAGTGAAGTTTAAGGCTATGTGCGCACGTTGCGTAAATACATGCAGTTACGCTGTGCTTTGTAGCGCAGCGTAACTGCATGCGTCCTGCGTCCCCTGCACAGTCTATGGAGATTGTGCAGGGGCCGTGCGCACGTGGCGTTTTAGAGCGCAGGGCTTTGGCTTCTGCCGAAGCGCTGCGTTCTAAGAAGTGACATGTCACTTCTTCCGTGCGCTTTGCCGGCAGCTCCTGCTCTGTCTATGGCAGGAGCTGCAGGCAGAGCGCATGGAATCGGCTTTTTTTTTTTTCACTACGGACATTTCTGCAGCGATTTAAAGCGCACATGTGCTCTTCAGATTGCTGCAGAAATTTCTGCAGGGCTAGTACGCAACGTGCGCACATAGCCTAACTCAACAAGGCGCGTGCTTGAAGTGGAATATCTGTCCAAGTCATCAGCCCACCTACATCTGTCCATGATGGAAGCTACCGTTCAGGCATGGGACCATTTTATGCCCAAAGGGCTTCGAATTCCACTTCAGGATATTTCACGTAGATCTATTGAGGGTCATATACCTTATCTGAATCTTTCTCATTGGGAGGGTGCGGAGATTCAATCACTTGCAGACTTACTAGGTGGAACTTCCCTTGCCTCCTTTACTAGCATACGCTCCAAATTTCCTTCTTTGAATACATTTTTCTATCAATATCTTCAGATATGACATTTTCTAATTAATAATCCTATATTTGTAAAGTCTCTGTCGGTCTCTTCTCTGCAAAATTGTGTATTTGGGTGCTTCATTAAAGCTAAAGGCCTTTCCAGTGGATATAATTTGCTAAATACTCCTCCTCAGGATCAAAAACTACCATACATGATGAAATGGGAGAAAGATCTCTCTATCTCTACCTCCCCCTTGGATTGTCACGTAGCCTCGACCTGGGTTCAAAGATCCTCTAAATGTATTAATCATATTGAATAGTTAAAAAAAGACATCTTAGATAGTATTTAGCCATCTCCAGCCTTGCTCATTATGTACCTAACTACTCTATGATGGGCTGGAAAGGGTGTCAGCAGACTGGTTCTTTAGCTCACGGTTGGTGGACGTGCCCTAAAGTTGCTGTGTTCTGGGGGCTGGTGTTTGGTTTGATTCATGAACTGACAGGTCTCGACCTAGTACCTTCCTCAGGTCTGGCAGTGTCAAGTCTTGGGGTAGACTCCTTTCCATTAAACTTCAGGGGCCTTATAGTGCATATCCTGATAGCGGCTAGATTGTGTCTAAGTTCATTGTGGAAGTCAGATCAAATCCCATCACAATCTGAACTTTGTAACCGAATTAACACCAGCTTCCAGCATGAATATTCTTTAGCGTTGTCAGCTCATGCTAAATCATTTTTGCTTAAAATGTGGTACCCTTGGCTGACCTCTATATATGCTTCTCCTATTTTCTATCTCTTAGAATCCTCTAAAGGTAGTAGCATTTCTTAAATAAAGATGTAGTGTACAAGGCAACACTTTATCTCTTTTTTTCCCTTCCTTTTAGGTTCTATAGGGTTTCTACGTGTACCTGGTCTATCATATTATGTCATTTTCTTGTGTCAGGAGATATCCCGTCCCGTTGTTTCATGTTGTATTGTAAATGTAACATAAAAAGAAGCAAAAAGAAACCAAAATGCCCCAAATGATTACAAACTAAGAATGCCAAGTGTTAACAATGCTGCTATAAATTAAAGGAGTTTTTGAGGCATAAAAAATATTAAAAACCTGTAACCCTCAAATTACCAAAATTTTAATTTTAGCTTTCCTTCAGTCCCCAGCAGTCATCCTTGTTATCTGTTCTTGTTTACAACTTCCTACCCACTTTCCTTCTTTGCCTCTAGACAATATTTCTCAAGACGCAGAGCTGTATCTGTCCCACAGCTCACTCTCTCCCACCCTCAGTGCCCACCAACTTTGCCTCCTATAATGTTTCAATATGTATAAATTGCTTACATAATTTACCTTCCTAATGTAAAAAAGTGAAAAGCTGTTAGGTAGAGCTGAGCGGACTCGCAAAAACCCTGCTCATTTTCTTAAAAGATACGGATCCGGTTGGAGGGATAGGGGGATAGGAGCGTGCACGGTGTACTCACCCATGCTCCATGTCATGTTGCTTCCGGGTCGCACATTCACATCCGGAGCTGCGTGGGTCTAGATCGTGCCCTAAAAGTAAAGGTAGATGCTAGAATGTATGGACTCCTTCTAGGTATGAGTTAGTTTGTCACGACATAGGGGACGTGTTCAAAATGCAGGCCGCGATGTGTCCTGCTCTGAGTGGCCTGTTTCATGAAGCAGGCCACACAGGATGAGCTGCGCCCGCGATGTATACCCCTCTGTTCAGCCTGAACGGCCTGCTTCATGATGCAGCCAGCTCAGGATGAGCTGCACCCGCAATGTGCACTCCTCTGCTCAGCCTGGGCAGGATGCCTCATGAAGCAGGCAGCCCAGGGTGAGCCGCGCCGGCGATGTTTCCTCCTCTGCTCAGCCTGCTCCTCCCGGTGCATAAATCGTGCACTGGGAAGCCCGGAATGAGCCGCGCCAGCAATGTGTCCCCCTCTGCTCAGCCTGATCCTCCTGGTGCATGAATCGTGCACTGGGAAGCCCAGGAAGAGTCATGCTGGCGATGACCCGCAGACAGCGTTTGTGAGTGGAAGCAGTCAGATGCTGTCAAAAAGGCTTGAGGCGCGTCTAACTGCACCAATCACATACGCCGGACTGGAGCTTGATACCACTAAGCAACATTTTTCTGTTGGCTGAGGCCCACCCCTTCTGGTCGCATGGGTATGACATCACACAGGTCCTGCAAGAGAAAAAGGGAATCGTTTGTATAATACTTATGCTAATTCTAACAGGGGGAGGGGATAACTCTGAATACCCCCCCAGCTATTATCTGATCCTCAACGGCTGTCACTCAAGAAGCTGCTGATTTTATAGACTTTACTTGCTTGGGTTTCGAAACCTAAACATCCGAGCTGACCACTACAGGTATGTATAGAATCAGCCTGATAGTGCCAATATAGCACTGGCTTTAGGTTACAGTATATACGAAAATCCTGGTGATTGGTTCCCTTTAAATTCCAAACAGAAGCAGAATGACCAACTATCTATCTGAACTGAACCTTGTTGACAACCAAATTACAGGTAATTGGAGGAGAGGCTGATTATCTGTATAGATGAGCGATTCTGCCGAGGATTGGATCGGGTCGGGATCGCTTAAACCGCCTGGGTTCACCAATGAGGTTGCCAACCCTACCGAACCAATTTAATTCAATGGGAGGCAAAACTTATGTGATATAAATTGGTGTAAGAGAGCTACAAATGGTGTAGGGGGCTGCAAAAGAAATAGAAATAAGGAAGGAATAAATCAGGACATACTTACCGAGTACCAGGGTACTACTGTGGCACCCCTGACCTGGTCAGGCACCACTGAGTATTGCACCCACGCCTGGGTCAGTACAAAGAGGTAATCCCAAAGGCTGAGTAGAGTGTGTACACACAGGCACCCTTTGACCAGGACGCACACACACATTGGAGGGGACCCCTGGGCAGACCCAGGAGGGGGCGTAGCTCTCGCGTCTCAGTTAGTGTGGTGCTGTAGTGAAGCTGGAGGAGAGTTGTGCAGTGGCAGACAGAGGAGAAGGAGTGGAGCAGCATCCGTGTCTGAAGTCTAGGGCTGAAGAGCAGAACACTGTCAGACTCTGCACGTGCAGTGGCTGCTGGCAGGGGAGAACATTACCACCAAGTCAGACTGAAAGTTACCTGAAGAAGGAGAGCAGTAAGGAGTCGAGTACGGAGACTCCTGGTAATGAATGCACACACGGGGTACAGGTCCCTAGAGCCAGACATCCATTTAGTGGTCTGCTAAATCCTGCAGGCAGTGGGACTACAGATTCCACGCCAACCAACACAGAACCCGCAGCATCAACAGCAACGAGGGGGCCCATAAGGAGGATGGAGCCTGGAGCCATCTTATCCTTAGTCCACGCTGTCAGCAAATGGGTCAGAAAGGGAAGAAAGGCAGTAGCGACTTCCCTGGACGCATCCCACGATATACTTTAAGTCAGGGGTGGTCCGAAACAAAGGTTCTAGGAAGGCGAGTCAGCAGTCACCCCTATATCAGCCTGAAGGATACCTTGTTCCACCTGGTTCATCATAGCATCGCCCGGGTTGTCTCACTCTACCAGCAAAAAGTGAGTAAAACCCCTGAAAGACATTGCAGCCTGTGTGTGAGTTCTTCTGCGACCTGTGGTACTACACACTTACACCTGAGCCCCTGGGGCCAGCCTCACTTTCGGGAAGCCATAACACCAGACTGCATTTACCATCAGCCCCAGACTCTCTCTAAACTGCAATGGCGGTCAACCCCTGACCGCAATTACTGAGAGTGGCGTCACGATTCCCATTGAAGTTCACCTGACGTGCCTGTTGCCGGAAGATTTCCAGCACGTGAGTACCCTGAGGAGACCTGCTGGTGAGAGGGGCTTCACACTACCAGGGCTGATCATTATCCCCGATACATATTCACTTCTTTTCCTGCCCACAGACCGCACCCCCACCCTCTCTGACAGCATATGTGATTGGTTGGAATCACACAAGCTGACTGCGTCCTTAGACTGATGTAAAATAAATAACCCACCATGAATAAATAAAACACCATGTGGTTTTTATGCGATAGTGATGCGATATTTTGCCAGGAGGTATAGATTTGGTGTCGGAATATGCTGTAGAAACATCTGCACCAAATCTGCATTTCTTGGTAAAAAATGCACAAATACGGTTTTGACGCCGTTTTGGTGCATCTTTTTGCCAGGAGGTGCAAATTTGGTGAAGACATCTGGTGCAGACGTTTCAGCACCAAATTTGTACCTACTGGCAGAAAACTGCATCAAAACGGCGTCAAAACCATATTTGTGCATTTTTTACCAAGAGATGCAGATTTGGTGCAGAAGTTTCTACAGCATATTCCTGCACCACATCTACACCTTCTTACAAAATATCATGCTATTATGCGGAATTGATGCATTTTTTTTACCAGGAAGTGTAGATTGGGTGCAGGAATATGCTGTAGAAATTTCTGCACCTAATCTGCATCTCTTGGCAAAAAAAGGCAGTTTTCTGCCAGGAGATACAGGTTTGTGAACTCAGTGACCTCACCTGAGGTGAAGTCACTGAGTTCATTGAGGTCCTTTAAGGTCAGGTTACCTGCAATCACAAGTGGAAGACTATGGGAATCTCCAGCTGTGACTGCAAATAACCTGAGTGACATCACCGCTGATCACTGAGGCTCAGTCTGTGCCTGAAGCTACAGTGTGCGGTCATGTTCTATGGCCGCATATTGTCAGTTCAGATATAGCAAAGCTGGAATCATTGTGGGAACTTGTGTGGATTACCTAGGTCTTTTGGAGGTTAATAAAGTGGTGGGAGGGTGGTATTTTTGTATTTTATTTCAAATAAAGTATTTTTTCAGTGTATGTGTTTATTTCTTTTCACTTACAGATTAGTAATGGGGGGTCTCATAGACCCTCCCATTACTAATCTAGGACTTAGTAACCCTTTATTACCCTGCTTGCCACTGCACCAGGGCAATCGGGAAGAGCCTGGTAAAGTTCTGGGATTGTCGCATCTAATGGATGCGGCAATTCTGGCTGCATGCTGCTATTTGTTGGCTGGGGGGCCCAGTATGCATGGGACTCCCCATCCTGAGAATACCAGCCCCCAGCTTTTGGGCTTTATCTTGGCTGGGGATAAGAATTGGGGAGGATTGCTTGCTGTTTTTTAAAATTATTTATTGATTTATTTAAATAATTTAAAAAAAGCTGCATGTGGTTCCTCTTATTTTGATACACAGCCAAGATAAGCGCATGGCTGGGGGCTGCAGCCTGTAGCCATGGGATTTATCTGTGCTGGTATCAATATATGGGGGGCGTATGTCATTTTTAAAATTTATTTATTTATTTTACACCAGTCTAAGGACACAGACAGTGTGTGTAATTCCAACCAATCACAGATGCTGTCAGAAAGGGCAGGGGCATGGTCTGACTGCAGTCAATCCCAGACATCGGTGGGCGGGGAAAGCAGTGAATATGTATGAGGGGTAATGAGTATTGCCGGAAGCAGCATAGCTGCCGTGGGGAGACTTGGTAAGTATGTCCTGCTTTAACCATTTTGCTTCCTTCTTTTTTCCAGTGATTTCCCTGGCCAATCACAGACATGCCAATACTTGACATGGCTGTAAAAGGGCCAGAAGAGGATGGTTTCTTCAAACCGGCATGTACCGATCCAAACCAAACATTTCCGATTTTTTGGTCAAATGTTTGTTTTTTTGATCCCGACTCGATCCCGCCAAGGATCGTACGATTTTGAAATTTTCCGATCTTTTTAGATCCAGATCGCTCATTTCTAATCATCTGCACTGTTAACAATACATCATTGTACCAGGTGTGTTATAACTATTTGCACAGGTGGGCAAGCAGCAGCTCGCGTGCTGTTACTATACATACACACAGGACTGGTTGGGAATTCAAGGAGACATGGCATTGGGTGGAATTAGTGTAAAAAGAAAATTTAAAAGTTTAACAATTTTCTTTCCTCACTATATACTTTAATTTTTAGAGGTTTTAAACCCATTTATACAAACTACTTCCACTTAACTTCTATGGATTTGTTTAAAATGACTTTGCTCCAGTTTTGTTTTACCTTATAAGATCTTTGCCATTTAAAATGTTTCAGCCTTTCATCTGTTCTTTGGCTCACCTTTCTTCCCGACCAGACTTTTTTCATCAAAATCAAACAAACTTTTATAATGGGTTTGCTATGGCCTGGTTAATGGGAGAGAACAAGTTCAGTTCAGTTAGAAGTGAACAATGTCAGAAGAATTTTTCAATGTAATTGTATCAGAAAACGCCAGAGAAAAACCTGTCTTATAACTGTGAAGAAATATATTAGTCAATTACAGTGCACTGACTTAATGGAAAGGAAAACAGACTGTCTTGAGAAAAATATGCATTTTAAATCTGGGACAATTACAAAGGCTGACGACAATAAAATTGATGCAACCGTATTTTAAAAGTCATTCTTGAGACAAAAAATAAAAACGTATTTGTTTGGCTACAAACTTTATCTACAGTAGCACGCCTCCAGTTAGAAGGAAGGGCAGAGAGGGCACTGACGAGACAGTTTGGCTCATAACAAAGTATTGCTGCTGCAGCCATCTAACACATTGTTAGCAATAAAGCTGAAGCATTGATTAGAAGAGTTTCAGCAGTCAGCAACCAGGGTCGGCCTTAAGGCCTCGTTACACGCAGCGACGTATCTAATGATATATCGCCGGGGTCACGGATTCCGTGACGCACATTCGGCATCGTTAGTGACATGTTGCATGTGACACGCACAAACGACCGTTAACGATGGAAAATACTCACCAGGAACGACGTGTCAATGATGGACAATTTCTCCATCGTTGACACGTCGTTCCTTTTTAAAAAATCGTTGATTGTTGAGCACACAGGTTGTTCATCGTTCCTACGGCAGCACGCATCGCTACGTGTGACACCTCGGGAATGACGAACTGCAGCTTGCCTGCGGCCACTGGCAATGCGGAAGGAAGGAGGTGGGTGGGATGTTACGTCCCGCTCATCTCCACTCCTCTGCTTCTATTGTGTGGCCGCTTAGTGAGGCCGCTGTGACGCCGCATGAACCGCCTCCTTAGAAAGGAGGTGGTTTGCCGGAAACAGCGACGTCGCTAGGCAGGTAAGTCCCGTGTGACGGCTCCTAACGATATTGTGCGCCACGGGCAGCGATTTGCCTGTGATACACAAACAACGGGGGCGGGTGATTTTATCAGCGATATTGCTAGCGATAACACCCCCTTTAGCCTGAATGGTGCCCTGTGCAAAACTGCACTTTGGTGCCCCACACCTTAATGATTTTTTACCCAGTTTCCCTGAAAACAAATGGGGACAATAAACTTCAAATGTACAATAAACTTCTACAGATTTCTGCTGGAGAATCTGCACCTCTAATCCACCACATCTGAGCTCATACTTATAGGGGTCTACTGATCTCGTCCATTTATGTTGTATCTCTGGATATTACATTATGGAAGGTACATGCGGATCTCACCAATGGGGTCCACATGTATCTGGAGAGTGAGGCTCTGATGCTTTTTGTGGAGAGATGGTATAAATTCTTGTAAACTTGGATAAGGGTTCTGTCATCTCTGGACTGAGAGCGGCGCAGGTCGTGGCCACATTGGTAGGATCAGCATCTACTATACAAATCCTGTGGATATGATATAAGTGTACAGGATGAGAATACAAAATATTGCATAATGTAGCCAGGGGCCTGTAGTGCTAGTACCCAGGACCAAAAAGGCCCAAATACAGATATTAAAAGGCATTGTACAAAGTTAGAAAAAAAATCTGCTTTTTCCATAACAATGTGTCCTGGAGTTATATTTAGCGCTGCCTCTCAGCTCCACTGCCTTGAGCAGACTGAGGTGCAGTACCACATACACACCATGTGTGTATGGAAGAACTACAGCATATATAACATTACCTTTACTAACCAGTTTGGGCTCACACCATTTGGCAATGCTGAAAATAAGTTTGTTGGAAAATTTGTATGACAAATCCACGCCGAATCATATGATATTGTGCAGCACCTCATTATACACGCCTCAGATGCTGCAGAACCTCATCATTCATATCACAGCTGCTGCAGAACCTCATCATACACACTCCAGATGCTGCCGAACCTTATCATTCATACCACAGCTGCTGCAGAACGTCATCATACACACCTCAGATGCTGCAGAACCTTATCATACCCACTCCAGCTGCTGCAGAACCTCATCATACACACCTCTGCCGCTGCAGAACCTCATCTTATACACCTCAGCTGCTGCAGAACCTCATCATACACACTTCAGCTGCTGCAGAACCTCATTATCCATGTTTCAGCTGCTCCAGAACCTCATCATACACACCTTAGCTACTGGAGAACCTCATCATACACACTTCAGCTGATGCAGAACTTCATCATACACATCTCAGTTGCTGCAGAACCTCATTATCCATACTTCAGCTGCTGCAGCTGAGGTATATTACGAGGTTCTGCAGCAGCTGAGATGTGTATTATGAGGTTTTGCAGCAGCTGAAGTATGTATAATAAGGTTCTGCAGCAGCCGAGGTATGTATAATGAGGTTATAATGAGGTTCCCCTCTGCTGTCTCTGTCTGCTGGCTGGCGCACCATGTGACCGCACCACTCGCACATAGGTAAAGCCGGTCATGCCAAGCAACCTTTCCTTGCCCCTAAGGGGTACTTTGCATTCTGCGACATCGCACTGCGATATCGTTGGGGTCAAATCGAAAGTGACGCACATCCGGCGCAGGTAACGACGTCGCAACATGTAAAGCCTAGATACGCCGATAAACGATCACAAAAGTGTCGAAAATCGGTGATCTGTGTAGAGTCGGTCATTTTCATAATGTCGCACCAATAGGAGATACGATGTTGTTCCTCGTTCCTGCGGCAGCACACTTCACTGTGTGAAGCTGCAGGAGCGAGGAACATCTCCTAACCCTGCCTCCACCGGCTATGCGGAAGGAAGGAGGTGGGCGGGATGTTTACGTCCCGCTCATCTCCGCCCCTCCGCTTCTATTTGGCCGCCTGCCGTGTGACGTCACTGTGACGCCGGATGACCCGCCCCCTTAGGAAGGAGGCGGGACGCCGGCCAGAGCAACGTCGCAGGGCAGGTAAGGCTACTTTCACACATCCGGTATTTGCTCTGTGGCACAATACGGCGCTCTGCAGAAAAACCGCAACCGTTTTTTTTTGCCGCCGGTTGCGGTTTTTTTGCATAGACATACATTAGTGCCGTATTGTGCCGCATGGGCTTGCGGTCGGTCCGGTTTTTGCCGCATGCGGCAGATTTAGCCGATGCCGCGGCCGGATGAAACGTTGCCTGCAACGTTTTTTGCTCCGGCAAAAAAAACCGCATCGCGCCGCATCCAGCCGCTGCGGCGCATTTTTCAATGCATGCCTATGGACGCCGGATGCGGCGTGATGCGGAAAAAAACGCATCCGGCCACCGCATGCGGTTTCTTCCACTGCGCATGCTCAGTAGCATGCCGCAACCGGAAAAAAACGGACGGGCCGCATGTAAAAACTTATGCAAAGGATACGGTGTTTTCGCCGCATCCTTTGCATAGCTTGCACAGCCGGATTGAGCCACAGTGCTCAAACCGGATGTATGAAAGTAGCCTAAGTGCGTGTGAAGCTGCCGTAGCGATAATGTTCGCTATGGCAGCTATCACAAGATATCGCATGTGCGACGGGAGTGGGTACTATCGCGCTTGGCATCGCTAGCCGATGCTAGCGATGTCGCAAATTGCAAAGAACCCCTAAGGCTATGTGTGTACACAGCGTTTTCTACGCTGCATTTTTGTGCATTTCTGACCTCACAAAATGCACAAAAACGCAAAAAAACGTACTCGGAGTAAAAACGCACCGATAAAAACGCATGTGTTTTTACCTTGTTTCGGTGCGTTTTTGGCTGCGTTTTGCTGCCTTTTTGATCACTGCGTTTTGCTGCGTTTTTCAAATGCATTGCATGGGTGAAAAACGCAGTAAAATGCAGGAAAGAACTGACATGTCCATTTTTTTTTGTAGCTCAAAATGTAGCTTAAAAAAAAGCTGTGTGCGGACAGCAAAAATGAAAAGTCATAGACTTTGCTGGGGAAGCAAAGTCATGCAGTTTTGAGCCCAAAAACGCACAAAAACGCATATGAAAAACGTGTAAAAACGCCATGAAAAATGCTCAGTGCGCACATAGCCTAACAGTGATGTCTAAAATGGAACTGGTCATGTGAGGGATAATGTCACTGAAAGGGGCAGAGTCTTCCAGTTCATAGCAGGAAGTAGCATTGCTCCAAGTCTAAATCTCAGTTGCCAGAGGGACCTCTGCTGACGTCATGCCCATATGACCAGAAGGGGCGGGACCTCCGCCAACATAGCTGATACCAGGAAGATACATTATTCTTTTAAGTCCACGTGGGCATGGAGTTGATTATAATAGAAGTGGGGGTCTGAGGGTAAGAACCCCAGATGGAGGGTGCAGGGGAGGAGAATCCCCCCTTGCATGATTATAGTGAACGGGAGGAAACCACCACGCCCACCAACCAAGCCGATCATGCCCACTAACCAAGCCGGTCACGCCCACAGGTCCTTCTACCCACTGGGATTTAGCCACAACCATGCAGATAACGTAGAGGAGCATTGTTCTGCAGAATGGCTGTAAACACAGGGATTTAGAGGAGTGATATATTGTAGGATTGGGCCGAGAGGACTTATATCATGTAGGATGTGGCTGTATATAGAGGAGATCTAAAGAAGTAATGTTCTGCAAAAAATTAGGACTCTATATATGAGCGTATAAGCAAAAAAAAAAAAAAAAAAAGATATATATATACACAAGTGTAATGATATACTGCAGGATGGGGTGGTATATATATATATATATGACATGAGTTATATACTACAGGAAGAGGCTATGCATAGAGGAGGCTTTGTAATGTACTGAAAGATTATGTTGTTTCTTGATGAGGCGAGTGATATTCTGCAAGACAGAACTGTATATAAAAGAGACTGAGTGGAGTGATAAAATGCAGGAAGTGGCTATATGTAGATGAGAGAAGTAATATTCTGTATCATAAGGCTGTGTATAGAGGACTGATGTAGTGCAGAATGGGGCTGTATGTATATGACAGCAGTGATGTTGTTATGCACACTACAGTGTACACAAGGAAAAATAAAGAATAATATGGTCTAACTCAATACAACTACACCTGCACAACCGCCCGATCCTAGAACACTAGAGATCCCAGCTGTGCAGTCACTAAAGGCCCCTGCGCAGACTGAAACAACACTAACTGGGTAACTAAGATGACTGCTCGGACCTCCTCATGAGCCATCAAGGGTATTATGTACCACCTTAAGAATTAAGTGCAATGTAAAAAATAAGTAAAATCAAACAGGTAACAATCTGCAAGAGAATAGCACTTGGCTGAAAGGCTGTAATTCAAAGCAGGCTCTACTTCATAATATCACCAGTGGAAAAAAAGGCCAGGGGAAGCTTCAAATAATTACACCCCCAGGTGATAGGGCAGACTGAATTACAGCATGGAAAACATCTGCTGGCAGAAAAGGAATGAACACAAAGAAAATATGATCAGCACCTGGACAGAGACCGAACCATCTGACTGTGGCTCAGTGGAGAGAGAAACATATCACAGTCCAGAAAATTGCCAAATCAAATATTGAGGCATGACAGATATTCTGCAGGAGGAGATTAGTGGAGTAATTTACTGCAGAATTAGGCTGAATATAGAGGGGATGAGAAGAGTGATGATCTGCATGAGTAGGCTGTACATAGGGGTCTTAGAAAAATAAGGATAGTGCTGTATATAGAGGGGCTGAGAAGAGTGATTAACTGCAAAAGGAGGTTGCAAATTTCAGACCCTAAGAGCACAGGATAGGTCTGCATATAGAGGGAATGAGAGCAGGATGAGGCTGTGTATGTGGATGAGAGCAAAGATGTACTTCAAGATGGGGTTGCATTAGAAGAGGCTGAGATTAGTGATGTATTGCTGGGTTGGGCTGTAGGTAGAGGGACTGAGAGAAGTGATGTTCTGCAGAAAGGAGTTATATATAGAGGGCATTTTATGGAACATGGAGGAGGCTGGACACAGGGCTGATGTCTTTTTACATTGCCCTGGAACCCGGAGGGGGCTAAAGGGGGATGAGTGATGTTATTTATGTGGCAATGTATGTTGAAAGGGGTGTTGTCTGTTTACATAAGAATGTACAGTATGTTGGAGGGGCTAAAGGGAGGGAAATTATGTTATGTACATGGTACTGGATGTTTTAGGGTCTGAAGTCTTTTTACATTGGACTGCATGTTGAAGGGGGTTCAATAGAAGGGAGCGATGTTATTTACATTGGATTGTGTGTTGGAGGGGGCTGAAGGGATGTGAATGATGTTTTGCACAACGGACTGTATGTTAGAAAGGAATGAAAAGTGGGGAGTGATTGTAGTTACATGGGACTGTGTTCTGAAGGGGGCTGAACAAAGAGGGGAGTTATATTCTAAATGACTTGGACACTAGCGCTCGAGAAACAGACAGGCCAGGCAGGTGTAGTATGACAAAGAAGTATGAATGTACTGTTGAAAGGGAATGTAAAATAGCATCCCGCTGGTTGTTTAATAGGAAGTACTCTTGAATCACAGATCGAGGGCAGAGTTGTTGATAGGAGGCCGTTGGTAGTGGACAGGGTCCGCGTATCCCCTGTCCTTAGTAGAAAACACTAACAAAAATAGATAATTACTACCGCGATACCTTATGGGGAGAGAGTTTAGGTGGATCTAGATATGTTGTGAGTGCACAGGGAAAAAAGGGGTCAGAAATACATCTACAAGGTTTTTATGAATTTTAATTAGTATAAAATATAAATATATTCCCAGTGCACTCACAACATATCTAGATCCACCTAAACCCTCTCCCCATAAGGTAGAGCGGTAGTAATTATCTATTTTTGGGAGTTATATTCTGCACAAGGGTAGATATGATTTTGGGATCATATGGATACTGGTAAAGAAGTGAACTATATTTTTTATTTTTTTTCTCGCAATATCATTGACGTTCTGATCCTTTTTTCATTATGTACCCACTATTTAGTCTAGCTATCTTACACATGCCTTTTGTTTGGACAGAAAATTGCTTTCTCAGTGTAATCCAATGGCAGCTTCTCAAAGAATTGCATTGAGATAATCATCATCATGTCCACACAAAAGATGCTCTTTGATCTGGTTAATCTGAAATGTGGACACAGGATACAGAAGAAGACCAAAGTGGTGCTGATATCAAGAGAAAACCATGATCAATATGAACAAGAACACAAGCAAACTGTACAATATTTATATTTCTAAGGGACTAAGAAATGTATATTTTCATCGGATTGCTTCTACAAAATGAGTCTGTAAACACGAAATGTAAAATTTAAAGGTGGATTGGCACTCAGTGCATGTAGGGGTAGGGGAGGCTCACGGAGAGATTCAAATGTAGATTGCAGTAAAGTCCTGACACTAACATGCCAATAAGTCATATAATGGACTGTTCAGCACTTCCCAGGCTTTAATCAACAATGACATAAAAAAATAAATTGTTTCATTTTGTTTCATTTATATAGAGGTAGCAAAAAGAAATTACTTCATAATTAAGATATGCAAGACAATGGCACAAAAATACAGTATATTATACAGTAATATATAATGTAAAAAACAGTCAAAAAGAGCAAGCTTATATGATATTCGGCAAGTGTTTATTAATGTGATATATATCCCATGCATTAAAACTATATAAATCGCATGCACTAATTTATTTGATATATACGGAATTTTTTATACCTTGCAAAATATTTCTATTAAATCGCATAGTATATTTTTATTAAGATGAAACCAAATCAAAATAACAGTTCCTCTGGCTATATATATATATATATATATATATATATATACAGTCATATGAAAAAGTTTGGGCACCCCTATTAATGTTAACATTTTTTCTTTATAACAATTTGGGTTGTTGCAACATCTATTTCAGTTTCATATATCTAATAACTGATGGACTGAGTAATATTTCTGGATTGAAATGAGGGTGTATTGTACTAACAAAAAATGTGCAATCCGCATTTAAACAAAATTTGACCGGTGCAAAAGAATGGGCACCTCAACATAAAAGTGATATTAATATTTTGTAGATCCTCCTTTTGCAAAAATAACAGCCTCTAGTCGCTTCCTCTAGCTTTTAATGAGTTCCTGGATCCTGGATGAAGGTATATTTGAGCATTCCTGTTTACAAAACAATTCCAGTTCAGTTAAGTTTGATGATCGCCGAGCATGGACAGCACGCTTCAGATCATCTCACAGATTTTCAATGATATTCAGGTCTGGGGACTGGGATGGCCATTCCAGAACATTGTAATTGTTCCTCTGCATGAATGCCTGAGTAGATTTGGAGCGGTGTTTTGGATCATGTCTTGCTGAAGTATCAATCCCCTGCGTAACTTCAACTTCGTCACTGATTCTTCCACATTATTGTCAAGAATCTGCTCATACTGAGTTAAATCCATGTGACCCTCAACTTTAACAAGATTCCTGGTGCCGGCATTGGCCACACAGCCCCAAAGCATGATGGAACCTCCACCAAATTTTACTGTGGGTAGCAAGTGCTTTTCTTCGAATGCCGTGTTTTTTTGCCTCCATGAATAACGCCTATTTGTATGACTAAACAACTCAATCTTTGTTTCATCAGTCCACAGGACCTTCTTCCAAAATGTCACTGGCTTGTCCAAATGTGCTTTTGCATACCTCAGGCGACTCTGTTTGTGGCGTGCTTGCAGAAATGGCTTCTTTCGCATCACTCTCCATAACAGCTTCTCCTTGTGCAACGTGTGCTGTATTGTTGACCGATGCACATTGACACCATCTGCAGCAAGATGATGCTGCAGGTCTTTGGAGGTGGTCTGTAGATTGTCCTTGACTGTTCTCACCATTCTTCTTCTCTGCCTTTCTGATATTTTTCTTGGCCTGCCACTTCTGGGCTTAACAAGAACTATACCTGTGTTCTTCCATTTCCTTACTATGTTCCTCACAGTGGAAACTGACAGGTTAAATCTCTGAGACAATTTTTTGTATCCTTCCCCTGGACAACTATGTTGAATAATCTTTGTTTTCAGATCATTTGAGAGTTGTTTTGAGGAGCCCATGATGCCACTCTTCATAGGAGATTCAAATAGAACAACTTGCAAGTGGACACCTTAAATACCTTTTCTCATGATTGGATACACCTGCCTATGAAGTTCAAAGCTCAATGAGGTTGCAAAACCAATTTAGTGCTTCAGTAAGTCAGTAAAAAGTAGTTAGGAGTGTTCAAATCAAGAAATTGATAAAGGTGCCCATACTTTTGCACCGGTCAAATTTTGTTTAAATGCGGATTGCACATTTTCTGTTAGTACAATAAACCTCATTTCAATCCAGAAATATTATTCAGTCCATCAGTTATTAGATATATGAAACTGAAATAGCTGTTGCAAAAAAACAAATGTTATAAAGAAAAAAGGTTAACATTAATAGGGGTGCCCAAACTTTTTCATATGACTGTATATACAGTACAGACCAAAAGTTTGGACAGACCCTCTCATTCAAAGAGTTTTCTTTATTTTCATGACTCTGAAAATTGTAGATTCACATTGAAGGCATCAAAACTATGAATTAAGACTAGAGTTGAGCGATGTTCGATTCGAACCGTTCGCCAATTTCAAATTTGAGTGATTTTGGGCGGTGTTCAAGTCGTTCGACGAACTCGAATGATTTTCTTCAAGTTCGGCTGTTTGAGTTCGATAACGGTTCGATCACCAAAAGCGTAGCTAGTTACTAGCTGGCTTTTCACTGTAATAGTGTCAGTCACTGTTAATAATGATATTATCAAAATTCAGTGTATAGTGTGCGGGGGGGACGGGGTTTAGATCAGTGCTGCTGAGTGCTGAAAGAATGGCGATCGCCATTTTTTTTTCCTAACCGCGCGTACAGTGGGGCGGGCCAGGCTGTCAGCCAATCACAGACACGCAAAGTGGGTTTTTGCCAGACAAGCAAGGGCATGTGTCATAGGCTGTGCATGTCATATGTCCTTGCCCTATAAGACCCGGACGTTTTCCCCTTCGCCGCCATTATCTCTCTGCTGCGGGTGTGTGACAGTCACCGCTCCCGCTGCTGCTGATGTGTGCGCGCTATAGATTTATACAGTGCAATCTACACATCGTTTTAGGGATTAAGGACTACTTGTAATTTCAGCCCTTTTCAGGGGTACATTACAGCATTTCATAGCGATTTTTGCTAGGCAGGTCTGTGGCAGTGCTGTGCAAGGTTTTATCACAGCGTCTGTCTAACTCAGCTCACGCAATTCCTTGGTGTTTAGTTTCATTGTCAGGGATAGTAAGTGAGGGTTCCTCTGCAGACAAGCAAGCTACACCACCTCTGCATTGTACTCCACCTGTCCATTTTTGCTACGCAATTTTAATTGGAAAAAGTGCTGCCAGTTTTAGGGCCATAGTTTCATTGTCTGGGATAGTACGTGAGGGTTCTTCTGTTGACAATTTTGCTATACCACCTCTGCATTGTACACCACCTGTCCATTTTTGCTACGTAATTTTAATTGCAAAAAGTGCTGCCAGTTTTAGGGCCATAGTTTCACTGTCTGGGATAGTCATTGTTGGTTCTTCAGCTGTCAATAAAGCTAGACTACCTCTGCAATCTACAACACCTCTCCATTTTTGCTACGACATTTTAATTGTCCAATTTGGTCACCAACAAAATGAGTGGCAAAAGGACAGATGCTGGTGGAAAGGGGAACAGGCGTGTTGGAAAGGGAAAAAAGTTTGTGTCCGTGGGGTAGGTGTTAAAGCAACAGTAGCATGTGCAGAAGAAAGGCCATCTTCCAGCAAAAGTAAGATGTGTACTACTTTCTGTGGACAATCTGATGTGATCCCTTTTTAACGGAACCGACCAACTCTACCAAAGGTAGATGATGCACAAAAAAACCACATGCTTGAATGGATCTCAAGTGCTCCATCAAGTGGCCTTTCCTCCACCTCAACTTCAACATCCCAAAGACTCCAGTCCTCTAAGATGTCACCCCAATCGCACTTGCTTTCTAAAAGCTCTCAAGTCCCCACCTGCCCTGCAGAGTATGGGGTAACACAGATGGTTGAGTCCGCAGAGCTGTTCAGTAACACTATAGCCTGGAAATCAGAGGTCTGCTCCAAAGCTAAAGTGAGTCCAGACCAGGAAATGATCTGCAGTGATGTCCAGAAGCTTTGTGAGTCAGATTCAGACCCTGATGAAGAAGTTTCTGAGCATAATGTAGACCCTCATTCCCAAACTGTAACTCCTCTTGGTGGAGACAATGAGGAAAATACTGATGAGAATGAGACTCAGATACCTGATTGGAATGACAACTTAACTATTCGGTCAGGGCAGGAAGAGGTTAGCTCTGAGGACGAGGGGAGTGCAAACGCACAGGGTGATGATGAGGTTGTAGATCCCACTTACTGTCAACCCACAGTCAGGCACTCGATGAGGTCAGCAGAGGCGGTGGAGGAGGATGCGACTGACGACGAGGTTAACTTGCGCCTTACTGGACAGAGACGGAGTACTGGAAGCACGTCAACAACTGCATCCTCAGCCACAACTCTGCCTCTGAGCACAAGTCGGGGTGCATCTGCAGGTCGCATGGGCTCTAAGCCTTACCTAGCCTGGTCCTTTTTTGGCATTGCAAAGGATCTCCAAACTCATGTCATATGTAAGATTTGTCGCCAATCTCTAATTAGAGGCCAAAAACTCACTAGTTTGACTACTTCGTCCATGATCCGTCACATGGATATGAAGCATAAGTCCCAGTGGGAAGGTCACTGTGCTACAATGTGGCCGAGCGGAGCGGGCTAACCACTGTCTGCCCCTTCAAGTGCATCCGCACGCTCTTCATCCTCTATGACTGTGGGGACAGCAGTCACACATGCTTTGCGACACAGACTTTCCACCTCTTTAACTGCAACAGGTAGTGTGATTGGCAGGTTGTCAGTTGTTTTGGAAGTGGAAACAGCTACTGGTGTTGAGCTCTCTCAGACATCGAGAGCACCAACTTTGCATGAAGGCAACTTTATGTCTCCACCTGCACTTTCCTCACAGACTAGCAGTTTTCCAGGGACACCCAACTCAACGCCGTCTCAGCACAGCAGCCAGCCCTCGGTCCCTCAGATGTGGACAAGTAAAAGACCATTTCCTCCTAGCCATGACAAAGCTAAGAGGTTGACTTACACCCTCTGCAAGCTGTTGGCTACAGAAATGCTGCCTTTCCGCCTGGTAGACACACAGAATTTTTGAGACCTTATGTCCGTCGCAGTGCCCCAGTACCAGATGCCCAGTCATCACACTTCTCCAAGAAAGATGTGCCTGTGCTACACCAGCATGTCGCACACAACATCACCGCTTCCTTGAGAAACTCTGTGTGTGACAGGATGCATTTCACCACCGATACTTGGACCAGTAAGCATGGACAGGGGCATTACATGTCACTGACTGGGCACTGGGTAATTATGGTGATAGATGGAGAAGGGCTGCTGTACAAGTCTTGCCGTCCCCACGAGTTGTGCGTCAATCCTCTGTATGCAGAAGTTCCTCCACTGCTTCTGCCTCCTCAACCTTGTCTGGGTACTCCACCTCCGCCCAAAGCCTGTCTGATCAGGCCACATGTGTTGTAACTGCGCACAAGGAATCCCGCACACCTCCTTACTATGCTGGCAGCAGAGCTCAACGGCATCAGGAGGTCTTTACGTTGAAATGTCTTGGAAATAAGAGTTACACAGCTGACCAGTTGTGGTCAGCTCTAGAGACCAAGTTTCGTAAATGGTTGTCTCCACTCAACCTGCAGCCAGGGAAGGCCGTGTGTGACAATGCTGCAAACCTGGGTGCGGCCCTTCGCCGGGGCAAGGTGACACACGTGCCTTGTATGGCTCACGTGTTGAACCTTGTTGTCCAGCAATTTTTAACCCACTATCCCGGCCTAGATGGGCTTCTGCACAGGGCACGGTCACTATCTGCTCACTTCCGCCGTTCAAACGGCACAGCTGACCAACTTGCATCGCTACAAAAGTCTTTCGCCTGCCGGTTTACCGCCTGAAATGCAATGTGTCGACACGCTGGAATTCGACTCTCCAGATGTTGCAGCAACTGCAGCAGCATCGCAGAGCCCTGGTGCAATACGTTATGACATATAGCCTGGGCCAACGAGATGCAAAGGTGGGGCAGATCACGCTGATGGAGTGGTCTCAGATCAAGGACATATGCACCCTTCTGCACAGTTTTGACATGGTGACGAAGATGTTTAGCGCTGACAATGCCATTATCAGCATGAAAATTCCAGTCATTTACATGCTGGTACACACTCTAAGCAGTATTTGGAGTCAGGTGGTGGGACAACAGGAAGGGGAGGAACTACAGGAGGATTCATATGCGGAAGGGATACCAAGATCTATAAGGTCCAGACATTCAGCATCACCAAGGCGGCAGGTATGGGACGGTGGGGGAGAAAGATTAACAAGGGCGCATGGTACCAGCCAAACTGTTGAGGAAGGTGCAGGAGCCCAGGAAGAAATGGAGGACGAACTGGCGATGGGCATAGAAGACTCAGCAGATGAGGTAGACCTTGATCACATTTCTGTTGTTCAATGTTGGGGGGAGAGGTCAGAGGAAGAAAGCATGATTCTCACCTCGCCGACACAAACACGGCAAGGACTTGATCCACATTGATGCGCAAAACACATGAGTGCCTTCTTGCTGCACTACCTACAACATGACCCTCGGATTGTCCGAATTAGAAATAATGCTGACTACAGGGTTGCCACATCTTAGATCCCCGGTACAAGTCAAAATTTGGCTAAATAATTCCAGCCATAGAAAGGGACGCACGTATGCAGTAGTATCAGCAGAAGCTGTTATGCAATCTTAGCTCAGCTTTTCCACTAAACACCAGTGGTGCACAGAGTGAATCTCACAGTTGTAACTTGCCAACCATGGGACTGTCGAGTCATCATCAGTCAAACCGTACCAGCAACACCGTACCTGGTGGTAACAGCAATTTTATGGAATCGTTTCATGATTTTTTTTTTAGACCATCCTTTGCAAGGCCACAAGAGACAAGAAGTCTGACACATAGTCAACGGCTGGAGAGGATGATACAGGAGTATCTCCAAGTGAATATAGATGCCATGACTCTGGAACTGGAGCCTTGCTCATTTTGGGCTTCCAATCTGGAAAAATGGCCTGAGCTCGCCACTTACGCCTTGGAGATCTTGTCGTGTCCTGCAATCAGCGTTCTCTCGGAACGTGTCTTCAGTGATGCTGGGTGTGTGCTGACAGATAAGCGCACGCATCAGTCTAGTGACAATGTGGACAGACTAATGTTCATCAAGATGAACAAGTCATGGATCAGCAAGGACTTTTCTATTCCTGTGTCATCCTGGGGAAAGTAAAGGCTTGTGGATTTGGATTGTACTTCATGCAAATCAACATATCAAGTTTGCAACTGGGGGACAACTGATGCCACTTAAGTGGTGTCTGTGGCCCAATTTTTGGAAAAAAGGGAGACTCTGGTTGGAGTCCCCTTTTTGTTTTTTTAAAAATGTTCCAAGATGAACAAGTCATGGATCAGCATGGACTTTTCTACCCCTGTGACTTCCGGGGAAGATTAAAGGCTTGTGGATTTGGATTGTGCTTCATGCAAATCAACATGTCAAGTTTGTGGCCCAATTTTTGGAAAAAAGGGAGACTCTGGTTGGAGTCCACTTGTTGTGTTTTACATGATTTTAGAAGGGCATGACATGCCTATATCTGTGTCTCCTTCTCCTTTTACTCGTCCACCTCTTTTGTTTTCGCATGAGTAAATGTACTTGTCACTTTCCATGTGTTTGTGGTGTCTTGTGAGTTGTTTGTCACCTTTTGGACACCTTAGAAGGTGTTTTCTATGTGGTTGTATGTGTTTGTGTTTGCCTCCCATTGTTCTCAATGGGGTTTGAAGGTGTTCGTCGAACTGACCCGCCATTCGACGAACCGAACCGAACTCGAACACTAGAGGGGTTGCTCAACACTAATTAACAAATGTGGAATGAAATACTTCACAAAAAAGTGTGAAACAACTGAAAATATGTCTTATATTCTAGGTTATTCAAAGTAATAATAATAAATAATAATAAAATAATAAATAAAAAAGTAGCCACCTTTTGTTTTAATTACTGCTTTGCACACTCTAGGCATTCTCTTGATGAGCTTCAAGAGATTGTCACCGGAAGTGGTCTTCCAACAGTCTTGAAGGAGTTCCCAGAGATGCTTAGTACTTGTTGGCCCTTTTGCATTCACTCTGTGGTCCAGTTCACCCCAAAACATCTCGATTGGGTTCAGGTCTGGTGATTGTGGAGGCCAGGTCATCTGGCGTAGCACCCCATCACTCTACTTTTTAGTCAAATAGCCCTTACACAGCCTGGAGGTGTGTTTGGGGTCATTGTCCTGTTGAAAATTAAATGATGGTCCAACTAAACACAAACCGGATGGAATAGCATGCCGCTGCAAGATGCTGTGGTAGCCATGCTGCTTCACTATGCCTTCAATTTTGAATAAATCCCCAACAGTGTCACCAGCAAAGCTCCCCCTCACCTCCTCATCCATGCTTCACGGTGGGAACCAGGCATGTAGAGTCCATCCATTCACCTTTTCTGCATCGCACAAAGACACGGTGGTTGGTTCCAAAGATGTCAAATTTGGACTCATCAAACCAAAGCACAGATTTCCACTGGTCTAATGTCCATTCCTTGTGTTCTTTAGCCCAAACAAGTCTCTTCTGCTTGTTGCCCGTCCTTAGCAGTGGTTTCCTAGCAGCTACTGTACCATGAAAGACTTCTGCATAAAGTCTCCTCTTAAAAATTGTTCTAGAGATGTGTCAGCTGCTAGAACTCTGTGTGGCATTGACCTGGTCTCTAATCTGAGCTGCTGTTAACCTGCGATTTCTGAGGCTTGTGACTCGGATAAACGTATCCTCCGCAGCAGAGGTGACACTTGGTCTTCCTTTCCTGGGGCGGTCCTCATGTGAGCCAGTTTCTTTGTAGCATTTGATGTTTTTTGCCACTGCACTTGGGGACACATTCAAAGTTTTCCCAATTTTTCGGACTGACTGACCTTAATTTCTTAAAGTGATGAAGGCCATTCATTTTTCTTTACTTAGCTGCTTTTTTCTTGCCATAATACAAATTTTAACAGTTTATTCATTAGGACTATCAGCTGTGTAGCCTCCAGACTTCTGCACAACACAACTGATGGTCCCAACCCCATTTATAAGGCAAGAAATACCACTTATTAAACCTAACAGGGCACACCTGTGAAGTGAAAACCATTTCCGGTGACTACTTTTTGAAGCTCATCGAGAGAATGCCAGGCGTGTGCAAAGCAGTAATCAAAGCAAAAGGTGGCTACTTTGAAGAACCTAGAATATAAGACATATTTTCACTTGTTTTACACTTTTTTGTTAATTATTTCACTCCACATGTTAATTCATAGTTTTGATGCCTTCAATGTGAATCTACAATTTTCAGAGTCATGAAAATAAAAAACTCTGAATGAGAAGGTGAGTCCAAACTTTTGGTCTGTACTGTATATACACAGAGAGAGAGAGAGAGAGAGAGAGAGAGAGAGAGAGAGAGAGAGATGTAATAAAAAACACAAGTCCACAATTAGATGTGGGTAAACTCTATTGTCACTTGCTCTTCATTTTAAAGAGAGAAATAATTTGATAGCTCTTCTTAACTTGCAATTTATTGAGTAGGTTGGGCAATACAATTTAAAAAAAAATGTTCTTCTCAGAGAAACTTTCTGGATCCACACATTACAAACATTGGATCCAAGAGGGTTAAGCAGAGCTTATGAGATTAGACAATCATAATGATCTACAAAGCCTCCTTTTTTCCCTTTCAAACTTTAAAGAGGTGCTAAATCGCTTGCAAGATTTGTTTTCTTTTTGAGTCAAATACAACACCATTGGATATTTCATTATCATTTAAAATTTCAAGGATGTATTTATTACTTGAATTCAGTGGTTAAATAAGTAGAATTAATTAAAAAATAAAATAAGTAAAAAAAAAATAAGAAACAGTTATTCCTGTAGTGAGCTAGCTGGAATGGAGCTATGGTATGCAGGATGTCTTTATCAACAAACACTGCTGTGTGCACAGAAATCATGGACATACAGTGGAGAAAATAAGTATTTTACACACTGCTGATTTTGCGAGTCTCTTACCTACAAAGAATGGACAGGTCTGTAATTTTTATTGTAGGTTCACTTCACCTGTGACAGACGGCATAAAAAAAAATCAAGAAAAGCACATTGTCTGATTATTATATAATTAATTTACATTTTATTGCATGAAATAAGTATTTGATATAATAGAAAAAACGAACTTAATATTTTGTATCGAAACCTTTGTTTGCAATTACAAATCTTTCCTGCACTTCTTCACCAGGTTTGCACACACTGCAGCAGGGATTTTGGCCACAACTCTATAGAAATCGTCTCCAGATCTTTCAGGTTTTGGGGCTGTCGCTGGGCAACATTGATTTTCATCTCCCTCCAAAGATTTTCTATTGGGTTCAGTTCTGGAGACTGGGTAGGCTAGTGCAGGACCTTGAAATGCTTTTTATGGAGCCACTGCTTAGTTGCCTTGGCTGTATGGTTTGGCTCATTGTCATGCTGGAAGACTCAGCAATGACCCATCTTCAATGTTCTTACTGAGGGAAGGAAGTTGTAAGCCAAAATCTCACAATTCATGAGACCATGAACCCTCCATTCAATACAATTCAGTCATCATGTCCCCTTTGCAGAAAAGCTCCCCCAAAATATGATGTTGTACTCATCCTTCTTCTTCCTCCAATATGGCATGTGATGTTGATATAAAAAAAAGTTGTATTTTGGTCTCATCTGACCAGATGACCCACTCCCGTGCCTCCTCTGAATCATCCAGATGGTCACTGATAAACTTCCAACTAGCCTGGACATGTGCTGGCGCGAGCAGGGGGACCTTGCATGCCCTGCGGGGTTTTAATCCATGATGGCATAGTGTGTTACTAATGGTAATCATTGAGACTGTGATCCCATCTCTCTTCAGGTGATTAATCAGGTCCTTCTGTGCAGCTATTACTATATGGAAGATGTCCCATTCAGCTAAGTGATCTGCAGAATATTCTGGCTACTAGTAATCCATAAACTCCATGCTATTCTAGTTATTTCTGTAGTGAGACTGTTAAAATAGAGTTGCTGTATGAACGTTTGTACTTTATGAGTAGACAGTAACAAAAAAATATTTGCCCTTCATAAGGCCAAAATGGCCTCGATTCATCAAGTCCGATTTGATGAAGGGGTGTAGTAGAGTCAGATGTTCCTGACTCATGAAGAGGTGTACGTCTCTTCATGATTTTGTAGTATCTTATGAGTCGGGTGCCCACTGCAGTAAGATTTTTGGCCTAGGGAATGCCATGAATTAAATGAGCTATGGCATCATTCCCTAATCTCACCCCAGCACCACCCATTTTGGTAGATTTTGGAGAATCTAGCATGAAAAAGAGACAACATTTTTTTTCAACTTTGAGTGTGCCAAAATTTTGCTACTTTTCACAACAATTTACCCTAGAGTTCTGGTGACTTTTCTTTGATAAATTCGAGCCAATATGTATATGTGTCAATTTCTACTGTATATAAGAGCCATAAAGAAGCACTCCAAGTTTATTTATATTTTAAATTATGTATACTCTATATGCATGTGCTGTAACGTGAGTGTATGAATATACTCGCATACAACCTAAATCTCCAGTATCTAGTGGTGTAAGTTAATGAAGCTTCGTTCTGATGCTCCATAGACTTACATTGTAAAATCCACTTCCAGGTCCTGTAGAGAGCAGCGTGACCCAGAGAGTTTGACGAGTGCTGGCATCACTGAGAAAATTAGCAGAACATTGCTGGATACTCGAGAAAGCAACTGTCAGTAAGTGTGGCTATTAATACACTCACAGTACATCACAAGTACATATATTATTATTATTATTATTATTATTATTTATTATTATAGCGCCATTTATTCCATGGCACTTTACAAGTGAAAAAGGGTATACGTACAACAATTATTAACAGTACAAAACAGACTGGTATAGAAGGAGAGAGGACCTTGCCCGCGAGGGCTCACAGTCTACAGGGAATGGGTGATGGTACAATAGGTGAGGACAGAGCTGGTTGCGCAGTGGTCTACTGGACTGAGGGCTATTGCAGGTTGTAGGCTTGTTGGAAGAGGTGGGTCTTGAGGTTCCTCTTGAAGCTTTCCACGGTAGGGGAGAGTCTGATGTGCTGAGATAGAGCGTTCCAGAGTATGGGGGATGCACGGGAGAAATCTTGTACGCGATTGTGGGAAGAGGAGATAAGAGAGGAGCAGAGAAGGAGATCTTGTGAGGATGAGGTTGCGTGCAGGTAGGTACCGGGAGACTAGGTCACAGATGTAGGGGGGAGACAGGTTGTGCATGGCTTTGTATGTCATTGTTAATGTTTTGAACTGGAGTTGTTGGGTGATGGGAAGCCAGTGAAGGGATTGGCATAGTGGCGAGGCTGGGGAGTAGCGAGGGGAGAGGTAGATTAGGCGGGCCGCAGAGTTTAGGATAGATTGGAGGGGTGCAAGAGTGTTGGAAGGGAGGCCACAGAGCAGGAGGTTGCAGTAGTCGAGGCGGGAGATGATGAGGGCATGCACTAATGTTTTTGCTGATTCTTGGTTAAGGAAAGCACGGATCCGGGAGATATTTTTGAGTTGTAATCGGCAGGAGTTGAAGAGGGCTTGGATGTGTGGCTTGAAGGATAGAGCAGAGTCGAGGGTTACTCCAAGGCAACGAGCTTGTGAGACTGGGGAGAATGAGCAACCATCAAGTTTGATGGAAAAGCTTGTTGGAGGAGATGAGTGAGGAGGGGGAAAGACAATGAACTCTGTTTTGTCCATGTTAAGTTTTAGGAATCGCGCAGAGAAGAAGGATGAAATAGCAGACAGACATTGTGGGATTTTGGTTAGTAGAGAAGTGTTAGGTCCAGAGAGGTAGATCTGTGTGTCATCGGCATAGAGAGTTTACTGAAAGCCGTGGGACTCTATGAGCTGTCCCAGGCCGAAGGTGTAGATGGAGAACAGCAGGGGTCCAAGAACTGAGCCTTGGGGACACCGACAGATAGGGGGCGAGATGAGGAAGTGGTGTGAGAATGGGAGACCCTGAAAGTTTGGTCGGTGAGGTATGAAGAAATCCAAGATAGGGCCAAGTCTGTGATGCCCAGAGATGAGAGAATCTGTAGTAGGAAGGAATGGTCTACTGTGTCGAAGGCAGAGGACAGGTCCAGTAGGAGGAGGATAAAGTAGTGTCGCTTGGCTTTGGCGGTTAGGTCAGTAGTGACTTTTAACACTTTAAAAGTCACACATTTAATAAAAAAAATAAATAAATAAAAACTTTACGACCAATGACAGCACAGCTGACAGCCTAGCTCCTGTTGTATTAGCTAAGGACAATGACAGCACTGCCTCTAGCTGATGAAACACCAAGATGCAGGGATCATGGTATTTGGAAGGTTGTGGGAGTGAGGGGGCTCCCTCTCTCACCTTCATCAGAATTCCATGATGAAATCATGGTGAACCGATGGTTGTCATAATAGCACCAAGAGGTCAAACAATGCAAAAACTTTTTGGGGGTCTAAAAGTAGATTTTAGTGTGTGATAGTTGTAAAGCATGAAAAAACCCAATATAAATCTGAACAGTGTAACAAATAAATGTTTATTCTGCCTCCTAAAAGATCTCAGTAAGGCTTGGCTCACGTTTATCCTGTGCTCTACATTGATTGCTCACATCGAGGTTACTTGTAAATCTCTGAAATATGCAATTCAGATGGAACCCCAGATAAAAATGTTACTATAGTGAGGTAGATGGAAACACTTTGGACTCTCTCTGGTCTATGATCCAGCGGAAACAGCAGAACAGAGCCACATAGAGTCCTAAATATCTATTCTATCTCATTAGTGAATGAATCCCCAGGGGAATTAATCTGTATCACATATTTTGTAGTTTTAGATGGAAATACCAATTTAAGTGCTCAGCACAGAGCACAGGACAAAAATGTGAACTGATACAAAGTTTTGTGTACCCCAAAATGCCAACATTAAAAGCTACTAAACAATCGACAATAAGATTCCTTATCTGTTAACAGAAATATAGGGGGCTACCTGATTACTGATAGCACAAATGCTAAGGAAAAGCATTATGGCTAACCCCAAAAAGAAACTTGAGCTGCCAAATTCAAATGCCCCCTCCCATATGAACCCCATAGTGTGCCTCAACCACAATTAGCGTCCACACATTTGGCATTACTGTAGTGAGGAGAGCACGTTTAATTTACGGGGTGGAAATTTCCAGAAGCTCAAGATGATCACAATGTACAGATGCTACAATGTACTGGAGACTACAATGGCAAATTTCCATTTTCACTCTGCAACAGCCATTGCTGCTTGTTTATAGAATACAAACATGGAGTCAAAATCATCACTACACTTGCAGGTGAATTTCCAAAGGAGTGTAATTTCCAAATTGGGGGTCACTTGAGCAAGGTTTCTGCTCTTCTGGCACTTAGCGGCGCTGTATATGAAGTCCGCAAACTATTCTACTCTCCAAAAGTCAAATAGTGCTCCTCCCCTCCTGAGTCTCACTGTGTAGCCAAACTGTACTGCATAGTCACATATGGGATATTGTCACATTCACGAAAAATGTTGTGTAACATTTATGTGGTCATTTTTACTCATTTCTCTTGTGAAAATGTAAAACCTGTGGCTAAAACAACATGTTAGTGGTAAAAATGTAACTATTTTTTCCTCACCACCCAATGGTAAAACATTTTGTGAAGTGGTATTAATATGCTCACTGCACCACTAAATTATTTCATTAAGAGATGTAGTTTGTAAAATCGTGTCACTTTGGGGGTTTGCTGTCCTGTCCTGACACCTCAGAGGCTCTGACAATGTGACATGGTACTCGTGAGAAGTTTCAGTCAAATATGCACTCCAAAATGGTGCTCCTTTCTTTCTGAGCTTTGCACGCTGCCTGCAACGTAGTTTCCAACCACATTGGGGTATTGCTGAACTCAGAAGAAATTGAGCAATACATTTTGTGGTCCATTTTCTCCTATTATCTTTATGAAAATGAAAACTTTAGGCCTTCAGAATAATATTTCATTTTCACAGCCCAATAGTATAAAATTCTGTGGGTTTAAGATGCTCACCACACTCATAGATAAATTCCTTGAGGTGTGTAGTCTCCAAAATAGGGTCACTTGTAGAGGATTTGCAATGTTTAGGCACATTAAAGGGAACCAAACATCAGGATTTTGGTATATAAGGTAAAGCCAGTGCAGTACTAGCACTATCAGGCACATGCTGTACATACCATTAGTGGGCAGCTCGGATGTTTAGGCTGGGAAATCCAAGTTTATAAAGTTTGAAAATTCATCCACTTTTTGATTGACGTGTGCACCTCTGCTGATAATGTCCTGGCGGGTTATGCACATGATTCCCGCCTCCCCCGCTGCCTGTTCCTCCCTCTCTCTGGCTGTATGTAAATTTCTCTATTCAGAAACACGGCGTCGGAGATGGCGCCTGCGCAGAGCGCTTATTTCCGGCACCGTGTTTCTGAAGCCCGCAGTACCTAGTATTGTGCATGAGAGGGCGGCGCATGCGCCCTCGCTTCTTCAGATCTCATTGTGACCGCGGGGGCGGTCACAACAGGACTGGAGAACAGCTGATCTTACCGATTAGCTGCAGCAGACGATATCGTAGCAGACTAATATATTGGATCCCAAGCACTCAAATAGGACACAGAGAATAAATGCAAAAAAAGTGTTATTTTATTGGACTATTTGCAAAAAGGAAAACGCCACCACAATAGAGCAAAAGCCGACGTTTCGGCCTATGTTAGGCCTTTTTTAAGGTTTTTGCGTATGATGGAAAGGTGGATGGGACGAATTAGACGTCAAAAGGACTGTACCATGTGGCGTTTGCATTGCAAGGGTACATTACGGAGGCCAGGGAGGCCCAGAAGACAGGTGGAGGAAAAGAGAGGATGCCTGGATAACACAAGGAGTGGGGACAGGGTCCCAGAGGTCTGTGATGGAGGCAGGAGGCATGACTAACATAGGCCGAAACGTCGGCTTTTGCTCTATTGTGGTGGCGTTTTCCTTTTTGCAAATAGTCCAATAAAATAACACTTTTTTTGCATTTATTCTCTGTGTCCTATTTGAGTGCTTGGGATCCAATATATTACTTAGCGTTTTCTTTCCCTTAAGCACCTTCCTCCTTAGGCGGTTGAGCCCAGCTCTACCCATATTTTCTGATATCGTAGCAGACGTCTGCTGAAGCTAATCGGGGTAAGATCAGCTGTTCTCCAGTCCTGTTGTGACTGCGCGCGCTCCCGCGGTCACAGCAAGATCTGAAGAAGCGAGGGCGCATGCGCCGCCCTCTCATGCACAATACTAGGTACTGCGGGCTTCAGAAACATGGCGCCGGAGATAAGCGCTATGCGCAGGCGCCATCTCCGACGCCGTGTTTCTGAATAGAGAAATTTACATACAGCCAGAGAGAGGGAGGAACAGGCAGCGGGGGAGGCGGGAATCATGTGCATAACCCGCCAGGACATTATCAGCAGAAATCTAATGTTTGGTTCCCTTTAAGGCTATGTGTCCACGGGAGATTAAACCTGCGTATTTATCTGCGGAAAATCCACCGGATTTTCTGGATTTTCCAGATAAATCCGCAGGTTTCAGAATGTACAGACACTCCCCATGTTATCCTATGGGACATGGGGAGTGCTGTGTCCATGCTGCGGATACGTGTGGCTGTGGAATATGCTGCGGATGTGCCTCAGCCACATGTACTTGCATGTCAATTCTTTCGCGGAATTATCTGTTGAAATCCCGGCCCTCCGCTATGGAGATAGACGCCGGGACTTCCGCAGGTAAGTCGCATGAATGTCTGCAGGTTTACCGCAGCTATTTCGCTGTATTACCGCAGCTAAAAATAGCTGCGGATTCCAGCGAACAGCTGCGGGAAACCTGCGGCCATACCTGCAGATATATCCGCAGGTACAAACTCCCGTGGGCACATAGCCTAAGGGCTCGGCAAACATGACATTGCATCCCCTTTCAATTCCAGTCAATTTTGTGTCAAATGGCGCTCCTTCTCGTTTGAGCCCTGCTGTGCACCCAAATAGTAGTTTTCCACCACATATGGGGTATTGGTGTACTCAAGACTAATTGCACAAAAAAATTTTGTTGCATTTCTCCTGTTACCCTTGTGAAAATGCAAAATTTGGGGCTAAAAGATCATTTTTCTGGGAAAAATATATTTTATTTTCTTAGCTCAACATTATAAAATTCTGTGAAGCATCTGGGAGTTAAAGATGCTCACCACACATCTATTTAAATTCCTTGAGAGGTCTAGTTTACAAAATGGTGGGAATTGTGTGGTTTCTCACTGTTTAGGCACCTCAGGGGCTCTGCAAATCCGGCATAGAGTCTGCTACCGATTTCAGCTAAGTTTGTATTTCATAAGTCAAATGGTGTTCTTTCCTTTCCGAACGCTGCGATGCATCTAAACAGTTTTTCGCCCCATATGGGATATCCGCGTATTCTTAAGAAATTGCACAACAAATTGTATGATGCATTTTCTTCTGTTACCCTTGTGGAAATGCAAAATTTGGGACTAAAGCAACATTTTTGTGGGAAAAAGTAAAATTTTTTCCTTCCACATTACTTTAGTTCTTGTGAAGGGTTAAAAAAAAAACTTTTTGAATGTGGTTTTGTGAAGTTTGAGGGGTGTAGATTTTAGAGTACCCAAATCCTTTTAGGTATTTTTTGTCAGATTGGCCTCTCAAAGTCACTTCAAATGTGATGTGATCTATAGAAAAATGGTTTTGTAAATTCTGTTGGAAAGATGTGAAATTGCTGATAAACTTTCCACTCTTCTAACTTTCTAACCACCAAAAAACTATGTTTCAAAAATGTTATTTACTAACTATTTTGTGTGGTATAACTCTGGTTTAAGGGCATAAAAATTCAAAGTTTGAAAATTGCAATCTTTTCAAGTTTTTTGCTACATTTTTTATATTTTCATAAATAAATGCAAATTGTATTGACTAACATTCACGACTACTTTGAAGTACTACACGTCACGAAGAGACATTCTTAGAATCCTGCCGATAGTTGAAATTTTCTAGCGTTATTACCTCGTAATCTTATGCTGATCAAATTTAAAAAAAATGAAGCTTAGATATTAATGTATACAAAGCATTTGGTCCCTAATGGTTTAAAGGGAACCTGTCACCGGATGTTCATAATACTTAACTAACGATCGGTGCGAAGCAGACGGGTCGGATGGGCGCCTCCAGGCAGATGCTCAGGGCAGATCAAAGTGCACCTACGCAGGATTCTCACTATCGGCTAGTGTAGATGACATAGAATGCGTCATCCACACTAGCTTCAGAAGGAGGACCAAGATGGCCGAAAGAAGAGGCACGGGACCCAGAGAATGGAGACACCCATCTGACCAGTCTTCTCCGCACCAACCGTTAGGTAAGTATTATGAACATCCGGTGAAAGGTTTCCTTTAACAAGTGTATGCATGCTACCTGGTGTTCTCTGCCTTTCTTTAGGAATTTTGAAGGATTTACTGATTTATGAAATATATGAGTAAAGTAGAAGTAAAATACTACCCTCAGTTCATCCATTGAGTTTGCAAAACTAATTTATCTATTTTGCATATTTACAGTATATAGTGCCAGAAGATTCCACAGTGTTGTACACACTTCATCACTTTCCCCAATGTGTCTCGCTATCTAAATTCCCAATGAGTGTTTTTTATTCAGTTGCTACATTACTGTATATTTCTTTATCAATGTTGACACGCAATGCACATTTAAAAATTCTCACCAAAACAATTTCTCTTTCACTGGTGATTTTTAACTTTTTACTTTCTGAACTTGGCGGAGATTATAAGGCCAAGTCCACACAGGAACTTGCATGACACTTGGCACATGCTCACAGCACAGCGGGAGCCGAGTGTCATGCGAGTGTCATGCGACTGTGGTCCTATCGTGCGATCAGACCACAGTTGCAGGGGGGAGGGCTGACGCTGCGGAGTAGAGGGAGGGATTTATCTCCCTATCTCCTCCGTTGCCAGCTGATGGGAGAATTGCACTGCACTCGCGTTACACTGGTGTAACGCGAGTGTAATGCGAAGTTTATCTCACCCCATAGACTTGCATGGGTGTGAGTGGAGCAGGATCGCATTCCGCCCTCAGCATGCTGCTACTGTTTTCTCGGTCCGATTAGGGCTGAGAAAATAATCGCTCATGGGAGCGGCCCCATAGAGTAATATTGGTCTGAGTGGAATGCGATTTTTTTATTGCCAGAATTGATCAGTCATTATCAAAATTCTCAATTCTGAGGTAAAATCTGTATTCAGTGAAGACTTTCCCATTACTGAGATAGGAGATGACAGCTGTTACTGATGAGATTCTATGTAGGAAGAAGATGGAGTAAGGGGCAGAGCTCTCTGCCTCTAGCTCCTCCCTCTGACTCTAGCTCCTCCCTCCTCCCATCATCATAGAATCTCCTCAGTAACAGCTGCCGTCTCCTATCTCAGTGATGGGAAAGTCTTCACTGAATACAGATTTTACCTCACAACTGAGAATTTTGATAATGACATCAATTCTGGTAGAGAAAGAAGCAGAATTGTCTTATAAGATATATTACAAAGTTGGTTATTGTCATGTTCACTATTGATTTATGAAATAAAAATTAAAATGACGGTTACACTTTAAAGTGAGGAAAAAAAGCAAGATGGGAACTTGATGTCCCGGGTATAAGAGTTACAAAGGCACCTAGGAACACACAGTTAACAGTCAATCTTATGTCTAAGAATAAAAAGATTGCCTATATTATGTACATTGATGTGTAACACCTTACAAAGATTATTTATTTTTGATATTACAAAGTACAGTATTTTTTTTCTTTGTTGGTAATTTTCATAATTAGTGATGCATTTTGGACTTAAATTATTAAGTTTCATTTCTAGTTGTTCTAAGGATATATAGGGAAGAAAATTAATTGAAATCTTCACTTGTTTAAAAAACTAAACTATTTTTTTGCTGTATAGGATGTTTTATAATCTTGTATCAAAAATAGTACAGGTTAAAAAATGGGCAATTGATCTGATTGGCTTATTTTTCCTTAAGCCTGCTTTACACGAGACGATAGATTGTGCGATAGCACAATCGTTCGTACCCGCCCCCGTCGTTTTTGCGTCACGGGCAATTAGTTGCCCATGGCGCACAAACTCGTTTACCCCCTGTCACACATACTTACCTTCCGGACGACCTCGCTGTGGGCGACGATCGTCCACTTCCTGGAGTGGGCAGGACGTTCGGCGTCACAGCGACGTCACACGGCAGGCGGCCAATAGAAGCGGAGGGGCGGAGATGAGCGGGATGTAAACATCCCGCCCACCTCCTTCCTTCCATTAAGCCATCGGGTGCCACGGGAGGCAGGTAAAGCTGCTGTTCATCGTTCCCGTGGTGTCACACGGAGCAACGTGTGATGCCACGTCAACGATGAACAACCTCCGCCATTTTAATTAAACAATTTTATGAAACCTAGCGATGAGTACACGACTTACGATTTGTGAGCGTTACTGCGTCGCTAGGAGATGTCACACGAGACGACGTCGTGCGGTATGCCGGATGTGCATCACGAAAACCGTGACCCCGACGACATATCGCACAATCTATCGCCTCGTGTAAAGCCCGCTTTAGCTTCTTAAGGACAGTCAATTTTCTGTGTTTTTTATTTCCTTTCCTTTTTCAGTCATAATTTTTTTTATTTTTCCGCTAACAGACATTTGAAGGCAATTGTAGTTTTGAACCATTTATTTTATCACATAGAGTAAGGACATGGCAAAAATAGCCAACTGTGTTGAAATGATGATAAAAAAGGCAGCCTTGCCAGTTTTCTTTTGGAGAGTTTAATTTTACAGGTTAATGACATCAAAATGACATCAGTTTTCGCTGATTAAAACAGACACATTAGGAGATCAGAAATCTAGTCTATATATATAATTGCCTTATTCTGTCTGTCTGTCTGTCTGTCTGTCTTGCTCCAAAATTGTGTCCTTACGGTGACACAAAGCTGATTGGCCGCTGGGCTCGCCATGGCCCCGCCCCCCCACACGGATTGGCCGCTCGCCTCGCCTCGGCTCCGCCCCCCCCCACGGATTGGTCGCACGCCTCGGCCTGGCCCCGCCCTCCGCATGGATTGGCCACTCGCCCCGGCCCTCCGCACGCATCGCCAGACATAACCTTGCGCTGCAGGGATCGTGACGCAGCCGGTGAACGCTGGTAACCATTATACACATTGGGTAACTAAGGTCCCTTAGTTACCCGATGTGTATCATAGTTACCAGTGTACACCGGCTCCGTCACGATCCCAGCAGCGCCAGACATAACCTTGCGATGCTTGGATCTTGACGGAGCCGGTAAACGCTGGTAACCATTATACACATCGGGTAACTAAGGTCCCTTAGTTACCCGATGTGTATCATAGTTACCAGTGTACACCGGCTCCCGGTACACATGTGCAGGGAGCCGGCATTATACTCCTCTCCCCCCAGGACTACTCCTCCTATTATAGTCCTCCTATTATACTCCTCTCTGAGTATAATAGGAGAACTATTATAGCATGGGGGATGGAGCACGATGGGGTGCGCAGCATGGGGGATGTAGCACGATGGGGGGTGCGCAGCATGGGGGATGGAGCACGATGGGGAGTGCGCAGCATGGAGGATGGAGCACGATGTTGAGTGCGCAGCATGGGGGATGGAGCACGATAGGGAGTGCGCAGCATGGGGGATGGAGCACGATGGGGGGTGCGCAGCATCGGGGATGGAGCACGATGGGGAATGCGCAGCATAGGGGATGGAGCACGATGGGGGTTGGGCAGCATGGGGGATGGAGCACGATGGGGGTTGGGCAGCATGGGGGATGGAGCACGATGGGGGGTGCGCAGCATGGGGGATGGAGCATGATGGGAGGTGCACACCTCCCCCCAACACACACACACAACACACCACACACACACTGGGAACCACAAACACCGCCATACACAGACACCCACACACACAAACACCGCGGCATACATAAATATACGCACATACCGCACAACACACACATTGCACAAAACATACCTCCCCCCAAAACACACCACACCCACACAAACCGCGCAACACACACACACACAACGCTACAGACACACAGCACTCCACAAACAACGCAACACACGCAACACACACACAACACCACTCTCACCCCCCGCCACACCCAGACAACACCCAGAATATGTACAGCGCCCTACACAAACACTTGGCAACTACACACAACATCTATATATTTATATAACAAATTTCATACATGAACTACACAATACGTAAATTCTAGAATACCCGATGCGTAGAATCGGGCCACCTTCTAGTCTATATATATAATTGCCTTATTCTGTCTGTCTGTCTGTCTTGCTCCAAAATTGTGTCCTTACGGTGACACAAAGCTGATTGGCCGCTGGGCTCGCCATGGCCCCGCCCCCCCGCACGGATTGGCCGCTCACCCAGGCTCCGCCCCCACACGGATTGGCCGGCAGCTCGCCTAGGCTCCGCCCCACACACGGATTGGCCTCTCGCCCCGGCACCCTGCAGGCATTGGCAACTCGCCCACGCCCCGCCTCCCTCACGCAATGCACGCTCGCTCTGTACCCCGCGCCCCGCAAGCATTCCCCGAACCGACCGACACGGAGCCACGACTCCCAAGTGAGTGCTGTACCCCCGGGAGCCCACATCAGCGTACGCCGCCAACCCAGCCGACACATACCCTCGCATTGCTGGGGTTGCCGCCATATGCTGGTGTGGGCTCCCGTACAAGCGGGGGACGGGATACGCTGATAACCATGGTAGCATAGTTACCAGCGCATCAAGGTCCTGCAGCGGCGGAACATACACACACACACACACACATAACACACACACACACACACACATCATATCACACTCTCACACACACATCACATCGCATCCACACACTCACAACATCCTGGGATACCGCTTGCTTCTCGGCGGCGATACTGTGCAATGACCTTCCAGGACCTGCCGGAGGATCACATGGCCAGAAGCATGTGGTATCTCCGGATGTTGTGAGTGTGAGCGCGTATGTGCAATATCGTCAATGTGTGTGTGCGTGAGTGTATGCGATCGGGTGTGTGTGAGTGTATGCGATCGGGTGTGTGTGAGTGTATGCGATCGGGTGTGTGTGAGTGTATGCGATCGGGTGTGTGTGAGTGTATGCGATCGGGTGTGTGTGAGTGTATGCGATCGGGTGTGTGTGAGTGTATGCGATCGGGTGTGTGTGAGTGTATGCGATCGGGTGTGTGTGTGTGTGTGTATGCGATCGGATCTGTGTCGGCAGAGGAGCACGGCGTGCTGGAGGAGGCTGGGAGGAGAGAAGCTGATCCTGGGGAAGGCTGGGAGGGGGAGGCTGAGAGAAGAGAGGCTGATGCTGGGGGAGGCTGAGGCTGGGGTAGGCTGGGAGGAGAGAGGCTGATGCTAGGGACAGAAAAGGTTGATGCTGGGAGGAGAGAGGCTGATGCTGGGAGGAGAGAGGCTGATGCTGGGGAAGGCTGGGAGGGGGAGGCTGAGAGAAGAGAGGCTGATGCTGGGGGAGGCTGAGGCTGGGGTAGGCTGGGAGGAGAGAGGCTGATGCTGGGGACAGAAAAGGCTGATGCTGGGAGGAGAGAGGCTGATGCTGGGAGGAGAGAGGCTGATGCTGGGAGGAGAGAGGCTGATGCTGGGAGGAGAGAGGCTGATCCTGGGGAAGGCTGGGAGGGGGAGGCTGAGAGAAGAGAGGCTGATGCTAGGGGAGGCTGAGGCTGAGGTAGGCTGGGAGGAGAGAGGCTGATGCTAGGGACAGAAAAGGCTGGTGCTGGGAGGAGAGAGGCTGATGCTGGGAGGAGAGAGGCTGATGCTGGGAGGAGAGAGGCTGATGCTGGGAGGAGAGAGGCTGATCCTGGGGAAGGCTGGGAGGGGGAGGCTGAGAGAAGAGAGGCTGATGCTGGGGGAGGCTGAGGCTGGGGTAGGCTGGGAGGAGAGAGGCTGATGCTAGGGACAGAAAAGGTTGATGCTGGGAGGAGAGAGGCTGATGCTGGGAGGAGAGAGGCTGATCCTGGGGAAGGCTGGGAGGGGGAGGCTGAGAGAAGAGAGGCTGATGCTAGGGGAGGCTGAGGCTGAGGTAGGCTGGGAGGAGAGAGGCTGATGCTAGGGACAGAAAAGGCTGATGCTGGGAGGAGAGAGGCTGATGCTGGGAGGAGAGAGGCTGATGCTGGGAGGAGAGAGGCTGATGCTGGGAGGAGAGAGGCTGATGCTGCAGGCAGAGAGGCTGATGCTGGTGCAGCATGGGGGATGGAGCACGATGTGGGGGTGCGCAGCATGGGGGATGGAGCACGATGGGGAGTGCGCAGCATGGGGGATGGAGCACGTTTGGGAGTGCGCAGCATGGCGGATGGACCACGTTTGGGAGTGCGCAGCATGGCGGATGGAGCACGTTTGGGAGTGCGCAGCATGGCGGATGGAGCACGTTTGGGAGTGCGCAGCATGGCGGATGGAGCACGTTTGGGAGTGCGCAGCATGGCGGATGGACCACGTTTGGGAGTGCGCAGCATAGCGGATGGACGACGTTTGGGAGTGCGCAGCATGGCGGATGGAGCACGTTTGGGAGTGCGCAGCATGGGGGATGGAGCACGTTTGGGAGTGCGCAGCATGGCGGATGGAGCACGTTTGGGAGTGCGCAGCATGGCGGATGGACCACGTTTGGGAGTGCGCAGCATAGCGGATGGACCACGTTTGGGAGCGTGCAGCATGGCGGATGGACCACGTTTGGGAGTGCGGAGCATGGCGGATGGAGCACATTTGGGAGTGCGCAGCAGGGCGGATGGAGCACGTTTGGGAGTGCGCAGGATGGTGGACGGAGCACGTTTGGGAGTGCGCAGCATGGTGGATGGAGCACGTTTGGGAGTGCGCAGCATGGCGGATGGTGCACGATGGGGAGTGCGCAGTATGGCGGATGGAGCACGTTTGGGAGTGCGCAGTATGGTGGATGGAGCACATTGGGGAGTGCGCAGCATGGCGGATGGAGCACGTTTGGGAGTGCGCAGCATGGCAGATGGACCACGTTTGGGAGTGCGCAGCATGGCGGATGGAGCACGTTTGGGAGTGCACAGCATGGTGGATGGAGCACGTTTGGGAGTGCGCAGCATGGCGGATGGAGCACGTTTGGGAGTGCGCAGCATGGCGGTTGGAGCACGTTTGGGAGTGCGCAGCATGGGGGATGGAGTACGTTTGGGAGTGCGCAGCATGGCGGGTGGAGCACAATGGGGGGTGCGCAGCATGGCGGATGGAGCACGTTTGGGAGTGCGCAGCATGGCGGGTGGAGCACGTTTGGGAGTGCGCAGCATGGCGGATGGAGCACGATGGGGAGTGCGCAGCATGGCGGATGGAGCACGTTTGGGAGTGTGCAGCATGGCGGATGGAGCACGTTTGGGAGTGCGCAGCATGGGGGATGCAGCACGATGGGGAGTGCGCAGTATGGCGGATGGAGCACGTTTGGGAGTGCGCAGCATGGCGGATGGACCACATTTGGGAGTGCGCAGCATGGCGGATGGAGCACGTTTGGGAGTGCGCAGCATGGCGGAAGGCTGGGAGGGGGAGGCTGAGAGAAGAGAGGCTGATGCTAGGGGAGGCTGAGGCTGAGGTAGGCTGGGAGGAGAGAGGCTGATGCTAGGGACAGAAAAGGCTGATGCTGGGAGGAGAGAGGCTGATGCTGGGAGGAGAGAGGCTGATGCTGCGAGGAGAGAGGCTGATGCTGGGAGGAGAGAGGCTGATGCTGCAGGCAGAGAGGCTGATGCTGGTGCAGCATGGGGGATGGAGCACGATGTGGGGGTGTGCAGCATGGGGGATGGAGCACGATGGGGAGTGCGCAGCATGGGGGATGGAGCACGTTTGGGAGTGCGCAACATGGCGGATGGACCACGTTTGGGAGTGCACAGCATGGCGGATGGAGCACGTTTGGGAGTGCGCAGCATGGCGGATGGAGCACGTTTGGGAGTGCGCAGCATGGCGGATGGAGTACGTTTGGGAGTGCGCAGCATGGCGGATGGACCACGTTTGGGAGTGCGCAGCATAGCGGATGGACCACGTTTGGGAGTGCGCAGCATGGCGGATGGAGCACGTTTGGGAGTGCGCAGCATGGGGGATGGAGCACGTTTGGGAGTGCGCAGCATGGCGGATGGAGCACGTTTGGGAGTGCGCAGCATGGCGGATGGACCACGTTTGGGAGTGCGCAGCATAGCGGATGGACCACGTTTGGGAGCGTGCAGCATGGCAGATGGACCACGTTTGGGAGTGCGGAGCATGGCGGATGGAGCACATTTGGGAGTGCGCAGCATGGCGGATGGAGCACGTTTGGGAGTGCACAGGATGGTGGATGGAGCACGTTTGGGAGTGCGCAGCATGGTGGATGGAGCACGTTTGGGAGTGCGCAGCATGGCGGATGGTGCACGATGGGGAGTGCGCAGTATGGCGGATGGAGCACGTTTGGGAGTGCGCAGTATGGTGGATGGAGCACATTGGGGAGTGCGCAGCATGGCGGATGGAGCACGTTTGGGAGTGTGCAGCATGGCGGATGGAGCACGTTTGGGAGTGCGCAGCATGGCGGATGGAGCACGTTTGGGAGTGCGCAGCATGGCGGATGGAGCACGTTTGGGAGTGCGCAGCATGGCGGATGGAGCACGTTTGGGAGTGCGCAGCATGGCGGTTGGAGCACGTTTGGGAGTGCGCAGCATGGGGGATGGAGCACGTTTGGGAGTGCGCAGCATGGCGGGTGGAGCACAATGGGGGGTGCGCAGCATGGCGGATGGAGCACGTTTGGGAGTGCGCAGCATGGCGGATGGAGCACGTTTGGGAGTGCGCAGCATGGAAGATGGAGCACGATGGGGAGTGCGCAGCATGGCGGATGGAGCACGTTTGGGAGTGTGCAGCATGGCGGATGGAGCACGTTTGGGAGTGCGCAGCATGGGGGATGCAGCACGATGGGGAGTGCGCAGTATGGCGGATGGAGCACGTTTGGGAGTGTGCAGCATGGCGGATGGACCACATTTGGGCGTGCGCAGCATGGCGGATGGAGCATGTTTGGGAGTGCGCAGCATGGCGGATTGAGCACGATGGGGAGTGCGCAGCATGGGGGATGGAGCACGATGAGAGGTGCGCAGCATGAGGGATGGAGCACGATGGGAGTTGCACACCTCCCCCCAACACACACACACACACGCGCACTGCACAACACACACACACACTGGGAACCACAAACACCGCCCTACACAGACACCCACACACACACAGACAACGCTGCACACACAAAACACCCAACACACAAACACCGCGGCATACATAAATATACGCACTTACCGCACAACACACACATTGCACAAAACATACCTCCCCCCAAAACACACACACCCCACACCCACACAAACCGCGCAACACACACAGCACCACACACACACAAACCGCGCAACACACACACACAACGCTACAGACACACAGTGCTCCACAAACAACGCAACACATGCAACACACAAACAACACCTCCCTCACCCCCCGCCACACCCAGACAACACCCAGAACATGTACAGCGCCCTACACAAACACTTGGTAAGTACACACAACAACATCTATATATATATATATATAACAAAAATCATACATGAACTACACAATACGTAAATTCTAGAATACCCGATGCGTAGAATCGGGCCACCTTCTAGTTAATATATAAATATATGACACTTAAACAGTCATTACTGCACTAAAGTCATCTAAACATTTAGAACAAGCAGACATCTGCAGTAAAATTATGCACGTTGATATGCCTCACACGTTCTGTGTCTGCCTCTATGTTTGGCAGATTGATCAGTGGGTATTTATCAAATGCTGTGAGAGCAGATCATAATGTGGTATAGAAAATACCTATTTCAGTTGATTTTACAAAACCCATGCTTGTGTGCACACTCCTAAACGGCAACATTTCCAGGACAAACAGGATATGTAAGCATGTACACCCTGTGTACTTTCTTTCTCTACCGACACTTGGTCCACATGCAAAGTTCCCTCTTTAATTGTGAGCAACATGCTTTTAAGTAGACACAGAAGTGGGATGGTTAAGCTGATTATGGCAACATCACCGCTCACCATCTTGGTTAATTCCTTAAAGTTTTGGAGAGCCCCACAGATGTCAGAGATCCATACCCATTCGTTGGTTCTTATGTATGGAGGCTGACCAGAACACCGATGGGCATGTTGTAAATGGTATTCAATGCTGCTGCTCACAAATCCTTTCAGAATGCATGTGCAATGTGGAGACCCAGTACATGGTCATGTCGAGCACCAGACCGTGAGCTGGCACTTGCAAACATTGCTGTAGCACTTCCAGACCAGTAGCAGCTCTAGCTGACTTGCAGAAGTGGGTGCAGACACAGTGTACCTTCCTAATTATCTCACCTGCATGTAGCTTAGTTATAAATGGCCCTTGCAGCATTCTAGACCCTATGTGTTTGCTCCCTATGTAATAATATCCCCCAATTTGTGCTCATCAAGAGATTTCCTGTAGTAATGTCCTCCATTCTGGACATTTCTTGTAATAGCTCCTATCTTGGATCCTTCCTGTAATAATGTCCTTTATCCTGGTCCCTTCCTGTAACAATTTCCTTCATCATTGCCTATTCCTGTAATAATGTCCCCCATTCTGGTCCCTTTCTGTAATAATGTCTGTATTAATCTGTATTAATGTCCTCTGTACTGGTCCCTTCTGTAAGAAATGTACCCACCTGGGCAACTTCCTGTAAATACAGTCATATGAAAAAGTTTGTTTAGAGTATATGGTGTGCACTCTGCCAGAATAGGGGGGATTGAGGTGCTAGTGAGGGGACCGAGGTCCAGACTACAGTATATACAAGACACTGCACTCTCATAGAAATAGGAAAAGAAAAAATATCAACAGATTCGTTTTTTTGCCAAAATATTTTTTATATTTTATTAGTAGACAGACTGAGTGAAAGGGGATGTTTCGGCCCAAATGTAGGCCTTCTTCACGCCAATTTACACTCAGGTGGTGAAAGGTGATTTTTCAGGTTCTGTACGTGCAGAGAAAGAGAGGGGGGGGGGTTTGTTCTAGAGGAACACCACTTAAATTATTGTCTCTTTTATTGATAGTCACAGTGGACAAGTCCTTGTTAGTGTTTATATAAAATTTCTCAAAGCCAGTAATTTGGGGCTTTTTCACACTGGTTACCATGAATTTTTCTACTTGTGGTCCCTTGAATGTTCGTATGGTCAAATCTGCAGGTGCCGGGGTAGTATAGAAGTCCATGCAGGTTGTATCATTATTAAGGATAATCATAAAATATGAGTTCTTGTTAGTGTTATCATGGACTCCTACTGTGTCCTTGCTTGTGGACACCAAAATCAGAGGAATTCACTATCCACTGCTATGTACTTATACTGAACAAAGAATATACAGATAGCAAGCTCCACAGTGGTGTTTATAACCTTTTACAACACGTGACTCTAGTTGTGCACCACAGTCACAAGGGTCTGCAAGCCATCAAACTACTTTTCGTGTCCACAAGCAAGGACACAGTAGGAGTCCATGATAACACTAACAAGAACTCATATTTTATGATTATCCTTAATAATGATACAACCTGCATGGACTTCTATACTACCCCGGCACCTGCAGATTTCACCATACGAACATTCAAGGGACCACAAGTAGAAAAATTCATGGTAACCCGTGCAAAAAAGCCCCAAATTACTGGCTTTGAGAAATTTTATATAAACACTTTTTATATATTTTATATATTTTATTTTATATAAACACTTTTATTGTGACTATCAATAAAAGAGAAAATAATTTAAGTGGTGTTCCTCTAGAACAAAAGCCCCCCCTCTCTTTCTCTGCACGTACAGAACCTGAGAAATCACCTTTCACCACCTGAGTGTAAATTGGCGTGAAGAAGGCCTACATTTGGGCCGAAATGTCCCCTTTCACTCAGTCTGTCTACTAATAAAATATAAAAAATATTTTGGCAAAAAAACGAATCTGTTGATATTTTTTCTTTTCCTATTTCTATGAGAGTGCAGTGTCTTGTATATATGAAAAAGTTTGGGCACCCCTATAATTGTTAACCTTTTTTCTTTATAACAATTTGGGTTTTTGCAACAGCTATTTCAGTTTCATATATCTAATAACTGATGGACTGAGTAATATTTCTGGATTGAAATGAGGTTTATTGTACTAACAGAAAATGTGCAATCCGCATTTAAACAAAATTTGACCGGTGCAAAAGTATGGGCACCCTTATCAATTTCTTGATTTGAACACTCCTAACTACTTTTTACTGAGTAACTAAACCACTAAATTGGTTTTGTAACGTCATTGAGCTTTGAACTTCATAGGCAGGTGTATCCAATCATGAGAAAAGGTATTTAAGGTGGCCATTTGCAAGTTGTTCTCCTATTTGAATCTCCTATGAAGAGTGGCATCATGGGCTCCTCAACACAACTCTCACATGATCTGAAAACAAAGATTATTCAACATAGTTGTTCAGGGGAAGGATACAAAAAGTTGTCTCAGAGATTTAAACTGTCAGTTTCCACTGTGAGGAACATAGTAAGAAAATGGAAGAACACAGGTACAGTTCTTGTTAAGCCCAGAAGTGGCAGGCCAAGAAAAACATCAGAAAGGCAGAGAAAAAGAATGGTGAGAACAGTCAAGGACAATCCACAGACCACCTCCAAAGACCTGCAGCATCATCTTGCTGCAGATGGTGTCAATGTGCATCTGTCAACAATACAGCGCACTTTGCACAAGGAGAAGCTGTATGGGAGAGTGATGCGAAAGAAGCCGTTCCTGCAAGCACGCCACAAACAGAGTCACCTGAGGTATGCAAAAGCACATTTGGACAAGCCAGTTACATTTTGAAAGAAGGTCCTGTGGACTGATGAAACAAAGATTGAGTTGTTTGGTCATACAAAAAGGCGTTATGCATGGAGGCAAAAAACCACGGCATTCCAAGAAAAGCACTTGCTACCCCCAGTAAAATTTGGTGGAGGTTCCATCATGCTTTGGGGCTGTCTGGCCAATGCCGGCACCGGGAATCTTGTTAAAGTTGATTGAGGGTCGCATGGATTCAACTTAGTATCAGCAGATTCTTGACAATATTGTGCAAGAATCAGTGACGAAGTTGAAGTTACGCAGTGGATGGATATTTCAGCAAGACAATGATCCAAAACACCGCTCCAAATCTACTCAGGCATTCATGCAGAGGAACAATTACAATGTTCTGGAATGGCCATCCCAGTCCCCAGACCTGAATATCAGTGAACATCTGTGGGATGATTTGAAGCGTGCTGTCCATGCTCGGCGACCATCAAACATAACTGAACTGGAATTGTTTTGTAAACAGGAATGGTCAAATATACCTTCATCCAGGATCCAGGAACTCATTAAAAGCTACAGGAAGCGACTAGAAGCTGTTATTTTTTGCAAAAGGAGGATCTACAAAATATTAATGTCACTTTTATGTTGAGGTGCCCATACTGTTGCACCGGTCTAATTTTGTTTAAATACGGATTGCACATTTTCTGTTAGTACAATAAACCTCATTTCAATCCAGAAATATTACTGAGTCCATCAGTTATTAGATATATGAAACTGAAATAGCTGTTGCAAAAACCCAAATTGTTATAAAGAAAAAAGGTTAACATTAATAGGGGTGCCCAAACTTTTTCATATGACTGTATGTGCTCTATCTTGTAATTGTCTCCCTCATCCAGGCCCGTTTGTGTAATAATGCCCCCATACTGTCACTTTCCTGTAATTATATTTTCAATCTTTGGACTCTTCCTGTAATTATGCCCTCATCCTGGACCTAGACCATTCCTGTAATAATGTTCTGTGCTAATTCAGCAATAAGGTCCCCATCCTGGGCCATTCCAGTAATATCCTGCATCTAAAGACCTTCCTGTAATAATGTCTCCATCCTGAGCCCTTCCTGTAATAATATCCCCATCTTGGGTCTTTCTTGTAATGTCTCCCATCTAAGCCCTTTCCCATAATAATTTACCACATCCTGGCCCCTTCCTGTAATAATTTCCTCCATCCTTATCCCTTCCTGTAATACTATCCTCCATTCTAGTCCCTTCCTGTAATAATGTCCCTGTCATGTGCCTTTCTTGTAATGTCCTACATCCTGACCCCCTCTCTGTCATAATACCCTCATCATAGCCCCTTCATGAAATGTCCCCCATCCTAGGCCTTTCCAGTAATAATGTCCCACTTTTGGGCCCTTCCTGTAATAATGTCCCCATCCTGGCCAATTCTTGTAATAATATCACTCATTCGATGCCCTTCCTGTAATAATGTCCTCAATCCTGGCCCCTTCTTGTAATAATGTCCCCCATCCTGGGTACATCCTGTAATATTGTCCAACATCCTGGCCCTTTCTTGTAATCATGTCCCCCATCCTGGCATCTTCCTGTATTCATGTTCCCCATCATGTCCACCTTCCTTTAATAAGTTCCTCTGTATTGGCCCCTTTCTGTAAAAAATTACTCCTTATACTGGGCATGTTCCTGTATTAATGTTCTCCACACTGAAATTATAGTCGCCATCCTTGCCACATTCTATAATAATGTTCCCTTTCCTATCTACTTCCTATAATAATGTCCTCCATCATGGGCCCCTTCCTGTAAAATTGTCCTCCATACTGGGCCCCTTCCTGCAATAATGTCCCACATCCTGGGCTGCTTCCTCTAATAATGTCCCCCATTGTGCCACTCTTTTCCAAAATATTTGAGAAGTCAACATTTTTTTTAACCTTGCCTTTCATTCATGATATGCATCATCCTCTTCTATAGCTGACAACTGGCTTTAGTGTGCCTGGCATAGGTAGCGCATGATGTGAAGGGCTGGCAGACGTTAGCTAGTGGCCTCTAATTAGTTGTCGGCATGTATTTCAGTGCAGGGAGCTGGAGGGCAGGACCAACCTTAAGGTTGTAGGGCAAACTGGGCAATTGTCCAGGGCTCCCACTCTGTTAACGACCCATAGAATTAATGGCAGAAGCTATATTGATGATAGCAGTTTTTCTCTTTCAGTGTAGTTTCTGATGTCGAGAGTGCATCGATTGATTGGATTGTTTATGCCGGAACAAAATTCAATCATTTTTCAGCAGCACATCTGTGTAAACTAGAGATGTGCTGCTGATAAAATGATACTGTATGGGGACAAATTGATCCACTAGTGATCGTTCTGTGCCCACCATTCTGCCGAAATAGGTGCTGCCTTCGACGGGCCCCCTCCTGCACAGGCCTGGTCTGTGGCCACAATTGTTACACCCCTCGTAATATTGTGTCTTTTAAGTCAATGAGAGAAAAATTCAGCCTAAATATTTTCCAGTTTAATAGTTGTGGCCTGTATGCCTGTGTTAAAGGTCAGCAATTTGGCAATCACCAGGATTACTTGCAAGTCTAAAGATCTCCTGTGTGACCTTTCACTTTCAGTGTGACTTGCATTAATCACTAAGTGGCCAGTAACATTCCTCTGATAGGACGACCCTAAGGGAACATTACTGTGTTTGGTCATTGTGCCAGCTATCAGTGTGCGCGGTGTTCTTGATTCTGATGGTGTTTGTATGACATACGCTTCCAGACCTAAAATAAATCCATGCATATCTGTGACAACGATAACATTTAATGATGATAAAAAGAAAACTAGCAGGTCATAAAATAAAATCTTGTTAAACTTTAATAATGAATAAAATAAAGTTTAATTATTGGAAAATTATATTAGGCTGGAAATGTTTCTGGATTAATATGTTCAAATAATTACCAAGTATATAAACATTCTAGACAAAGACCTAGGCTGTATATTGTATTGCACATTGTAATAGTTAGGAGATGACTTCACTTTTGACCTAGAGTGCATTACTTTTCTTATATGGAGCCTTTAGTATTGCCAAGATCTGCATTCACAAAGAGTAAAGGCCCGTTACACGCAATGACATCGCTAACGAGATATTGTTGGGGTCACAGAATTTGTGACGCACATCCGGCCTCGTTAGCGACGTCGTTGCGTGTGACACTTATGAGCGATCGCTAACGATCCCAAATACTCACAAAATTGTTGATTGTTGACACGTTGTTCATTTTCCAAATATCGTTGCTCGTTCTGGTCGCAGGTTGTTCGTCATTCCTGAGGCAGCACACATCGCTACGTGTGACACCCCGGGAATGACGAACAACAGCGTTCCTCCGTCAACGAGATGGGAGTGACGGTCATGCGGCTGCTCTCCGCCCCTCCACTTCTATTGGTGGCCTGCTGTGTGAAGTCGCTGTGACGTCCGCCCCCTTAAAAAAGAGGTTGTTCGCCGGCCAAAGCGACGTCGTTAGGAAGGTATGTGCGTGTGACGAGTCCCTGCGATTTTGTTCACCACGGGCAGCGATTTGCTCGTGACGCATGCACGACGGGGGCGGGTGCGATCGCTAGCGACATTGCTAGCGATGTCGCAGCGCATAAAGCGGCCTTTAGGCTTCAGACTTGGAATATCCCATCATTTCTGGCAGGATCAATATCTACTTATAACAGGGGATGTGCCTCATCCAGCTTGTTGACTGTTTACAGTAGCAAAAAGGTAGTAGTGGGATTTACTTAAACCAATAACATAAATTAGAGGATACAGCAGACCTGGGTAAAATGCGATCTGCAGACTACATGACATGGCCCTTTGGCTGTTCCAATGTGCTCTGCAGCAGCCTAAAGATACAGTGACAGTGCCTTCCCACTCCACACCTGTCATCTCACTTTCACCAGTATCAGCATCCTTGTAATGCAGATGTTGCGCCCAGGGATATGGGGTACTCGGTTCTGGGCAGTATATGTCTTGGGAATCTCACTGGGGTGTCCCCTGTCCGATTCCGTGCCCTGGACCCTTTTTGTAATGGGGTGTATTTACAGGGGATTTAGATTAGTGTTCATACGTGACGCCACTTGCGGTGTCGTGGCTACATATATGGAGCCGCAGCTGTAGAATATCACTACCAGGGCTGGTGATAATTGCAGCCTGGATGGAAGGCCCCCCGCAATCATGGCGGGGTCCCAGAGGATGGGTGTTGTGATGGGTGTTGGAAGAAGGTAGTCCACACAGAAGTATAGTACAACTGGTTTTTACTCACTGCTTTTTGATGGTAACAGGTTACCCAAGGCCGGCTGGTTTCACCTCCAGGTCCCCTTCATCCTAGTGCGAGTTCAGTGCTCTGGTACATTCTTCCCCTGCACCTGTCTCTGATAAATGGGTCCCCGTCCGGTGGTTTGTCCACTTCTGTCTGCCTGACGGTAGCGTGAACTTTGTGGGGTTACATTCTCGGGTCCTGTCCCCGGTTCTCCCTTTGCTACTGTGTCTTTGGATTTTTAGGGTCCTTGATGGTCCCCTCGCTGTGCAGGTGTTAACAGGTCGGCTTTAAGCCCTTTCCTGTCCTAGGGTCCTGTACATCATCGGTGTGTAGTTCCGGGAGCACTTCACCGTACTCCACCGGCAACTACTCTCCTGGGTACCAGGGTACCGTTAACCCGAGTCAGGACGTCGCTTCGCTTCTACCTTCACTTGTCTCCTGCTACTGTCCGACTTTTACTACTCACTGTCCACAGTCTGCCCCTCCCACCTGGTCAACTAGTGGACTGGGCTGGCTCCACCTCTAGGCAGCCATCCATTGGTCCGACCCTAGCTAAGTACCATTGTATGGGGGATTGTTGGGGAAAAACTGGGATTACCTGGGTTTTTGTTGTTACCGGCACTGGGTCTCTGGGTCCCTAGGGGGTAGGCCCTGCATCCTTGTGGGAATGCAGAACCTTGTAGCACCCTGATGGCTTCAGGGGCGCTACACAGAAACAGGTAGAAAACCATGTTGAAACAGCGAACCATCAGTTCTTTTTTGCATCATGGAGCCCATGCATCTGTGAGCTCAGCATGTGAGATGACCTCACTACACCGTGCCAGTAGCGCCTCAGTACACAGCCAGACTGGAGCATCGGGGTAGATGAGTATCTATATGTTTTATTTTATTTTTTTAAATTGACAGTACATTGTGGGAAACTATAGGAACATTATACCTTGTAAGTGGTCTGTGTTACTGCATAATACTGTGCAAAAGGGCTGTGTGGGGACATAAGACTGTGCAATGGGACTGTGTGGGGCATAAATCCTGGTGGGGGGACAGTGTAAGTACAAAATACTGAGCAAGGGGACTGTGGGGACATAATACTGTGCAAGGGGTTTGTGTAGGGACATAATACTATGCAAAAGAGCTGTGTAGTGACATAATAATGTGCAAGAAAGCTATGTGGGGTTATAATACTGTGCAAGGGGGCTGTGCGGGGTTATAATAATTACTTGGGGCAGTGTTGGGACATCATTATGCATGTGGGACTATGTGGGGACATAGTACTGTGCAAGGAGGCTGTATGTGGACTCAGTATAGTGAAGGGGTTTATATAAGGACATCTTGCTATGTGTGGGGCTATGTGGTTACATAATGTGTGGGCAGACTGTGTATCATACTGTGTATGGGAGCATTATGAGGACATCAAACTGTGTAAGGGAATTTATGAGGACATCAAACTGTGTAATGGTATTTGTGAGGACATCATACTGTGTAGGGGGCTTTATGAGGACATAATCCTGGCTTTGTGGGGAAATTATGTTATGTAAAGGGTCTTTGTGGTGATGTAATATTGTGTAAGGAGGCATACTGTGTGAGTAGACATAATGTTTGAGGGGTAGTGTAAGGAAATCATAATGTAGGGGAATTTGTGGAGAACTCATACTGTTTGATGGGACATTATACTGTATGTGCAGACTGTGGAGGCATCATATTATGTTGAGAGTTGTTGATCAAGGCATAATGGCTGAATAAAAGGAACAATATGATGTACCGTTTTCTGCTAAAGTCTATAAAAAAGTAGTAAATTATGAAATTTTGGTTAGTTGTTACAGGTAAGACTACAGGTTGCAATAAATCACTATACTTAATTCTGCTCAATATTAAACGCTAAAAAAACCCCATAAAAATAATATTGAGCAGAATTAGGTTCATCTGTTTTTTTGGCTCTTCACAACAGTCAGAGAACTCATCACTAAAGATGAGCGAACCGGTCGTGGTTCGGCTCGAATTCGTTTCGTCGAACGGAGGTCTCGTTCGAGTTCAGTTCGTGGAACGTTCGATGAACCGAACTCGAACCGCATAGGAAACAATGGCAGGCAATCACAAACACATAAAAACACCTAGAAAACACCCTCAAAGGTGTCCAAAAGGTGATAAACAACTCACAACAAAACACAAACACATGGGAAAGTGACAAGGACATATACTCAAAAGAGCTGGACAAGAAAAAAGAGGAGGAGACACAGATATAGGCATGGCACGCCCTTCTAAAATCATGTAAAACACCGCAAGGTGACTCCAAGCGGAGTCTCCCTTTTTTCTAAAAATTGGGCCACACACACACCCACCCCTTCAGTGGCAGCACTTGTGCCCCAGTTGTACACTTCACAGGTAGATTTGCATCAAGCACATTCAAAAATACGCCATACTTAACCGTTCCCAGGATGACCCCGGGGTAGGTAGCAAAGTCTTTGCTGAACCATGACTTGTTCATCTTGGCTCCTTTTAAAAAACACAGCAAGCAAGGGTTACTCCAAGCGGAGTCTCCCTTTTTTCCAAAAATTGGGCCCCACACACACCCACCCCTTCAGTGGCAGCAGTTGTGCCCCAGTTGTACACTTCACAGCTAGATTTGCATCAAGCACATTAAAAAATATGCCATTCTTAACCGTCCCCAGGATGACACCGAGGTAGGTAGCAAAGTCTTTGCTGAACTATGACTTGTTCATCTTGGCTCCTTTTTAAAAACACGGCAAGCAAGGGTTACTCCAAGCGGAGTCTCCCTTTTTTCCAAAAATTGGGCCCCACACACACCCACCCCTTCAGTGGCAGCAGTTGTGCCCCAGTTGTACACTTCACAGCTAGATTTGCATCAAGCACATTCAAAAATACGCCATCCTTAACCGTCCCCAGGATGACACCGGGGTAGGCAGCTAAGTCTTTCCTGATCCCAGCTCTGTTGATCTTGGCTCCTTTTTAAAAACACTGTAAGCAAGGGTTACTCCAAGCGGAGTCTCCCTTTTTTCCAAAAATTGGGCCCCATACACACCCACCCTTTCAGTGGCAGCAGTTGTGCCCCAGTTGTACACTTCACAGCTAGATTTGCATCAAGCACATTCAAAAATACGCCATTCTTAACCGTCCCCAGGATGACACCGGGGTAGGTAGCAAAGTCTTTGCTGAACCATGACTTGTTCATCTTGGCTCCTTTTAAAAAACACAGCAAGCAAGGGTTACTCCAAGCGGAGTCTCCCTTTTTTCCAAAAATTGGGCCACACAGACATCCCATCAGTGGCAGCACTTGTGCCCTAGTTGCAAACAGGATGTTTTGATTTGCATCAAGCACATTTCAAATCCACAAGCATTTACTCTCCCCAGGATGACACAGGGGTAGTAAATTCCTTGTGGATCCATGACTTGTTCATTTTGATGAACGTTAGTCTGTCCACATTGTCACTGGACAGACGCGTGCGCTTATCTGTCAGCACACACCCAGCAGCACTGAAGACACGTTCAGAGACAACGCTGGCAGCTGGACACGACAAAATCTCCAAGGCGTAAGTTGAGAGCTCTGGCCATTTTTCAAGATTTGAAGCCCAAAATGAGCAAGGCTCCATTTGCAAAGTCATGGCATCAATGTTCATTTGGAGATACTCCTGTATCATCCTCTCCAGCCGTTGACTATGTGTCAGACTTGTTGTCTCTGGTGGCCTTGCAAAGGACGGTCTAAAAAAATTATGAAAAGATTCCATAAAATTGCTGTTACCAGCACCAGATATGGTGCTACTGGTACGGGTAGACTGTTGAAGATGACGAGACCGTCCCATGTTTCTCAAGTTACAACTGGGAGATTCACTCCCTGCACCTGCACGGTTATTTGGTGGAAAAGCCGAGCTAAGATCGAGTAACAGCTTCTGCTGATACTCTTGCATACGTGCGTCCCTTTCTATGGCTGAAATTATGTCACAAAATTTGGACTTGTACCGAGGATCTAATAGTGTGGCAAGCCAGTAGTCATCATCACTTCTAATTTTGACAATGCAAGGGTCATGTTGTAGGTAGTGCAGCAAGAAGGCGCTCATGTGTCTTGTGCAGCCATGCGGAGCAAGTCCACGCTGTGTTTGTGGCATAGAGGTGCTAACCGTTCTTTCTTCCTCTGACATCTCCCCCCAACCTCTTTCAACAGAAATTTGACCAAGGTCTCCCTCATCCGCTTAGTCTTCCATGTCCATGGACAGTTCGTCCTCCATTTCTTCATGTTCTCTTGCACCTTCTTCAACATTTCGCCTGCTACCATGTGCCCTTGTTGATCCCTGTCCCCCATGGTCCCATGCCTGCCGCGTTGGTGATGATGAACGTCTGGACCTTGGTGATGTTGTTGTGTCTTGCGCATATGAATCCTTCTGTAGTTCCTCCCCTTCCTGTTGTCTCACCCCCTGACTCCGAATAGTGTTTAGCGTGTGCTCCAGCATGTAAATGACTGGAATTGTCATGCTGATAATGGCATTGTCAGCGCTAAACATATTCGTCGCCATGTCAAAACTGTGCAGAAGGGTGCATAGGTCCTTGATCTGAGACCACTCCATCAGGGTGATCTGCCCCACCTCTGCATCTCGTTGGCCCAGGCTATACATTATGACGTATTGCACCAGGGCTCGGCGGTGCTGCCACAGTCGCTGTAACATGTGGAGAGTCGAATTCCAGCGTGTCGCCACATCGCATTTCAGGCGATGAACCGGCAGGCCGAAAGACTTCTGGAGCGATGCAAGTCGCTCAGCTGTGGCGGTTGAACGGCGGAAGTGAGCAGACAGTTTTCGTGCCCTGGTCATCTAGGCCGGGATAGTGTGTTAAAAATTGCTGGACAACAAGGTTCAACACGTGAGCCATACAAGGCACGTGTGTCAGAATTAGAGATGAGCGAACCGGTCCCGGTTCGGCTCGAGGCCGGTTCGCCGAACGGGGGTCCCGTTCGAGTTCGGTTCGTCGAACGTTCGACGAACCGAACTCGAACGTATAGGCTATAATGGGAGGCAATCACAAACACATAAAAATGCATTATAAATGTACACAAACAGTTAATAAACATTGCCATAACACTTACCGGTCCTCGCGATCCCTTCTGCACTCTGTCTCCTGCCGCTATTCCATCCGATGATCGCTGAATCCTCCCGGTGACCTGCACTGCCAGCAGAGAAGCAGGACCTATCGTGACGTCAAAATAGCCATGTGACCAGTCACGTGGCTATTATCTCATTGGCTACAGACTGGTCACATGACTATGACACGTCATGTAGGACCTGCGAGTGCATCTCTCCGGTACACGGTGCACATATGTGTATCGCCGTGTACCGGCGACATGCTCTAGCACACGGTCGACTCCCCGTTCCGTTAGGGACCGGCTGACACAGCCGGTCATTAACGGAGATCACCGTTGCCATAGCAACGCAGTTAGCGGTGACGTCACTGCTAACCGCGGCTCCGGGAGCACCGTTGCTATGGTAACGCGTCTGTCAGCGTTACCGCTAGCAGCCAGCAGTGATCACTCACGGAGTGAAGGCTGCACGCTGCTTCCCGATTGTAGTGAGCATTGTAGTTAGGATGGAGGTTCCCCAGCCCCAAGTGATGCCCCTCACTACAATCGTCACTACTACTACACTAGAAAGAAAGAAGACAGAAGAGCAGGATCGTGGAGGGCTGACAGGGGTAATAAAGATGGAGTCTCTAATGTGTCTGTGTATTTATTTCTATTAAAGTATTTTTTCTCTGTGTGGTGTCTTTTTTTAACCCTTTATTGGAGATTCTTAATGGCCGGGTCAAACGTGCCTGACATTAAGAATCTCTGGCTTAATACTGGCTGGTAAAACAAAGCCAGTATTAACTCATGATTACCCAACAAGCCACCCGGCTCCAGGGCTGTTGGAAGAGTTGGATACAGCGCCAGATGATGGCGCTTCTATGAGAGCGCCATTTTCTGGGACGGCTGCGGACTGAAATCCGCAGCAGAGGCGCCCACAAACCTCGGGCTAACCTGTGCTGCGGATTCCAATCCCCAGCTGCCTAGTTGTACCCGGCTGGACACAAAAATAGGGCGAAGCCCACGTCATTTGTTTTTTAATTATTTCATGAAATAAGTGAAATAATTAAAAAAAACGGGCTTCCCTATATTTTTGGTTCCCAGCCGGGTACAAATAGGCAACTGGGGGTTGGAGGCAGCCCGTGGCTGCCAGCTGTACCTGGCTAGCATACAAAAATATGGCGAAGCCCACGTCATTTTTTTGGTGGGCAAAAAACTTCTGCATACAGTCCTGGATGGAGTATGCTGAGCCTTGTAGTTCTGCAGCTGCTGTCTGCTCTTCTCCATACAGACAGACAGCAGCTGCAGAACTACAAGGCTCAGCATACTCCATCCAGGACTGTATGCAGAAGTTTTTTGCCCCCTGAAAAAATTATGTGGCTTCGCCATATTTTTGTATGCTAGCCAGGTACAGCAGGCAGGTACGGCTGCCCCCAACCCCCAGTTGCCTATTTGTACCCGGCTGGGAACCAAAAATAAAGGGAAGCCCTTTTTTTATTATTTCATGAATTTCATGAAATAATTAGAAAACAAATGACGTAGGCTTTGCCCCATTTTTGTGTCCAGCCAGGTACAACTAGGCAGCTGGGATTGGAATCCGCACCACCGGTTGGCCTGAGCTTTCTGGGCCCCACTGCTGCGAATTGCAGTCTGCAGCCACCTCAGAAAATGGCATTTTCATAGAAGCGCCATCTTCTGGCGCTGTATCCAACTCTTCCAGCACCTGCCTGCTATACCTGGCTAGCATACAAAAATATGGCGAAGCTCACGTCCTTTTTTTGTAGCTTTTTGGCAAAAAAAAAAAAAAATGCTTCCCTGGATTTTCCATTGCCAGTGAAGGTAACACCAAGCAGTGGGGGTTAGCAGCCAGTAGCTGCTTGGATTACCCTTAGCTAGCAATACAAAAAATGCAGTGGGAGCTAACATATATTTTTTTTAATTATTTATTTAAATAACTAAAAATAAAATGGGCTTCCCTGTATTTTGATTGCTGGACATCACAGTGCTGTAAAAATAAATCTTTAAAAAAATGACGTAGCGCTCCGCGGTATTTTTGATTCTCAGCGCAGATAAAGCAGACAGCTATGGGTTGCCACCCCCATCTGCCTGCCGTTACCTTGGTTGGCAATCAAAATACAGGGAAGCCCATTAATTTTTTCTATTTAAAAAATAGTTAAAAAAAAAAAATTACGTTGGGTCCCCCCATTTTTGATAGCCAGCTAGGGTAAAGCAGACGGCTGTAGCCTGAAAACCACAGCTGGCAGCTTTACCGTGGTTGGGGATCCAATGTGGAGGTCCCCTCAGGCTCTTTTTTATAATTATTTTATAAATATTAATAATTACACAATAAAAGTAGGGGACCCCCCAAATTGGATCACCAGCCAAGGTAAAGCGGACAGCTGTGGTCTGGTATTCTCAGGGTGGGAAGGTCCATAGTTATTGGGCCTTCACAGCCTAAAAATAGCAGGCCGCAGGCACCCCAGACGTGGCGCATCCACTTGATGCGCCAATCCTGGCGCTTCACCCCAGCTCATCCCGTGCCCTGGTGCAGTGGCAAACGGGGTAATAAATCGGGTTGATACTAGCTGTAAAGTCACCTGAGATCAAGCCCAGCAGTTTGTGATGTCATGGCGTCTATTAGATACCCAACATCATAAACTGTCAGTACTAACAAAAACAAAAAATCGACAAAAGAAATTTATTTGAAAAAACAGTCCCCAAAACATTTCCTCTTTTACCAATTTATTGTAAGAAAAAAAATAAAGGGGTCCCACGACGACTCTGGACCGTCTAGAATATGGGGGGGAGACACTCAGGGAACGTATCCCCCATTTTCTAGGAGTGCGGACCCTTCATGTGAGGAGTGTGGGTGCAATGAATCTGCACTCACTCTCCCCGGGTCCACAGCAGCAGAGTCCATGTCGTAATGGTTGCTACCAAAGCTGCAATGCCCTGCTCATGAGGTAAGGGCATGCCTAATCAGGAGAACTACTGTAGAGGAAGCTCTGCTCACTGGTATATAGGTGCTCAGAGGTAATAATAGATAAAATTAGTGAGTAACCTCGGCACTCTATATCTCCCAGACTAAGTCAGTAAGTCACAACGGATAGTAATGCAAAATCACTCTTTATTGGTCCGTATTAAGAAAATTTTTTTTTCATAAGCATATATGTTTTTGTCCAAAACAAGTTACAAATGACGTTTCGGCCTGAGCCTTCGTCAGATTGGACTTATCTGCATGTAATCATGAAAAATGACAATAATCAGTATCACATAAGAGTGAGAGAACAATAACATAAACTCGAACAATGTAGAGGTACAATTGGGATGCAGCAAAAAAATTGCAACACAGCAAGAAATGAAACACATGATACAAATGTCATAATACAGTACAAGGACAATATAGTAATGACAAATATGGGGTCAGAGTAGACTTAGACAGCTCTGGTACGAAAGAGATGTCAATCATAAAGTAACATGTGCAGTAGGTGTAGAGCTACACTATGCATGGCAGAGCTAATGGGTAGACCGACCATAGAAAAAGTAGAGAAAAAGTGGAGAAAAAGTGGAGAATAAGTGGAACATAAGAGGAGAAAAAGTGGAGAAAAAGTGGAGAAAAAAGTGGAGAAAAAGTGGAGAAAAAGTGGAGAAAAAGTGGAGAAAAAGTGGAGAAAAAGTGGAGATTAAGAGGAGAAAAAGTGGAGAAAAAAGTGGAGAAAAAGTGGAGAAAAAGTGGAGCATAAGTGGAGAAAAAGTGGAGAAAAAGTGGAGAAAAAGTGGAGCATAAGAGGAGAAAAAGTGGAGAAAAAAGTGGAGAAAAAGTGGAGCATAAGAGGAGAAAAAGTGGAGAAAAAGTGGAGAAAAAGTGGAGCATAAGAGGAGAAAAAGTGGAGAAAAAGTGGAGAAAAAGTGGAGCATAAGAGGAGAAAAAGTGGAGATTAAGAGGAGAAAAAGTGGAGAAAAAGTGGAGCATAAGAGGAGAAAAAGTGGAGAAAAAGTGGAGAAAAAGTGGAGCATAAGAGGAGAAAAAGTGGAGATTAAGAGGAGAAAAAGTGGAGAAAAAGTGGAGAAAAAGTGGAGAAAAAGTGGAGAAAAAGTGGAGCATAAGAGGAGAAAAAGTGGAGAAAAAAGTGGAGAAAAAGTGGAGAAAAAATGGAGAAAAAGTGGAGATTAAGAGGAGAAAAAGTGGAGCATAAGAGGAGAAAAAGTGGAGAAAAAAGTGGAGAAAAAGTGGAGAAAGTGGAGAAAAAAATGGAGAAAAAGTGGAGAAAAAGTGGAGAAAAAGTGGAGAATAAGAGGAGAAAAAGTGGAGAAAAAGTGGAGAATAAGAGGAGAAAAAGTGGAGAATAAGTGGAGAAAAAAATGGAGAAAAAGTGGAGAAAAAGTGGAGAAAAAGTGGAGCATAAGAGGAGAAAAAGTGGAGAAAAAGTGGAGAAAAAGTGGAGCATAAGAGGAGAAAAAGTGGAGAAAAAAGTGGAGAAAAAGTGGAGAAAAAGTGGAGCATAAGAGGAGAAAAAGTGGAGAAAAAGTGGAGAAAAAGTGGAGCATAAGAGGAGAAAAAGTGGAGAAAAAGTGGAGAAAAAGTGGAGCATAAGAGGAGAAAAAGTGGAGAAAAAGTGGAGAAAAAAGTGGAGAAAAAGTGGAGAAAAAGTGGAGAAAAAGTGGAGAAAAAGTGGAGAAAAAGTGGAGATTAAGAGGAGAAAAAGTGGAGAAAAAGTGGAGAAAAAGTGGAGCATAAGAGGAGAAAAAGTGGAGAAAAAAGTGGAGAAAACGTGGAGAAAACGTGGAGAAAAAGTGGAGAAAAAGTGGAGAAAAAGTGGAGAAAAAGTGGAGAATAAGAGGAGAAAAAGTGGAGAAAAAAGTGGAGAAAACGTGGAGAAAAAGTGGAGAAAAAGTGGAGAAAAAGTGGAGCATAAGAGGAGAAAAAGTGGAGATTAAGAGGAGAAAAAGTGGAGAAAAAGTGGAGAAAAAGTGGAGAAAAAGTGGAGCATAAGAGGAGAAAAAGTGGAGAAAAAAGTGGAGAAAAAGTGGAGAAAAAGTGGAGAAAAAGTGGAGATTAAGAGGAGAAAAAGTGGAGCATAAGAGGAGAAAAAGTGGAGAAAAAAGTGGAGAAAAAGTGGAGAAAGTGGAGAAAAAAATGGAGAAAAAGTGGAGAAAAAGTGGAGAATAAGAGGAGAAAAAGTGGAGAAAAAGTGGAGAAAAAGTGGAGAATAAGAGGAGAAAAAGTGGAGAATAAGTGGAGAAAAAAATGGAGAAAAAGTGGAGAAAAAGTTGAGAGAAAGTGGAGAAAAAAATGGAGAAAAAGTGGAACACCCTTTGGTACCTTTCATGTGGCACTAAGGGATGCTTAGCTTTGTATTTAGCCAAAAAAATGAAAAAAAAATGACATAGGGTTCCCCCTAGTTTTGTAGCCAGCTAGGGTAAAGCAGACGGCTGCAGCCTGCAGACCACAGCTGGCAACCTCACCTTGGCTGGTAATCCAAAACTGAGGGCACCCCACGCTGTTATTTTAAATTAAATAAATAATTAAAAAAAAAAACACGTAGGGGTCCCCCAAAATTGGATCACCAGCCAAGGTAAAGCAGACAGCTGGGGCCTGATATTCTCAGACTAGGGAGGTCCATGGTTATTGGAATCTCCCCAGCCTAAAAATAGCAGGCCGCAGTCGCCCCAGAAGTGGCGCATCCATTAGATGCGCCAATCCTGGTGCTTCGCCCCAGCTCATCCCGCGCCCTGGTGTGGTGGCAAACGGGGTAATATTTGGGGTTAATACCAGATGTGTAATGTCACCTGGCATCAAGCCCTGGGGTTGGTGAGGTCAGGCGTCTATCAGATACCCGACATCACCAACCCAGTCAGTAATAAAAAAAAAATACACGACAAACACATTTTTATTTGAAAAAACACTCCCCAAAACATTCCCTCTTTAACCAATTTATTAGATTGAAAAACAAATCCAGGTCTGGTGTAATCCAAGGGGTTGCCATGACGATGCACACTGTCCCAGTCAATGAAGAGCAGGATGTTCCCCATTGGCTGGGAGAGCAGTGCAGTGACCTGAGCTAACATCAATGGGTCAGCCCAGGTCACTGCAGGGGGGTGACAAGTGCTGCTGTCAGTGAGGTACATTACCTGCGCTGATCTCCAGCACACTGACAGCCCCTGTCACTGAGGTCAATGACCGGCGCCTTCACATCAAGTATCGCGAGAGGTCCGTGACGTCACCGCCAGTGTCAGTCTCGGGTCGGAAGCGATAGGTGATGTGACAAGCGGCAGCCATGGAGGACAGTGACAGCGCTGAGGTCGGGATGGCGGGACTTCATCACCGCAGGTAAGCCGAGCGAGCGAGCGAGCGGGCGGGCGGGCGGGGGGGGTGGGGGGGGTGGATGTGTGTGTGTGTGTGTGTTTGTGTATGTGTATGTATGTGTACATGCTGCGGGCAGGAGGGGGTGGAGCGAGCTGAGCGGGAAAGTGTGGGCTTCCTGCACGTAACTAAGATAAACATCGGGTTACTAACCAAAGCGCTTTGCTTGGATACCCGATGTTTATCTTGGTTACCAGCTTGTGGCAGGCTGCCAGCGATGGCTCCTGCTCACTGTAGCTGTAAAAAGCCCTGCTTTTTGCTGCTAGAACCGTTCTCGAACGTATCTAGAACTATCGAGCTTTTAGCAAAAAGCTCGAGTTCTAGTTCGACCTCGAACAGCCCAAAAATCACTCGAGCCTAGAACTGGAGAACCACGAACCACGAACTGCGCTCAACTCTAGTCAGAATGCCCAGGCGAAGGGCCGCACCCAGGTTTGCAGCATTGTCGCACACGGCCTTACCAGGCTGTAGGTTGAGTGGAGACAACCATTTATTAAACTCAGTCTCCAGAGCTGCCCACAACTCAGCCTCTGTGTGATTCCTATTTCCAAGACATGTCAAGCTAAAGACCGCCTGATACCGTTGCGCTCTGCTGCCAGCATAGTAATGAGGGGTGCGTGATTCCTTCTGCGCAGTGCGAACGCTGGTGGCCTGACCAGGCAGGCTTGGGGCGGAGGTGGAGGACCCAGATGAGGTGGAGGAGGCAGAAGCAGTGGAGGAACTTGGACAGACAGAGGATTGACACACAAGTCGTGGGGACGGCAAGACTTGTGCAGCAGACCCTTTACCATCTATCACCATAGTTACCCAGTGCCCAGTCAGCGACATGTAACATCCCTGTCCATGCTTACTGGTCCAAGTATTGGTGGTGAAATGCACCCGTTGACACACAGAGTTTCACAAGAAAGCGGTGATGTTGTGTGCGACATGCTGGTGTAGCGCGGGCACACCTTTCTTAGAGAAGTAGTGGCGACTGGGCATCTGGTACTGGGGCACAGCGACAGACATAATGTCTCTAAAATCCTGTGTGTCCACCAGGCAGAAAGGCAGCATTTCGGTAGCCAAGAGCTTACAGAGGGATAAAGTCAACCTCTTAGCTTTGTCATGGGTCACAGGAAATGGCCTTTTATTTGTCCACATCTGAAGGACAGAGATCTGGCTGCTGTGTGTAGACGGTGTTGAGTAGGGTGTCCCTGGAAAAATGCAGCTTTGTGAGGAAAGTGCAGGCGTAGACATGATGTCGCCTTCATCCAACGTTGGTGCTATCGATGTCTGAGAGAGCTGTACACATGTACTTGTTTCCCCTTCCAAACCAACTGACGACCTACCAAGCAAACTGCCTGTTGCGGTTACAGTGGTGGAAGTTGTGCGTGGAAAACCAGGTGTGACAGCTGTCCCCACAGTCCTAGAAGATGAAGAGCGCGCGTATGCACTAGAAGGGGCAGGCGGTGGATGGTTCGCTCCGCTAGGCCGCATTGCAGCACGGTGAGCTTCCCACCGGGACCTATGATATTTATTCATGTGACGATTCATGGAAGAAGTTGTCAAACTGCTGAGGTTTTGACCTCTACTAACAGAATCATGACAAATTTTACAGATCACATAATTTGGGCGATCTTTTGCTATGTCAAAAAAGGACCAGGCTAGGCAAGGCTTAGAGGGCATGCGACCTGCTGATCCACCCCGACTAGTGCTCAGAGGCACAGTGGTGGCTGAGGATGCAGTTGTAGACGTGCTACCAGTACTCCTACTCTATCCAGGAAGGCGCAAGGTAACTTCGTCGTCAGTTGCATCCTCCTCCACCGTCTCTGTTGACCTCCTCGAGGGCCTGACTGTGGGTTGACAGTAGGTGGGATCTAGAACTTCTTTATCAATTGTTGTGTTTGCACTTCCCTCACCCTCAGACCGAGCCTCTTCTTGCCCTGACCGAATATTTAAGTTGTCATCCCAATCTGGTATCTGCGTCTCATTGTCATCAGTATGTTCCTCATTGTCTATAACAACAGGTGTTACAGTTTGTGAAAAAGGGTCAACATTATGCTCAGAAACTTGGTCCTCATGGCCTGAATCAGAGTCACAAAGGTTCTGGGCATCACTGCAGACCATTTCATGGTCTGTACTCACTGTAACTTGGGAGCAGACCTCTGATTCCCAGGCTATAGTGTGACTGAACAGCTCTGCAGACTCAGCCATCTCAGTTCCACCATACTGTGCAGGGCGGATGGAGACTTCAGAGCTGGGAGAAAGCAAGTTTGATTGGGATGACAACTCAGAGGACTGGTGCTTTTTGGATGCGGTAGTTGAGGTGGCGGAGAGGGCACTTGTTGGACCACTTGAGATCCATTCAAGCATATTCCTTTTTTGGCCATCATCTACCTTTGTTCCAGTTGTTCGTGTCCGTAAAAAAGGGAGCACATCGGATTGTTCACGGTAAGTAGTAGACATCTTACTTTTGCTGGAAGATGGTCTATCTTCAGCAGATGTTAATGGAGCTTTGCCACCTTCCCCATGGACAAACCCTTTTTTTCCTTTTCCAACACGCCTCTTCCCCTTTCCACCAGCATCTGTCATTTTGACACTCATTTTGATTGCGACAAGATTGTGCACTTAAAATGTGGTAGTAAAAATTGAGAGGTGGTGTAGATTTCAGCGGTGGTCTAGCTTTATTAACAGCAGAATAAACAACAATAATTATCCCTGACAATGCAACTATGGCCCTTAAACTGGCAGCAGTGTTTGCTAGTATAATGGCTTAGTAACAATGAGTTTGAGTGTGCAATGCAGGCAGACGTGCTGCAAATATCTTTGCACTAGTGGGACAATACAGAAGTCCAACAGCCACGTTTAGGATGCCACTAAGTTCACTCAGTGTTTGCTAGTATAATGGCTTAGTAACAATGAGTTTGAGTGTGCAATGCAGGCAGACGTGCTGCAAATATCTTTGCACTAGTGGGACAACACAGAAGTCCAACAGCCACTTTTATGATGCCACTAAGTTCACTCAGTGTTTGCTAGTATAATGGCTTAGTAACAATGAGTTTGAGTGTGCAATGCAGGCACACGTGCTGCAAATATCTTTGCACTAGTGGGACAATACAGAAGTCCAACAGCCACTTTTATGATGCCACTAAGTTCACTCAGTGTTTGCTAGTATAATGGCTTAGTAACAATGAGTTTGAGTGTGCAATGCAGGCAGACGTGCTGCAAATATCTTTGCACTAGTGGGACAATACAGAAGTCCAACAGCCACGTTTAGGATGCCACTAAGTTCACTCAGTGTTTGCTAGTATAATGGCTTAGTAACAATGAGTTTGAGTGTGCAATGCAGGCAGACGTGCTGCAAATATCTTTGCACTAGTGGGACAATACAGAAGTCCAACAGCCACTTTTATGATGCCACTAAGTTCACTCAGTGTTTGCTAGTTTAATGGCTTAGTAACAATGAGTTTGAGTGTGCAATGCAGGCAGACGTGCTGCAAATATCTTTGCACTAGTGGGACAATACAGACGTCCAACAGCCACTTTTATGATGCCACTAAGTTCACTCAGTGTTTGCTAGTATAATGGCTTAGTAACAATGAGTTTGAGTGTGCAATGCAGGTAGACGTGCTGCAAATATCTTTGCACTAGTGGGACAATACAGAAGTCCAACAGCCACTTTTAGGATGCCACTAAGTTCACTCAGTGTTTGCTAGTATAATGGCTTAGTAACAATGAGTTTGAGTGTGCAAAGGGCAGGACGGTACAGTGGGAGGGTTGTGGGTCTCTGGGTAGAGGAAAGGAAGCCTGCCTTTCTATCCCTCCTAATGGGGAAATGCAGCGAGGAAATCCCTGACTTTAGCTACACAGACGCTGTCATCTTGTGTAGCTGTTAAACTCTGTTTTCACGGACCTGTCACCTTTGGCTCTGACCCTGCCGGTATTAGCCCTTAAAAGGACTGATTGAAAGTGCTATCCCTATTCTGTACAGCGCTGTGTATAGAGCGTACACAGCAGTATCGGAGATAGGCGCTGCGCCAGCGGTCACTGACACCAAGGAGATAATGGCGTCCGGACGGGCAGATTCTCGTTTTTATAATGCAGGGACATGTGACATGGACATCCTATCACACATGCCGTTGCTTCTCTGGCTAAAAGTACACTTAGCTGTGTGTATGTCTGGGATTGGCTGACATGCTTGCCCGTCCCACTACACGCGCGCGCTTAGGGAAGGAAGACAAGGAAAAAAAAAAATGGCGATCGCCATTATCCATACAGCAGTGATCTGAATGCGCTGTTCCCGCACACTATACACTGAAATTTCATAATAGTGTGAGTCACAGAGTGACTTACACTATTACAGCGGAAAGCCAGCTATTAATTAGCTGGTCTTTTTGCTGCTAGAACCGTTCTCGAACGTATCTAGAACTATCGAGCTTTAGCAAAAAGCTCGAGTTCTAGTTCTATCTAGAACAGCCCCCAAAATCACTCGTGCCGTGAACTGGAGAACCTCGAACCGCGCTCAACTCTACTCATCACCTCTCATGGCAGCCTATTTTACTCACTATCAAAAAGTTGTTTCTAACATTTGTATATCTTCTTCCTTTCAGTTTCATACCACTGTCATGTTTCCATGTGCAAATGAGAAAAAGACTGATCCCTCTATACTGTGACGTCCCTTTAGATATTGTAGACAGCTAAGTCGCCTCTTAGCCTTATTTTTTGCAAGCTAAACACTCCCAGATCTTTTAACTGCTCCTCATAAGGCACCGCTTGCAGTCCGCTTACCATCCTGGTAACGCTTCTCTCAACTTGCTCCAGTTTTTGTATGTCTTTTTTAAAATGTAGTGTCCATAACTCCAGTATTCCAGATGAGGTCTGACCAAAGAGGAGTAGAGGAGGAGAATTATTTCTTATGAGCCAGATTGTATGCTTCTCTTAATAATCTTTGAAACTGTGTTTGCTTTTTTTTGCTGCTGCATCACACTGTTGACTCATGTGCAGTCTGTGTCCTATTAGTATACCCAAGTCTTTTTCACACGTGATGTTGCTTAGTTCTATTCCTCCCATTCTGTGGATGTGTGGTGTAGGGCACGGGGCAGGCAGTGCTTGTAGTCGTTGCAGCAGCAGAACAAGAGGTCCCCAACTTTATTCCTGGGATTTTCATACAACTTCGGTCTGCATCCTGCCGACACCAGTATCTGGCTAATGGGGTTCACACTTCATACAATTTTGAAGCAATCAGTTCTCTGGTTCCCGGGCACCATCTACATTATGTGGGCTTTTTTTTCTCTCACTTCACCATCCAGGGGTCTCCCCTTCATGCCAGGCCATCCAGACATACCCCCACCAACAGGGGCGCACTGACCTTTTCCGTGAATGAGGGCTTCTTTTGGTTCCTGCCAGCAGACACTTGACGCCAAGCCCCTTAACATCCAACTAAACCCCTCTCCTTGGGGGACGCGGCTCCAACAACAGTACGGGATTCCACATGTCACAGGCGTGGGGGTGACCCATAGGGCCAGGATTCTTTTTATGGTGGCTCATTCCTCTACATCTTCCTAAGGACTCTCCTCCTTCTCTCCCCTTAACTTTCCATTATATAACCCTGTTCTACTCCTCCTACTTACCCAGGTGCAAGGACATACACAATGCCACCTGGTGGCGAACTACTATAAAAATATATATATTAAAAACATTAAATATATTGAGATATATATATATATATATATATACATATATATATATATATGTATATATATATATATATATATATATATATATATACAGTGCCTTGCGAAAGTATTTGGCTCCCTTGAATTTTCAGGCTTCAAATATAAAGATAAAAAAACAAGCGGGACACAATTGTGATGTTGAATGAAATTTATTGCTTATTTTAAACTTTTTTAAAAATAAATAACTGAAAAGTGGGGCGTGCAATATTATTAGTGTCCTTTAAGTTAATACTTTTTAGCGCCACCTTTTGCTGCGATTACAGCTGCAAATCGCTTGGGGTATGTCTGTATCAGTTTTACACATCGAGAGACTGAAATTCTTGTCCGTTCTTCCTTTGCAAATAGCTCGAGCTGAGTGAGGTTGGATGGAGAGCGTTTGTGAACAGCAGTTTTCAGCTCTTTCCACAGATTCTCGATTGGATTCAGGTCTGGACTTTGACTTGGCCATTCTAACATCTAGATACGTTTATTTGTGAACCATTCTATTGAAGATTTTGCTTTATGCTTGGGATCATTATCTTATTGGAAGACAAATCTCGGTCCCAGTCTCTGGTCTTTTGCAGACTCCAACAGGTTTTCTTCAAGAATGGTTCTGTATTTGGCTCCATCCATCTTCCCATCAATTTTAACCATTTTCCCTGTTGGTGCTGAAGAAAAGCAGGCCCAAACCATGATGCTGCCACCACAATGTTTGACAGTGGGGATGATGTGTTCAGGGTGATGAGCTGTGTTGCTTTTACGCCAAACATATCGTTTGGCATTGTGCCCAAATAGTTCAATTTTTGTTTCATCTGACCAGAGCACCTTCTTCCACATGTTTGGTGTGTTTCCCAAGTGGCTTGTGGCAAACTTTAAATTAATTTTTTTATGGATATCCTTGAGAAATGGCTTTTTCCTTGCCACTTGTCTATAAAGGCCAGATTTGTGCAGTGTATAACTGATTGTTGTCCTATGGACAGAGTCTCCCACCTCAGCTGTAGATCTCTGCAGTTCATCCAGAATGATCATGGGCTTCTTGGCTGCATCTCTGATCAGTCTGCTTTTTGTTTGAGATGAAAGCTTGGATGGACGGCCGAGTCTTCGTAGATTTTCAGTGCAATTGTGCCGCCCTGGCAAAACCAGGGTGTCACAAAGGTCTGCATCCATGTTTTTGGTGCAGATCTCACACTCCCTTGGGAAGTTTCCCACACACAGAAACACACCATCCAATCAGGTCCCACTCACCCCCTCCTCAGGAAAAGGGAGGGGCGGGAGGAGCTTAAAAGAGCAGAGCAGGGTTGAGTTTAGAGTTAGTCTGCAGGAGGAGAGAGTTCTGGAAGCAGCTCCGTTGGGAGCAGAGGAGAAGTGGTAGTAATGCCTCAGGAGCAGGCCAGCCACTTGTGGGGACCCGGAGTGGACAGGGCGAGGGTAGTGCCCCCCCCCCCCGGTGCCAGCTGTCGGGACCCAGTCTGGACCAGTGTGCAGAGCAGACACAGACCTCGGGCAGGAAAAGAGCACCTGAATCACACACACGGGTGTGGGACCCGTCCTCACAGCAACCGGCCGTGGGCACCAGTTACCAGCAATTTGGTTCAATTCTGGACTCGTGTCAGTTATTGCTTATACTGTGAGTACTCCTGCACCACCCGGTCCAAGCCGTGGACTGCACCCATTATTCCCCAAACCACCACTCCCAATTGGGCCCCGGGACTACAAGGGGATCCCACCTTGCTGCCCCCACACCATCAGTCCCGGGCATGGTCGCCAGAGGCAGCGGCGGTGCCACCACCTTATCACTGCAACCCATGGGTGACGTCATGGACAATTTCCCCTACTTAATCCCCCTTTTATTGTGGAGCCTGGGATCACAGACCGGGTCGCGCCGCCGTGATACTTACTGAAGTGACCCTTGGCCCGGATCTGAGTACCCCTGTCCCCCGGGCGACACAGTATGATACTTTTTAAGTTTCAATATGATCGCTTGCACAGTGCTCCTTGGGATGTTCAAAATTTTGGAAATCTTTTTGTAACCAAATCCGGCTTTAATCTTCTTCACAACAGTATCACGGACCTGCCTGTTGTGTTCCTTAGTCTTCATGATGCTATCTGCGCTTTAAACAGAACACTGAGACTATCACGGAGCAGGTCCATTTATACGGAGACTTGATTACACACAGATGGCTTATATTTATCATCATAAGTCATTTAGGACAACACTGGATCATTCAGAGATCCTCATTCCTCAATGAATTTCTGGAGTGAGTTTGCTGCACTGAAAGTAAAGGGGACGAATAATATTGCACGCCCCACTTTTCAGTAATTTATTTTTTAAAAAAGTTTAATCTAAGCAATAAATTTTGTTCAACTTCACAATTGTGTCCCACTTGTTGTTGATTCTTCACCATAACATTATCATTTTTATCTTTATGTTTGAAGCCTGAAATGTGGGAAAAGGTTGAAAAATTCAAGGGAGTCGAAAGGCACTGTATATATATATATATACACACACACACACAGCAGCTCAATAAATTAGAATATCATCAAAAATTTCAGTACTTCAATACAAAAAGGGAAACGCCTCTATTATATAGATTCATTACAGAGTGATCTATTTCAAGTGTTTATTTCTGTTAGGCCCCCCTTCACACATCCGTATCTCCGGTATGTGTGACGTCCGTTTTCACACGTACCGGAGACACTGACACATGTAGACCCATCAATGGGTCTGCGCACATCTGTGTGTTTTCACATGGACCGTGTCCGTGTGGAGCATACATGTGTCCATGTGCTCCACACATAGACATGTCCGTTTTTCTCTGGCAGCACGGGTGTCACACAGTCCACATGGATGTGATTCGTGTGACATCAGTGTGACACGTTTCTGTGAAATAAAATTAAGTTCTACACTCACCTTCTCCAGCACTGCTGTGTCTGCCACTGATATCACTTGCTTCCATCCCCTGCTCATTATGCTCATCGCATATTCACTGCACCGAGGACGGACCAGGAGCAGCAGCAGAGGGGATTCAGCAGGGCCAGAGACCAAAGAGCAGAAGACATCAGCAACACGGACAGTAACGCCAGGTACAGGTGAGCAGAAAGTTCCTGTTCTCCGTGTATTATTACAGGTAGCACACGGAGAACACTCATGTGCCAAAATCATGGCACATGGATGGTCATACGTACCTTTCACACGTCCGTGCAAAACGTGTGTGGTTTTTCGTGTCAAAGAGGCCTTAATGTTGTTGATTATGGCTTTCAGCCAATGTAAATCTAAAAGTCATTATCTCAGAAGATTAGAATAATTACCAAAAAAAACCTGCAAAAAATAGTCCATTAGTCTGGTTCAGTAAGCTACACAATCATGGGGAAGACTGTTGACTTGACAGATGTCCAGAAGGCAGTCATTGACACAATCCACGAGGAGGGTAAGCCACAAAAGGTCATTGATAAAGAAGCTATGCTGTATCCAAGCATATTAATAGAAAGTTGAGTGGAAGGAAAAAGTGTAGTAGGAAAAGGTGCTCAAGCAACCAGGATAACCACAGCCTTGATAGGATTGTTAAGAAAAGACCATTGAAAAATTTTGGGGAGATTCACAAGGAGTAGACTGCTGCTGGAGTCAGAGTCTCAAGAGCCTCCGCACACAGACGTATCCAGGACATGGGCTACAACTGTCGGATTCCTTGTGTCAAGACACTCATGACCAATAGACAATAGAAGCATCTTACCTGGGCCAAGGAGAAAAAGAACTGGACTTTTGCTCAGTGGTCCAAGATTTTGTTTTCAGATGAAAGTAAATTTTACATTTCATTTAGAAATCAAGGTCTCAGAGTCTGGAGGAAGAGTGGAGAGATACACAATCCAAGCTGCTTGAGGTCTAGTGTGAAGTTTCCATGATCAGTGATGGTTTGGGGAGCCATGTCATCTGCTGGTGTAGGTCCACTTTTATCAAGACCAAAATCAGGGAAGCTGTCTACCAGGAAATTTTAGATCACTTCATGCTTCCCTCTGCAAACAAGCTTCTTGGATATGGAAATTTCATTTTCCAGCAGGACGTGGCACCTATCCACACTGCCAAAAGTACAAATACCTAGTTTAATAACCACAGTATCACTGTGTTTGATTGGCCATCAAACTCGCCTGACCTAAACCCCATAAAGAATCTGCAGGGCATTGTCAAGAGTAAGATGAGAGACACCAGAGCCAACACGCCAAAACGCCAAACAGGACAGAGACAAGCCTCCAAACTTCTGGAACAAGGTAATTTGTAGTGATGAGACCAAAATCAAACTTTTTGGCCACAACCATAAACGTTACATTTGGAGAGGTGTCAACAAGGGCTATGCTGAAAGGAACGCCATTCCTATTGTAAGGCATGGAGGTGGATCGCTGATGATGTGGGGATGTGTGAGCTACAAAGGCACAGGAAACTTGGTCATAGTTGAAGGAAAGATGCAGCATGTTATCAGCAAATACTGGAGGCAAATTTGCACTCACCAGCCCGGAAGCTGCGCATGGGAAGTACTTTGATGTTCCAACATGACAACGATCCAAAACACAAGGCCGAGTCAACCTGTCATTAGCTACAGCAGAACAAAGTGAAGGTTCTGGAGTGGTCATCTCAGTCTCATGACCTTAATATCATCGAGTTACTCTAGGGAGAACTCAAGCACGCAGTTCATGCAAGAAAGCCCATGAATTTACAGGAACTGGAAGCTTTTTGCCAAGAAGAATGGGCAGCTTTACCATATGAGAAAATAAAGCACCTCATCCACAACTACCACAAAAGACTTCAACCTGTCATTGATGTTAGAGGGGGCAATACAAGGTATTAAGAACTGGTTTATGTGAGCTTTTGATCAGGGTCATTTGGATGTTTTTGGTTGTCATTATGATTTAAAAAGAGAAAGCACAGTAGGTTGACAAAAAAATGTTTTAACCCAACCACTAACCATGAGTGGAAAAAAAGAGTTTGTGTTATCATTATATTCTCTCAAAAAAGGCCAAGAAAGCAAAAAAATTTGCTGGGGTATATAAACTTTTGAGCACAACTACGTGTGTATAAATATATATATATATATATATATATATATATATATATACAGTCATATGAAAAAGTTTGAGCACCCCTATTAATGTTAACCTTTTTTCTTTATAACAATTTGGGTTTTTGCAGCAGCTATTTCAGTTTCATATATCTAATAACTGATGGACTGAGTAATATTTCTGGATTGAAATGAGGTTTATTGTACTAACAGAAAATGTGCAATCCGCATTTAAACAAAATTTGACCGGTGCAAAAGTATGGGCACCCTTATCAATTTCTTGATTTGAACACTCCTAACTAATTTTTACTGACTTACTAAACCACTAAATTGGTTTTGTAACCTCATTGAGCTTTGAACTTCATAGGCAGGTGTATCCAATCATGAGAAAAGGTATTTAAGGTGGCCACTTGCAAGTTGTTCTCCTATTTGAATCTCCTATGAAGAGTGGCATCATGGGCTCCTCAAAACAACTCTCCAATGATCTGAAAACAAAGATTATTCAACATAGTTGTTCAGGGGAAGGATACAAAAAGTTGTCTCAGAGATTTAAACTGTCAGTTTCAACTGTGAGAAACATAGTAAGAAAATGGAAGAACACAGGTACAGTTCTTGTTAAGCCCAGAAGTGGAAGGCCAGGAAAAATATCAGAAAGGCAGAGAAGAAGAATGGTGAGAACAGTCAAGGACAATCCACAGACCACCTCCAAAGACCTGCAGCATCATCTTGCTGCAGATGGTGTAAATGTGCATCGGTCAACAATACAGCGCACGTTGCACAAGGAGAAGCTGTATGGGAGAGTGATGCGAAAGAAGCCGTTTCTGCAAGCACGCCACAAACAGAGTCGCCTGAGGTATGCAAAAGCACATTTGGACAAGCCAGTTACATTTTGGAAGAAGGTCCTGTAAACAAAGATTGAGTTGTTTGGTCATACAAAAAGGCGTTATGCATGGAGGCAAAAAACCACGGCATTCCAAGAAAAGCACTTGCTACCCACAGTAAAATTTGGTGGAGGTTCCATCATGCTTTGGGGCTGTGTGGCTAATGCCGGCACCGGGAATCTTGTTAAAGTTGAGGGTAGCATGGATTCAACTCAGTATCAGCAGATTCTTGACAATAATGTGCAAGAATCAGTGACGAAGTTGAAGTTACGTAGGGGATGGATATTTTAGCAAGACAATGATCCAAAACACTGCTCCAAATCTACTCAGGCATTCATGCAGAGGAACAATTACAATGTTCTGGAATGGCCATCCCAGTCCCCAGACCTGAATATCATTAAAAATCTGTGGGATGATTTGAAGCGTGCTGTCCATGCTTGGTGACCATCAAACTTAACTGAACTGGAATTGTTTTGTAAACATGAATGGTCAAATATACCTTCATCCAGGATCCAGGAACTCATTAAAAGCTACAGGAAGCGACTAGAGGCTATTATTTTTCGAAATGGAGGATCTACAAAATATTAATGTCACTTTTATGTTGAGGTGTCCATACTTTTGCACCGGTCAAATTTTGTTTAAATGCGGATTGCACATTTTCTGTTAGTACAATAAACCTCATTTCAATCCAGAAATATTACTGAGTCCATCAGTTATTAGATATATGAAACTGAAATAGCTGTTGCAAAAACCCAAATTGTTATAAAGAAAAAAGGTTAACATTAATAGGGGTGCCCAAACTTTTTCCTATGACTGTGTATGTATATATATATATATATATATATATATATATATATACTAGAAGGTGGCCCGATTCTAACGCATCGGGTATTCTAGAATATATTGTGTAGTTAATGTATGATTTTTGTTATATATATATAGATGTTGTTGTGTGTAGTTGCCAAGTGTTTGTGTAGGACGTTGTAAATGTTCTGGGTGTTGTCTGGGTGTGGGGGTGTGTGAGAGCGGTGATGTTTGTGTGTTGCGTTGTGTGTTGTGTGTGTGTATTGCGTGGTTTGTGTGGGTGTGTGTGTGTGTGTGTGTTTTGAGGGGAGGTATGATTTGTGCAGTGTGTGTTGGAGGAGTAGTCCTGGGGAGAGGAGTATAATAGGAGGCGTAGTCCTGGGGAGAGGAGTATAATAGGAGGCGTAGTCCTGGGGAGAGAGGGGTATAATAGGAGGAGTAGTCCTGGGGGGAGAGGAGTATAATAGGAGGACTAGTCCTGGAGGTGAGGAGTATAATAGGAGGAGTAGTCCTGGGGAAGAGGAGAATAATAGGAGGAGTAGTCCTGGGGAAGAGGAGTATAATAGGAAGAGGAGTCCTGGAGGTGAGGAGTATAATAGGAGGAGTAGTGCTGGGGGGATAGGAGTATAATAGGAGGAGTAGTCCTGGGGAGAGAGGAGGATAATAGGAGTAGTAGTCCTGGGGGGAGAGAAGTATAATAGGAGGAGGAGTCCTGGGGAGAGAGGAGGATAATTGGAGGAGTAGTCCTGGGGGGAGAGGAGTAAAATAGGAGGAGTAGTCCTGGAGGTGAGGAGTATAATAGGAGGAGTAGTTCTGGGGGTGAGGAGTATAATAGGAGGAGTAGTCCTGGAGGTGAGGAGTATAATAGGAGGAGTAGTCCTGGTGGGAGAGGAGAATAATAGGAGTAGTAGTCCTGGAGGTGAGGAGTATAATAGGAGGAGTAGTCCTGGGGGGAGAGGAAGATAATAGGAAGAGTAGTCCTGGGGGGAGAGGAGTGTATTAGGAGGAGTTGTCCTGGGGAGAGAGGAGGATAATAGGAGGAGTAGTCCTGGGGGGAGAGGAGTCTAATAGGAGGAGTAGTCCTGGGGGGAGAGGAGTATAATAGGAGGAGTAGTCCTGGGGGGAGAGGAGTCTAATAGTAGGAGTAGTCCTGGGGGGAGGAGTCTAATAGGAGGAGTAGTCCTGGGGGGAGGAGTCTAATAGGAGGAGTAGTCCTGGGTGGAAAGGAGTATAATAGGAGGAGTAGTCCTAGGGGGAGAGGAGTCTAATAGGAGGAGTAGTCCTGGGGGAAGAGTAGTCTAATAGGTGGAGTAGTCCTGGGGGGAGGTGTTGAATAGGTACAGTAGTCCCGAGGGAGGTGTCTAATAGCTGGAGTAGTTCTGGGGGGAGGTGTCTAATAGGTGGAGTATTCCTGGGGGGAGTTGTCTAATAGGTGGAGTAGTCCTGGGGGGAGGTGTCTAATAGGTGGAGTAGTCCTGGGGGGAGGTGTCTAATAGATGGAGTAGTCCTGGGGGGAGGTGTCTAATAGGTGGAGTAGTCCTAGGGGGAGGTGTCTAATAGGTGGAGTAGTCCTGGGGAGAGGTGTCTAATAGGTGGAGTAGTCCTTGGGGGGTGTCTAATAGGTGGAGTAGTCCTGGGGGGAGGTGCATAGGTGCTCAATGTGTGGGGGGCATGGCCGAGTGGGCACAGTGTTCGGGGGGCGTGGCCGAGCGGGCACAGTGTGCGGGGGTGTGGCAAAGCAGGCACAGTGTGCGGGGGGCATGGCCGAGCGGGCACAGTGTGCGGGGGGCGTGATTGAATGGGCACAGTGTGCGGGGGGCGTGGACGAGCGGGCACAATGTGCGGGAGGCGTGGACGAGCCAAGCGGCCAATGCGTGCGGGGGGTGTGGCTGAGCCGAGCAGCCAATGCGTGCGGGGACGGTTGTCACTGTAATGACGTCATTTTGGAGCAAGACAGACAGACAGACAGACAGAATAAGGCAAATATATATATATATATATATATATATATATATATATATACTGTATATATACGTTCTTTTTTAATACTCAAGTAAGCAAATATGTCCTTCCCTGGTATTTCGATCACTGCACAACATTACATAAAATGCCAATACTTTGTACATGTAGAGGAGATTTAGATTTGTCAGTTTGTATGATTTGATAGTAGCAATTCACCTATTTGGCATATGCAAGAAAAAGAGTCAGTAGTGTTAGGATGACTATACAACATATAAATAATGTTGTGAAACCAAGAATCCTCAGTTTTCTGTGAATGAACATGGTTAAATAGTACAGTTTAACTGCTGGGCAGCTACTGGTGAAGCCTATCCATGAGATAGTTACTAATGCAGGCTATAAAACACCCTGCAAGACTTACAAAGTGATATTTATAAATTAATGGCTGGTTGTTGGCTCTTTAAATTCAGAAATCTGTAAATCTAGCTATCTTATTACTTACCATGTAATGGATTAGTTCTGACAATGCAAATTAAGATTAAAAAGACAGTTGTGGAAAAGGTACAATCTATTTTTATTAAATAGATTGCAGTGGAAAATGATGATTTTAGGGTTCATCGCTATTTGATCATATATCTGTCTCCATTTACTGAATTTAATTTATGATAACATGAAATCAAGAGCTGAGGCAATTGGAGTAAGAAGTGAAGCCTCATGTATTAAAATTAACCATGATGATATGATATGTCAATCACAGTCAGAGCTGGCCAGGATGAATATTATATTTCTGGAGAAAAGTTATTGAGGTTGAGCACTCTATATGTTATCAATCAGGGTTATTTACAAGCTACCTTACATTTCAATGGAGAGGCTAGGCAAAAAAAAGAATACAAAGCCATGATATTCTCAAGTCGTTATGTATGTAAATGTGTTAAACTGTTAAGCTTTGGAAGGTCTTAATAAAAATAATAAAAATATAACATCTGATGAATTACAGCAATATTTAGTACTTATTGATGTATTTTCTACAGTTAATTGAAGACGTGGGGATAACAAGGGGAAGTGGTTTCCATAGACATGATGTCATGGTTCTGATTTGCTGTGCCCTGCTTTCCTGCAGAGCTGATGCTCTGTTCTTGCATTGCGCCCCGGTGGACGGGTTGTTTCCTGGCCTTGGGTCCTGCGTTGGTGCTGGGAGGGGTCTGTTCACAGGCGCATTGTTCCATGTGATTGCTCTGCTTCATTAGGGAGTAACTTCCCCTGGAACACCGCCAGTCATAATTCCTGTTTTGCAGCTAGTGCTTCTGGCTCCTGTAAGTGTCTTGTTCTGATCTTGTCTCTCAACCCTGGACCTTAGCTACCCTTCTTCGACCGTGCCCTTGACTGACGTTACCTCCTGGCTCCTGACTTCCCTGACCTTGGCTCCGCTTTCTCCCTGTGTTCTATACATGACTTCCTGGCTTCTGACCTCTGGCTCGTACCCAGACCTCAGCTCCACTTTCTCGCTGTGTTCCATATGTGACCTCCTGGGTCCTTATACCTGACTTGTTTGACTACTCCTCTACTAGTTGTATCTAGTGACACCTAGTGATTGAGCATTATACATGAGATTTTTATCAGCAAATCATTGGCAGACACATCCTATTAGCAGCACCTATATCTACATGACCAGCACAGACAGAAGATTTTGGGAAGATGCAAAACTGGAGTGGACTGCTGATAAAGCTGAAGTCTACAGGCCTTCACTGATAAGGAACTGCTGGAATTTTTAGACATATTATCATACCATGCCTTTGGTCTGGATATTTAGTGTTATCATAAGAACCCTTATAGAGTCATACCATGCCTTTGCTCTGGATATTTAGTGTTATCATAAGAACCCTGATAGAGATGAGCAGATCAATCCGTGAAGGCTCACACTAGAGTCAAATTTAATGAAATTCATAATTTCAAAAGAATTGAAACATTTTGAGATTCTATTTGCGGTTCCCCTCCCAAAAAAATTGCCTGCCACTATTTCCACATTGATGATGCAATGGACTGCATGCTTACAGCAGTTTGTGCTACCGCACGAACCTCCCATAATGTGCTGCAGCTATAATATCTATACATATTTTCCTAACATGGACATAACCTGGGATATTCATCCCCAACACTGGTAACCCAGTGATTACAATTGAAAAAACAAGGCACAAAATGCCATGACCAATCGGTAAAATTCATATACTGTATTTTATTCATTTATATAAATAGTACATACATTAATAATACAATTGTGTAAAATATGAGGTAGTTTGGCGAGGACACAAAAGAGGGGGTTTATTTCAGAAAGATAGTCACTAGACATACACACACATTTGGCTTGTACACTAGCCAAAAAGGATCTTAACATATTCAATAATGTCACTCTAATATGCACCTAGATAACAAGAATAGTCAGGTCAATGGACAATGCTCCAAACGGGAGCCAAGATGGCCCGAGAGGTTTATTTGCTGTGGTGGGCCGTAGCGCATGCGCCAAAAGGCACGGCAATGTTTGAACACCTGGAGACTCACTCTGTATAAATACACTTCTGGTTTTTGCACACACTTTTTCCCTTCGAAAAAGCATTCAGCGAAACGGTGTCAGGGAAGCGTGGGGATTCAGTGGCAGTGTTACTATTGGTAATTATCCCTTTTCTCTCACATAGGCTCTTTTTTACCACCTTGTCCCTCTGATATGTAAATTTCTGACACCTTTGGTGACATGTCCGGGCACGGGGATTTCAATGTTCCTGAGGTATAATGGGATATTTTCTCTTTGCATGTATTAGCATTTGATCTACACTATGCAAGTTTCTTTGCAAATAACCTTGCTTTTTAATCCCATTTGGAGCATTGTCCATTGACCTGACTATTATTGTTATCTAGGTGCATATCAGAGTGACATTATTGAATATGTTAGGAGCCTTTTTGGCCAGTGTACAAGCCATATGTGTGTGTATTTCTAGTGCCTATCTTTCTGAAATTAATCAGCAGAGTCCTCTCTCTCTTCTGTAGTGTGTAAGCTCTTATGGTCAACAATCCTCTCTTTTTCCTTTTCTTTCCTTCTCATAGATTGTCAGCTATGGTCAGCAGAGTCCACTTTTTATCCCACCTGTAGCATGTAAGTTCTTATTGTCAGCAGGATCCTCTCCCTTTCTCATGCTTTCCTGTAGCGTGTAAGCTCTTATGGTCAGTAGAGTCCACTCTTTCTTGCACCTGTAGAGTGTAAACTCTTATGGTCAGCCTTGTTAAGCATAATTCTCGCTCTCTATGTCACTTTCTCACTATTACTTTCTTACTCTCTCTCTTCTGTAGAGTGTAAACTCTTATAATCAGCAGAGTCCTCTCTCTCTCTCCTGTAGTGTGTAAGCTCGTATGGTCAGCGGTATCATCTCTCCCTCCTTTTCTTTCCTTCTTATAGCGTCTAAGCGCCTATGGTCAGCAGCGTCCACTTTTTATCCCACCTGTAGAGGGTAACCTCTTATGGTCAGTAGGGTTCACTCCCTTTCTTTCTCTTTCCTGTAGAGTGTAAGCTCTTATGGTCAGCAGAGTCCACTCTTTCTCGAACCTGTAGAGTGTAAACTCTTATGGTCAGCGTGGTCCTTTCTCTCATCTGTAAAGTGTAACCTCTTATGGTAAGCATAATTCTTTCTCTCTGCCTTTGTCTCCTCTTCCCCGGTATATTTTTCAAGCAATTACAAGATTTTCAGTATTGAGATTTGCATGAATTTCTTAAATAAAAATTTAATTTTTGAGGAAAACAAAGTTGACTTTCAAAAAATCTACTCATCTCTAGACCATGCACTCAATGGAAAACTGTGAAGACCCACATTTCATTTATATAGAACAGGTTACAAAATAAAACACAAGTGCTAATTGGTGCTTCATATAATGCTACGACTTCTTTCTTCTGACCACTTATACACATGCACACTCAGCTCAATTGTTTTAAAGTTCACTAAAGGGAGAAGGAAGTCATCTGGTCACTTCTGATGATGGTTTGTTTTCCTTTAGATCTGACATGTTTTGGTTTTGAGATTTGTCCTGTGACCTGTTTTGCAGGTTGCATTCTCTGTTTGGTGGGCTTTTGCCTTTTCTTCCCTGTTCAAATGCTGATGGTTTCAGTTGTCTTTGTTCTTATTTTGTGGTTCACTTCTCTCCAGGTGCTTCTTATGTTCCCGTTTTGGTCTGCCTTATCTCGTTCTGGGTTAGTTTATATGTGTTCACCTTTCACTGCACTTCCTTGCTGGCTATACCTCTTGGTAGATTAGTGTCCAGAATTTCCAGCCCTTCAGCTTAGAGGTTTACCTTTGGGTAAGCACCAGTTGAGTTCCTGCTCATATTCCTTTCACTGTATATGAATGTGTTTTAGTTTTCTCACTCTGGGTTTTTGTGTCTTCCTGAACGCTTTTCCCTCCCCTTGTTGGCAGTGTGTTGCGCTCTCCCCTCTGATACTTCAGAAGTACAAGAAAACACTGATTGGCTTTTTTTAGGGAATCAGATCTGAGGTGGTGATATTAGCTGTGTGACTGTGGTCTTTCTCTATCTATACAAGGACCATTTGGGTGCAGGCCCATCTTCTTCCTGTATTAAAGGGAACCTGTCAGGTGCAATATGCATATTGCTAATTCCTGCCTAACCGTCTCTGTATCTAGTAGCATAGATAAAGAGATCTTTAAATAAAAGTATTTCTAAAGATCTTTTATGATATGCTACTGAGCACGGGGACTAGTCCCAAGGGCTTATATCCCCCGACTAGTCTGTCCTCTTAGCATGTAAGCACTCCCCTGTGGGCGTGCTAACATGCTAATGAATGCACAGAGATAGAGGAACAGTCGATCTCACTGCTCTCTCCTGACATGGCTCCCAAAGCTGGATTTCTGCTCAGTTTGCATGATCAGAAGTTCTGGACTTCAAGTGATCGAAGTCCTGGGACGTTCTGTTCATGCACATTGAGCCAAAAACCAGCAGTGGTAGCAGAGGTGAGAGCAACCATGCCTCTGATGCTGCGTATTCATTAGCATGTTAGCACGCCCAAAGGAGCATGCTAACGTGCTAAGGGGGCCGACTAGCCAAGGGAAGTAATGCCCTTGCGACTACTCCCTGGCCTCATTAGCATATTATAAGTAATCTTTTTCTAAAGATCTCTTTATGTATGCTACTAGATACAGGAACAGTTAGGCAGGGATTAGCAGTACGCACCCAGAAGTGCTCGTGGTTCTGGGTGCATATTGCACCTGACAGGTTCCTTTTAAGTCTTCCCCTTTTCCTTTACCCAGGTGTGAGAGTGCTTATGTTCATAACAGTAACAAAGGGAGGGACATGTCAAACTACCTAACCCTTTTTACTTCAACATCTGAGTACAGCTGACATACTTCTAATGTTTTTTGCCACCTTTAATAAAATACGGCATATTGATTTCTGAATGGGGTGAGGCATTGACCTAAAACTAATTTTCTCATTAATATCAATTAATAAAGAGAACATCTTAATGAACATCATATTGTAGGAAATGTTATGAATTGCTACAAAAAAGCAACAAAAATATCATAGAAGCTATTTTATCAACTTTTTATTTATAAATATATGAAAATTTATGATATAATTACTATATTAGGCCAAGGGGTATCGAACCTTTGGCCCGAGGATTAATATGAAACAGAAAACCGTAAACTTTCTTAACCTCTTCACGACACATGACGTACTGGGTACATCATGGATCTTGTGAGCTTAATCCCCGCAGCTGCCGTGGGCAGTGCGCAGTGATCCGCGAACATGTCAGCTGATTTCAACAGATGACATGTGTGCCTGCCAGGCGCGAGTGGAATTGCGCTCCACCCGTGCTTATTAACCCCTTACATCTCGCTGTCAAATTTTGACAGGGAGATGTAACAGCGCACTGCCATAAGGATAACTTACCCACCCCCATCGGAAGACATGATGATGTGATCACGTGACTCTCGGTGGTTGCCATGGTAGGACAGGGTCATGTGATAAGTCCTATAGCTATCATGAGTCACTTTCTCTCACTGCCAGCAGACTGCAATGTGTGAGAGTAAAACAGCTTTTCTCCAGATGTGTAGCTGTGATCTGGAGAAATAGAACTGCGATCAGACTGCTAATCGTTCTAGTCCCCTAGGGGACCTGGTAAAATAAAAAAAAGTAAAAAAAAAGTTTTAGCAAATTAAATAGAAATGAAAAAGACCTAAAAGTTCAAATCTCCCCCCATTCAGCCCATTGAAAATTAAAGGGTTCAAAAAATAAAATATATACACATATTTGGTATCGCCGAGTTCAGAAATGCCCGATCTATCAAAATATAAAATCAACTAATCTGATTGGTAAACGGCATAGCGCACAAAAATTCCAAACGCCAAAATTACTTTTTTTGGTCGCCGCAAATTTTGCGGAAAATGCAATAACAGGTGATCAAAACATAGCATGTGCTCAAAAATGGTACCGTTAAAAACGTCAGCTCAAGATGCAAAAAATAAGCCTTCACTGAGCTATAGATCTCAAAAAATGAGAACACTATAGATAGCGAAAATGGCGCAAAAAGTGTGCCACTTTTTTGGGACAAACTTGTGAATTTTTTCCCCCTTAGAGAAAAGTAAACTTATACATATTTGGTGCCTACAAACTCGTACCTATCTGAGACAAAAACGCATCAGTTTTATCATATAGGGAACATGTTGAATAAAATATCCCAAAACCTATTGTCTGATCGCATTTTTTTGCAGTTTTTCCGCCCTTGACATTTTTTTGCTGCTTTCCAGTACACTTTGGATGGATACCTGGCCTTGGTATTTCCCTTGTCATATCTTTAAACTTGTCAAAAAGTTGGATATTGACTAAAAGGGCCACTTAATATGGTGGTTATGGTGGTCTCCTAAAAAGAGCCACTCCTTGGCTGGGTCCTTCCCGGAGGGATATCTGGCTGGTTTCTGTTTTGAGACTCCTAGCAGAGGCTCCACAGACGTTTTTGATTTACGTACAATATACACACATACGATCTCTCGCTATTTGAACAAATGGGGCAGTATGGGGACTCCAATGTGTTATCTTCCAAGACCAGACAGTAGAACTGACACCATGAGATGTTACATAGGCACATGGCGATTTTGTGAGGCAGTGAGTATTAAAGAGAACCAACCAGCGGAATTTTCATATATAACGTAAAGCCAGTGCTATAATGGCGCTAGAATGCTGAATCTAAGCATAGGATGCTCAGAGATAGGATGTTTTATTTCAGAAATACAGTACAGACCTAAAGTTTGGACACACCTTCTCATTCAAATAGTTTTCTTTATTTTCATGACTCTGAAAATTGTAGATTCCCATTGAAGGCATTAAAACTATGAATTAACACATGTGGAATGAAATACTTAACAAAAAAGTTTTTCTTTACTTAGCTGCTTTTTCTTGCCATAATACAAATTCTAACAGTCTATTCAATAGGACTGTCAGCTGTGTATCCACCAGACTTCTGCACAACACAACTGATGGTCCAAACCTCATTTATAAGGCAAGAAATCCCACTTATTAAACCTGACAGGGCACACCTGTGAAGTGAAAACCATTTCCGGTGACTACCTCTAGAAGCTCATCAAGAGAATGCCAAGAGTGTGCAAAGCAGTAATCAAAGCAAAAGGTGGCTACTTTGAAGAACCTAGAATATAAGACATATTTTCAGTTGTTTCACACTGTTTTGTTAAGTATTTCATTCCACATGTGTTAATTCATAGTTTTGATGCCTTCAATGTGAATCTACAATTTTCAGAGTCATGAAAATAAAGAAAACTCTTTGAATGAGAAGGTGTGTCTAGACATTTGGTCTGTACTGTATATAGCAGTCTTAAGGCCCCTTTACACACTGCAACATTGCAAACGACATCGCTGTAACGTCACCGGTTTTGTCATGAGTCATGAAAATAAAGAAAACTCTTTGAATGAGAAGCTGTGTCCAAACTTTTGGTCGGTACTGTATGTGCAAGTAAAGTTTCAGTAATGCCCTTCTATTTGATAGACAGGTGCAACAGGGGCAAGAATATGTGGGTGGGGTCTTTCTATCTATTCCCACCCCTGTCTTTCTGCCTGCGACGGAATTAACGTCAATGACGGCGACAGGGGAGGAAGGCCAGACAGGCAGACAGGTGCAAGAATAGACAACACCTGACAGATTCCCTTGAAGCAATCCAGTTTTTTTTTTTCATTTCGGTCATCAACTTTGAACGATTACACTTCTTTGAGACCTGTATTTAGTTCTGTATAGGGATGATCGAATACCTCAAATATTCGGCTTCGCAAATGTTTGCCGAATAGGTCGCCGCTATTTGACTATTCGTGAATATTCGATGCGCAATGTAAGTCTATGGGAAACCCGAATAACAACTATTCGGAACTATTCGAGCTTCCCATAGACTTACATTGTGCATCGAATATTCGCATAGCGGCGACCTATTCGTCGGATATTCGCGAAGCCGAATATTTGAGGTATTCGATCATCCCTATACAGAACTAAATACACGTCTAGAAGAAGTGTAATTGTTCAAAGTTGCTGACCAAAATTTGTTGTACTTTGCTGTAGGATATGACTTTAGCAGTGACTCTGAGCTGTCTAACTTTACTATGAGTTGTCAACCCAAAAGATTTTTTCCTTATCCCTAAGTACTCTTTGAAGGAAAAGTTTTTGCTTAAAGCTAGACTAATTTTCTACTGCATAGCCTCATGGTTCTTAGTTATCCTTTTTAAAATGTAACATTAAATATGACATTTGTAATAACAGTAATACATGTACAGAATATACAAAGGTAGCTATTTACTAGCGGGGAATGTTCAGTGCGATGAAGTGAATCCCTCTCTGGGACAGAGTACTTAGGCTGCTGCTGTCACTCTATAGATATGTAAGTATCACTATGAAGATGGAGGCAGCTTGTGCAGCTAATCAGGGTCTTTAACCAAGGTACATTGTATTTATTCTACAAATAGTATGAAGCTTTAGTTGCCTGGCAACAGTGCCAATGAAAGCTCCAAAGCCTTGTCAGGTAATGGAAATTTTTGCACAAGCACAGTTTGCTCAATATACTATATATGTTATATCATATTTGCTCTTATCGCGCAAACATCATCATGAATGCAAAAAAAATATCCATATTTGAGGCTTATCGATATACCGTACATAACGGATGACTAATTTTTATTTTGGCTCAAATTCACAAATTTGATCCATCTGCTATTCATTTGGGTTTTAGATTTCTTGTCCAGATTTTCCAAGCAAAAAAAACCAAAAAACAGTTTTCCTATTATCCTACAGTGCCGTATCCTGACCCATGTAATAGTATGAAGAGGCTGTTTTTCACTTTACTAAAAGTTTCATGATGAGTATTGCTAAGTGTGAGCTGAGATAAAGGGAACTTGTCAACTGATTCATGCACAGCGTGAATCCGAGCCTGGCTGCACAAACTGCACAAAAGTATTATTAGTAGTGATGGGCGAACCTAAACCTAAGTTCAAAGTCTGTACTGGACACCTAGAGTCTGTGAATGGACACTGACACGGACTCCTCAGGGAAGTCCATGTTACTGTTCAAGTTCGGCCACCCGGATAAAAAAAAAAGGCAAAGCAAAATGTGGATTTAAGCAGTACAATTTTACTTACCAAGTTTCCGCACGGCTGTCACACTGCTTCAGGGTCCACTAATTAAATTTCATGAATATTCACTGATTCCCCCACCCTCCCTATGTGAAAGCAGCAGTAATTGGCTGCAGCCAGACTTTTTTGCTGCGATTACAGCTGCAGTCTCTTGGGGTATGTGTCTATCAGTTTTGCACATCGAGAGATTGAAATTCTTGACCATTCTTCCTTTGCAAATAGCTCGAGCTGAGTGAGGTTGGATGGAGAGTGTTTGTGAACAGCAGTTTTCAGCTCTTTCCACAGATTCTCGATTGGATTCAGGTCTGGACTGTGACTTGGCTATTCAAACACCTGTATATGTTTATTTGTGAACCATTCCATTGTAGATTTTGCTTTATGTTTGGGATCATTGTCTTGTTGGAAGACAAATCTCCGTCCCAGTCTCAAGTCTTTTGCACACTCCAACAAGTTTTCTTCAAGAATGGTCCTGTATTTGGCTCCATCCATCTTCCTATCAATTTTAATCATTTTCCCTGTCCCTGCTGAAGAAAAGCAGGCCCAAACCATGATGCTGCCGCCACCATGTTTGACAGTGGGGATAATGTGTTCAGAGTGATGAGCTGTGTTGCTTTTACACCAAACATATCATTTAGCATTGTGCCCAAATATTTCAATTTTGGTTTCATCGGACCAGAGCACCTTCTTCCACATGTTTGGTGTGTCTCCCAGGTGGCTTGTGGCAAATTTTAAATGACACTTTTTATGGATATCTTTGAGAAGTGGCTTTCTCCTTGCCACTCTTCCATAAAAGCCAGAATTGTGCAGTGTATGACTGATTGTTGTCCTTGCACAGTGCTCCTTGGGATGTTTAAAGTTGTGGAAATCTTTTTGTAATTAAATCCAGCTTTAAACTTCTCCACAACAGTGTCATGAACCTGCCTGTTGTGTTCCTTGGTCTTCATGATGCTATCTGCGCTTTAAACAGAACACTGAGACTATCACAGAGCAGGTGCATTTATACGGAGAGTTGATTACACACAGGTGGCTTATATTTACCATCATCAGTTATTTAGGACAACATTGGATCATTCAGAGATTCCTTAATGAACTTCTGGAGTGAGTTTGCTGCACTGAAAGTAAAGGGGATGAATAATATTGCACGCCCCAATTTTCAGTAGTTTATTTTTTAAAAAAGTTTAAAATAAGCAATAAATTTCATTCAACTTCACAATTGTGTCTCACTTGTTGTTGATTCTTCACCATAACATTACAATTTTTATCTTTATGTATGAAGCCTGAAATGTGGGAAAAGGTTGAAAAATTCAAGGGGGCCGAATACTTTCGCAAGGCACTGTAAGTTCATAGAGTTCACCTGAGGTTTGTTCACTGAGTTCATGGAGTTCACCTGAGGTCACAGCTGTGGTACCATGGGAACTGACAGCTGTGACCTCAGGTGAACTCTCTGACTTCACTGCTCTTATAGCTGGGACTCAGTCAGTGTGTACCGGCAGCCGCAGTGATCGGTCATGTATTTTACTGTGAACGCGCACTGCGACCTCAAATGTAGCAGAGTCGGGATAATCATGGGATGTCAAGTCTCTGGCTTACGTCGGACCTGCAGGGGTGTTTTGGGGGTAAATAAAATGGATGAAGAGGGTGTTTTTTTTAGTTTTTTTTTAAATAAAGGATTTTTTTCTGTGTCATGTGTTTATTTCTTTTACTTAAAAGATTAGGGTCTCATACACCCCTCTCCATTACTAATGAAAAGCATTACGGCAGCTGTGATTTTTTTTTGACAAATCCCAGCTGTCATTAACTACTTATATTACCCAATTGCCACCACTCCAGGGCAATCGGATGAGCTGGTTAAGCACCAGGATTGGTGCATCTAATGGATGCACCAATTTTTGGGTAGCAGTGGGCTGCTATTTTTAGGCTGGGGAGGGCATAAAATCCATGGGTCTCCTCTGCCTAAGGGGCACTTTGCACACTACGACATCGCAAGCCGATGCTGCGATGCCGAGCGCGATAGTCCCCGCCCCCGTCGCAGCTGCGATATCATGGTGATAGCTGCCGTAGCGAACATTATCGCTACGGCAGCTTCACATGCACTCACCTGCCCTGCAACGTCGCTCTGGCCGGCGAACTGCTTCCTTCCTAAGGGGGCGGGTTGTGCGGCATCATAGCAACGTCACACGGCAGGCGGCCAATAGAAGCGGAGGGGCGGAGATGAGCGGGACGTAAACATCCCGCCAACCTCCTTCCTTCCGCATAGCCGGCCGGGACGCAGGTTGGAGATGTTCCTCACTCCTGCGGCTTCACACACAGCGATGTGTGTTGCCGCAGGAACGAGGAACAACATCGTAACATCGGTCTTTCCCAATTCATGGAAATGACCGACGCTACACCGATGATACGATTACGACGCTTTTGTGCTCGTTAATCGTATCAAAAATGCTTTACACACTACGATGTAGAGAGCGACGCCGGAAGTGTGTCACTTTCGATTTGACCCCACCGACATCACACCTGCAATGTCGTAGTGTGCGAAGTGCCCCTAAGAATACCATCCCCCTGCTGTCTTCTTTATCTTGCCTGGTTATCAAAATTTGGGGGGACCCCACACCATTTTTTAAAATTAGTTTTTTAAATAATTTAAAAAAAAGTAGCGGGGTACCTCCTATTTTGATACACAGCCAAGATAACACACAGCTGAGGGCTGCAGCCTTCAGCTTTCTGCTTTATCTGCACTGAGTATCAAAATCCGTGGTACCCTACATCATTTTTTCAATTATTTATTTATTTTTACACGTACTTTGGGACCCAGACAGCTAGTGTGAGGAGAACCAATCAGAGATGCTGGCACGTCTGTAGTCTGACTGCAACCAATCATAGACGCTGTCATAGAGGGTGGGTAGAGAAAGCAGTGAATATTCATGAGTTTTAATGAGCAGACCCAGAAGCAGTGTGACAGCAGCACGGAAACTCAGTAAGGCCAGTTTCACACGTCAGTGAAAAATAGTGACGTTCTTTACTGACGTGTAAAACATGCCCATGTCCCTCCGTGTGATTCATGGCACACGTGGGTTGTCTAAGTGCAATCCGGGCTCTGTTCTCCGTGGCCCGTGATTGCACTTAGAATCAACTCACCTGTGCCCGCTCCCGCTGTCCTTGGTGCTGATCGCTCCTGCGGTGCAGCATCCGGCTGGCGCTGACCTCCGCAGCAGCTGCTTCCGGGTCGGCTGTGTCGTGCATCATGAATATGCGCGACAAAAATGAGCTGGCTCAGAAGCAGCAGGCAGAACGGGCTGCAGAGAGCGTGCTGGAGCCGGGTGAGTAAAAATGCTTTTTATTTTAGAAGCACGTTTTTTTCTGGCACGTGTTTCACGGATCACACCATAGTGTGGTCCGTGGGACATCCGTGATGCCAGAAAAAAATGGACATGTCTCCGTGCGGCAATCACGGACACGCATGCATGCTGCACGGAGACACGTTCAGTGACAAATCACTGATGTGTGAGCAGACCCATTGATTATAATGGGTCTGCGTATGTCAGTGATTCTGGTATGTTTAAAAAAAAGCACAAACGTACCAGAATCACTGACGTGTGAAAGGGGCCTAAGTATAATTTTTCGGCTTTAATCCCTATTTTGCTTCCTTTTGCAACCCCCTAGCCTTTACATCATTTTATAACACTTAAGTTTGGGTCCCTTAGACATATATATGGGGTTCGACATCTGGGGTCAAGTTCAGGTTAAGTCTGGTCCTGAACAGGAGGTTTTTTTAAGTCCAGATGGACCCGCCAAACCCGAACATCTGAGGGTTCGCCCATTTCTAATTATTAGGCTTTGTTTATATAGCAGAATCATTTTGTGCAGCACTTTACAGATATTATCATCACTGTCCCCATTGGGGCTCAAAATCTAAATCTCCTATTATTCTGTCTTTGGAATGTTTAAGGAAATTGGACTATCAGAAAAAAAACACACAGACACAATATAAACACCTTGTAGATGATGTCCTTGCTGGTATTTTTACTAAGGAGCACAGAACTGCAAAGTAACAATGCTAACTACTGAACCACAGAGCATTTCAGAGAAAATATATTTTGAAGATCTGTCTGAAGACTAGAGAATGGATTAGTTCATCGCTGCCTCAAGTCAGTATTTTTCAGGATTGCTCCAGGTGATTGGCAGATATCTCCCTATATACACACATGGAAAGGACCTGTCAATCACCTAAAGCAGTACAGGGAGAAGCCAGTCAGGGGTAGCACCGGACCACTCTTTTCTCTGCCTATGGCACCAGATGGATCTACAAACTATATTTTTTCTAAAATTACAGCGCATTTCAGAGAAAAGTATATCTGGTACATTTGTTCAGCCTGGCTCTGGTTCATGCTCCCTGCAGATTAAGTTATGAAGGAAGGATTCTGAAACTCAGAAAGCCTATGTGGAAAATGCAAGAACTGCCAAAAATTAGAAGTAGGAAGAACTCCTATACACCCTGTATTAGAGTTAAAGGCGGGTATCATAGACATTATGTTAAAATGGTTAGGTAGTGGGACTTTTAGACTCCTAAAGCCTGTGCAGTAAATGCAAGGTCTGTAAAATTGGTATGGAGGGATTGCAATACACCATGGAAAACACATAGAGGAGGGCCTCAGAATACATTTTTTCCCCAATCTTAATGAGTGCGACTCCTAGAATAGTAAAGCCTATGCACTGTGTACATTGGCTGCCAAAAATTGGAACACAATATAGCCAGAAAGACACGTAGAGGAGGGCCTCAGAATAAATTGTTTTCACATTATTAAGGTGTGGGACTCCTGGACTAGTAAAATCTATGCACTGTGTGCATGGGCTGACAAAAATGAAACTGAGGAACTGCATTTCACCCTGGAAGACATGTAGAGGAGGGCGAAACAGTACATTTTCCCCCCATTATTAAAGAGTGGAACTCCTAGACTGGTAAAGCCCATGTACTGTGTGCAAGGGCTGCCAAACATTATAGGGAGGGACTTGTGAATAGAGACTCATGGAAGATAGGTCTCATGAATGAGAGCATTTTTGTGCTCTCGCAAAAGGCACAGTTGCAACTACCCATGGCTTCTACCTCAGTGTGCATGATCAGCAGCATATCCACTTGCCTGTCCCTTTACACACGCCTTGCTCATATTAAATTATTTAGATGATATAAATGTAAATGTTATGTTATTAATAGGCAATGGAATAGATGTAGCCCTGATAAGGGACTTTTGGTTTTAGGGTGCAGCAGCAAGGACTGTAAGGCTATAATTCTTGCCTATATGCCTGTTATCCTAACAATACCTCCCCAGCAGCTATCCCTACACTGAGGGCAGTAAAAAGTGGTATTAATAGGGAATAGAATAGATGTAGCCCTGACAATGGATTTTTTGTGTTAAGTTGTAGTAGCAAAGACTGTAAGGCTCTAATCCCTTCTTATATTCCTGTAATCCAAACATATCTTTCCTCCAGCAGCTATCCCAACAATGAATGCAGGTAACAGTGATATTAATAGGGAATAGAATATGCTGGTGTGCTCGAATGTGGCAGCACGGAGAAGATGGCGCTGACTTGGCAGTATGGAGGTGGTGGCTCAGACGTAGCAGCACAGAGGTGGTTAGTCAGTCATGGCAGCACAGAGGTAGTGGTTCAGATGTGGTAGCATGGAGGTAGTTGCTCAGATGTGGCAGCATGGAGGTGGTGGTTCAGACATGGCCGCACGAAGGTAGTGCCTCAGACGTGGCAGCACGGAGGTAGTAGCTCAGATGTGGCAGCAAGGAGGCGGGTGTAGAGAGAAGGCTCTAGGATGAGAAAGAGATTAGGCACACGAGACTGGTACTAGGACACAATAGCAGGACTAGACAGAGTAACGTACAGGCACCTGAGAACAAGCAATGCACTGATAGGCAACATTGCTCAGGCACCTTCTGTAAGTGGAGACGGTCTTAAATACCTTTAAGGTAACAGGTGACCTCAGAATAGCTTCTCGGTAATGGGACACCGGCCCTTAAAGAAAGGGGGCGTTACCGCGAATGCACCCTTCAGGCATTCACAGAAGGACTGCACTTGGCCCGGAAGCAGGAGGAGGCCGCAGCAAACCCTGAGGCAGGAGAGAAGGGAGTGGAGCCACCAGGCAAGTGAGAGTGAGGATGCCCCTGCCGGGAGCATGCGAGAGTACTGTGCTTGGACTGGGACTGGGGGCTACAGAAGACGTGACAAGGGACTTTGGTTTTAGGTTGCTGCAGTTAGGACTGTAAAGCTCTAATACTGCCTATATGCTTGTAATCTTCCCTAACTTATCCCTCCTTCAGCAGCTATCCCTACACTGAATGCAGCAACAAGTGGAACTAATATGGAATAAAATAGATGTTGCCTTGTCAAAGGATTTTTGGTTTTAGGTTGCAGAAGCAACGACTGTAAGGTTCTAATTCCTTTCTATATGCCTGTAATCCAAACATATCCCTCCTCCAGCAGCTAGCAAACAATGAATACAGGTAACAGGCAGATTAATAGGGAATAGAATAGATGTAGCCCTGAAAACAGACTTTTTTTTTTAGGTTGTAGTTAGAGTTGAGCGCGGTTCGTAGTTCGTGGTTTTCCAGTTCGCGGTTCGAGTGATTTTGGGGGGTGTTCAAGATTGAACTAGAACTCAAGCTTTTTACTAAAAGTTCGTTAGCTCGAGTTACGTTCGAGAACGGTTCTATCAGCAAAAAGCCTAGCTAATTACTAGCTGGCTTTTCACTGTAATAGTGTGAGTCACTCTGTGACTCACACTATTATCAAATTTCAGCGTATAGTGTGCTGGGGCTGCGCGTTCCGATCACTGCTGCTGGGATAATGGCGATCGCCATTATTTTTTTTCTTCCTTCCTTCCCTAAGCGTGCGTGTAGTGGGGCGGGCCATCATGTCAGCCAATCCCAATCACACACACGGCTAAGTGTACTTTTTGCCAGAGAAGAAAGGGCATGTGTCATAGGCTGACCATGTCACATGTCCTTGCGTTATAAAAACAGACATTTTCCTCCAGCACGCCATTATCTGCCTTCTGCCTCTGGGTGGCAGTCACCGCTCACGCAGCTCCTGTCGCCGATCCTGCTGTGTACGCTATACACACAGCGTTCTACAGATTAGGGACAGAAGTTTATTTCAGACCTTTTAAGGGCTAATTACAGCTGGCTCAGAGCCATAGGTGACAGTCAGGTCTATGGAAACGCTTTTTACAGCTTCAGATAACAGCGTCTGTGTAGCTAAGCTCAGGGAATTCCTTGCTGCATTTCACCATTGGGAGGGATAGAAAGTGAGGCTTCCTTTCCTCTACACTGACCCACAACCCGGCCACTGTACCCTTCTGCCCTTTTTTGCAAAGCCATTTTAATTGCAGAGTGCTGCCAGTTGGTGCCATCCAAAGAGTGGCTGCTGTCCTCCATTATTGTGCCACGTGTGCCAAGAAAGTCCCACCACCTCTGCATTCTCCCCTCCTGCACATTTTTGCAAAGCCATTTTAATTTAAAAGAGTGCTGCCAGTTAGTGGCATCCAAAAAGTGGCTGTTGGACTCCATTATTGTGCCACTTGTGCCAAGCAATTCCCACCACCTCTGCATTCTCCGCTCCTGCACATTTTTGCAAAGCCATTTTAATTTAAAAGAGTGCTGCCAGTTAATGGCATCCAAAAGATGGCTGTTGGACTCCATTATTATGCCACTGGTGCCAAGCAAGTCCCACCACCTCTGCATTCTCCCCTCCTGCACATTTTTGCAAAGCTAGTTTAATTTAAAAGAGTGCTGCCAGTTAGTGGCATCCAAAAAGTGGCTGTTGTACTCTATTTGTGTCCCACTGGTGACAAGCAATTTCAAGCACCTCTGCATTACACCCTCCTGCTCATTTTTAATAAGCTATTATAATAGCAAAAAATGCTGAAACTTAGTGGCATCCAAAAAGTTGCTGTTGTACTCCATTTGTGTCCCACTGGTGCCAAGCAATTTCCAGCACCTCTGCATTACACCCTCCTGCTCATTTTTAATAAGCTATTATAATAGCAAAAAATGCTGAAACTTAGTGGCATCCAAAAAGTGGCTGTTGGACTCCATTTGTGCCCCACTGGTGACAAGCAATTTCCAGCACCTCTGCATTACACCCTCCTGCTCATTTTTAATAAGCTATTATAATAGCAAAAAATGCTGAAACTTAATGGCATCCAAAAAGTTGCTGTTGTACTACATTTGTGTCCCACTGGTGACAAGCAATTTCCAGCACCTCTGCATTACACCCTCCTGCTCATTTTTAATAAGCTATTATAATAGCAAACACTGAGGAAACTTAGTGGCATCTGTCACGCTCCCCGGGTCCCCTGCCCTGCTCCCCGGCTCACCTGCCACGCTCCTCGGCTCCCCTGCCTCGCTCCCCGGTTCTTCGGTCCGGTCTCCGCCGCTCCCTGCTCTCCAGCCTCCATTGCCTGCGCTTCCCAGGCGTCCTGGTCCCCGCTCCCGGCGCCCGTCGGCTTCTCAGCCCCAGCCCGGCTCTGCTGCTTCCTCCTCACAGCTTCCTGCTCTGGCTTCTGGCACCCGGGCCGCGCGCATGCGCATTAGGGCGCGCGCGCGGTCATTGACCCTTTCTTAAAGGGCCAGCGTCCGCTGACAGGAAATGATGCACACAGGTACAGGGTATAAAGGGGTTTAGTGTCCAAGTGGGCGGGGCCTGTTCTTCGTGTTTCCCAAGCTAGGAGTCAGGTCTCCTTGTGTTCCTGTGAGATACTCACCTCTCTCTCTTCTAGAGCCGATCCTGCCTTGCCATCCGGTCCTGCCGAATCCCGCACCCCGAACGCTGCCTATCTGCCATCCTGACAGTCCGTACCATCTCTGATCCCTGTGGTGACCCGTCATCTCGCTCCAACGGTTCCGGACTCCGCCTGACATCATCTCGGCTTCCGAACCTGAGCTCTGTCACCCGGACTACCATCAGTGACTCCGTGGTCCCAGGGACTTCTCCATTATACTCTTGTGCACGGACTCTCCTGCTACCTGTAGTGCTCCAGCTACCGGACCCCTTACCATCATCAAGGAGTTCGGCCCAGTGGATCCACCTCCTGGGTCTGCCCGTCCACCTGGCCCTAACAGCATCCAAAAAGTGGCTGTTGGACTCCATTTGTGTCCCACTGGTGACAAGCAATTTCCAGCACTTCTGCATTGCACCCTCAAGCTCATTTTTAATAAGCTATTATAATAGCAAAAAATGCTGAAACTTAGTGGCATCCAAAAAGTGGCTGTTGGACTCCATTTGTGCCCCACTGGTGACAAGCAATTTCCCGCACCTCTGCATTACACCCTCCTGCTCATTTTTAATAAGCTATTATAATAGCAAACAAATGCTGAAACTTAGTGGAATCCTAAAAGTGGCTGTTATACTCCATTTGTGTCCCACTGGTGATAAGCAATTTCCAGCACTTCTGCATTACACCCTCCTGCTCATTTTTAATAAGCTATTATAATAGCAAAAATGCTGAAACATAGTGGCATCCTAAAAGTGGCTGTTGTACTCCATTTGTGTCCCACTGGTGACAAGCAATTTCCAGCACCTCTGCATTACACCCTCCTGCTCATTTTTAATAAGCTATTATAATAGCAAAAAATGCTGAAACTTAGTGGAATCCTAAAAGTTGCTGGTGTACTCCATTTGTGTCCCACTGGTGACAAGCAATTTCCAGCACTTCGGCATTACACACTTCTGCTCATTTTTAATAAGCTATTATAATAGCAAACACTGAGGAAACTTAGTGGCATCCAAAAAGTGGCTGGTGTACTCTATTTGTGTCCCACTGGTGACAAGCAATTTCCAGCACCTCTGCATTACACCCTCCTGCTCATTTTTAATAAGCTATTATAATAGCAAAAAATGCAGAAACTTAGTGGCATCCTAAAATTGGCTGTTGTACTCCATTTGTGTCCCACTGGTGACAAGCAATTTCCAGCACTTCTGCATTACGCCCTCCTGCTCATTTTTAATAAGCTATTATAATAGCAAAAAATGCTGAAACTTAGTGGCATCCTAAAATTGGCTGTTGTACTCCATTTGTGTCCCACTGGTGCCAAGCAATTTCCAGCACTTCGGCATTACACCCTCCTGCTCATTTTTAATAAGCTATTATAATAGCAAAAAATGCTGAAACTTAGGTGAATCCTAAAAGTGGCTGTTGTACTCTATTTGTGTCCCACTGGTGACAAGCAATTTCCAGCACCTCTGCATTACACCCTCCTGCTCATTTTTAATAAGCTATTATAATAGCAAAAAATGCTCAAACTTAGTGGCATCCTAAAAGTGGCTGTTGTACTCCATTTGTGTCCCACTGGTGACAAGCAATTTCCAGCACCTCTGCATTACACCCTCCTGCTCATTTTTAACCCTTTAGTGACGGAGCTAATTTTCACCTTAATGACCAGACCAAATTTTGCAATTCTGACCAGTGTCACTTCATGAGGTTATAACTCTAGAACGCTTCAACGGATCCCGGTGATTCTGAGATTGTTTTTTCGTCACATATTGGACTTCATGTTAGTACCAAATTTAGGACAATATTTTTTGTGTTTATTTATGAAAAAAATTGAATATTGGCAAAAATTTTGAAAATTTAGCAATTTTCAACTTTTGAATTTTTATACCGTTAAACCAGAGATTTCTGTGACACAAAATAGTTAATAAATAACATTTCCCACATGTCTACTTTACATCAGCACAATTTTGGAAACAAAATTTTTTTTTGTTAGGAAGTTAGAGGGGTTCAAAGTTTATCAGCAATTTCTCATTTTTACATCAAAATTTACAAAACCAGTTTTTTAGGGACCACATCACATTTGAAGTGACTTCAATAGGCCTAGATGACAGAAAATACCCAAAAGTGACACCATTCTAAAAACTGCACCCCCCAAAGTACTCAAAACCACATTCAAGAAGTTTATTAACCCTTCAGGTGCTTCACATGAACAAAAGCAATGTGGAATGAAAAAAAGCAAAAATTAAATTTTACCTAAAAATGTTGCTCTAACCCAAATTTATTCACTTTTAGAAGAAATAACACAACAAAATGGACCTCAAAACTTGTTCCCCACTTTCTTATGAGCGCGCCGATACCCCACATGTGGTCAGAAACCTCTGTTTGGACAAATGGGAGGGCTCGGAACAGAAGGAGCAATATTTGAATTTTGGAAAGCAAATTTGGCTGAAATAGATTGCGGGCACCATGTTGCATTTACAGGTCCGCTAAGGTACCTAAACAGAAGAAATCCCTCACAAGTGACACCATTTTGGAAACTAGACCCCTCAAGGCTTCTATCTAGGGGTATAGTGAGCATTTTAGATCCACAGGTACTTCACAGATTTTGTTAACGTTACGTTGTCATATTGAAAATTTTAATAATTTTCTCAAAAATGTTGCTTTAGCATCAATTTTCTCACTTTTTCAAGAGGTAATTCCAAAAATTTGACCTCAAGGTTTGTTAACCACTTTTTTATGAGCGCGGTGATACCTCACATGTGGTCTGAAACCTTTGTTTGGACAAATGGGAGGGCTTGGAACGAAAGGAGCAATATTTGAATTTTAGAAAGGAAATTTGGCTGAAAAAGATTGCGGGCACCATGTCGCATTTGGAGGTCCCCTAAGGTACCTAAACAGCAGAAACCCCGCACAAGTGACCCCATTTTGGAAACTAGGCCCCTCAAGGAATGTATCTAGATGTTTGGTGAGTACCCTGAACCCCCAGGTGCTTCACAGAATTTTATAACGTTGAGCCATGAAAAAAAAAAAATAAAATTTTACCACAAAATTGTTATTTCAACCAGGTAGCTTTTTTTTTTACAAGAGTAAAAGGAAAAAATTCAGCATAACATTTATTGTGCAATTTCTCCTGAGTTTGGCGATACCTTATATGTGGTGGAAATCAACTGTTTGGGCGCATGGCAGGGCTCGGAAGGGAAGGAGTGCCATTTGACTGCAAAATTGGCTGGAATCAATAGCGGACGCCAGGTTGCATTTGGAGAGCCCCTGAGGTGCCTAAACAGTGGCGGTCCCCCACAAGTGACTTCATTCTGGAAACAAGACACCTCAAGGCTTTTATCAAGGTGTATAGTGAGCAGTTTGAATCCACGAGTACTTCACAGAATTTGATAAGCTTAGGTTGCCATATTGAAAATTTTCATTTTTTTCACAAAACTGTTGCTTTAGCATCAAATTTCTCACTTTTTCAAGAGACAACAACAAACCGTGGACCCCACAGGTTGTTATCCAATGTCTTATGAGCACAGGGATACCCCACATGTGGCCAAAAACCTCTGTTTGGATAAATGGGAGGGCTTGGAATGGAAGGAGCACCATTTGAATTCTGGAAAAGTTGAAATAAATTGCGCGCACCATGTCACATTAGCAGGGCCCCTTGGGTACCTATACATCAGAAAACCCCCACAAGTGACCCCATTTTGGAAACTGGATTTTATTCAGGAGTATAGTAAGCATTTTGAATCCACAGGTACTTCACAAAAATGTTGCTGTAGCAACAAATGTCTCACTGTTAGGCTCTGTGGCCATGATCCAGCGACACGGCATCTAGTACACAGCGTCAGCCTCCTGCAGAGATGTGAGTGTTGTCCACGGGAGAACGCAGCTGCCCAAGCCCACGATTTGGGTTCAGGCCGCTGTGGAGCTCTATGCTACCTGCAGAGAACACTCATCTCCGCAGCATAAATTGACATGCGGAGGCTTGGGAAGCTGCACCACAGGTCAGTGTATGCTGCGGAGAAAAGAAGCACATTGGGCATGGGATTTCTAAAAATCCTTCCACTGTGCTTCTACTGCACAACGCAGCGTTATGGATGCAGGGAAAACACTCTGCGCCCAAAACGCTGCAAACCCTGATTGTGGGCACACAGCGTAAAATGCTACAATGGATGAATGGATAGATGTCAAACAAATATAACGTCCCATTCCCCTGCATATTCTAAGCTGGCGCCCTTTAGTGCCTTTCATGTGGCACTAAAGGGTGCCTAGCCTTGTGTTTAGCCCCCCAAAAAATTAATAATTAAAATAAACGACGTGGGGTCCCCCCTATTTTTGATAGCCAGCTAGGGTAAAGCAGACAGCTGTAGCCTGCAAACCACAGCTGACAGCTTCACCTTGGCTGGTGATCAATTTGGAGGGCTCCCCAGGCATTTTTTAAAAAAAAAAAAAACGTGGGGTCCCCCCCAAATTAGATCACCAGCCAAGGTGAAGCGGACAGCTGGGGTCTGGTATTCTCAGGGTGGGAAGAGCCATGGTTATTGGACTCTTCCCAGCCTAAAAATAGCAGGCCGCAGCCGCCCCAGAAGTGGCGCATCCATTAGATGCGCCAATCCTGGCGCTTCGCCCCAGCTCATCCCGCGCCCTGGTGCGGTGGTGTGGCGCCCCTGAGGCTTCCGTCGCCACAGGTCATTGCACCCCATCAGCGGTGTGATGCCCCATTCTGGGAGAGGAAGAGAGTGAACTCCGGTCCCCTGGTAAATCCACACTACACCCATTGCTAGGGACACACAGGACCAGGGAAAGTGGCAGGCAACCCTCCCATGCTGCATGCTGAGAGGGGCTGTAAGACCCATCCCTGCTCCCATAGGGTGGTAGCTTAGCAACTGGGGAGGTGGGAGGAGCCACCAGAGAGCAGATAGAGAAAGGAAGGTCAAGTTAGTTTCAGTTTACCTCAGGGAGTGAGAGAAGCAGCATGTAGTTGGAGGAGAAGAACGGGAGAAAGGAGGGAGGAGGAGGCCTGCTGAGGCAGGCAAGGAGGAGAAAGAAGAGAAGGAAAGAAAGGGTCGCAGGGCCGCGGGTAGTCCTGTAGGTACCACGAGCTGTCCTTGTTGGGTACCGAAGCCGAGGGCCCAGAGGCGCTACGAGTAGCTGCAGGCTGCGGTGGCCTGGTCCACAGTGACATCGGTGGAGTGATTAGCTGCGACAGGGGACGGTCCCTAGAGACTGGAGGAGTGAAAAGACAATCTCCAGACAGTAAAAACCGAGGCCCAGGGAATTGCAAGCTCCCAGGGCCAGAACCCAGAGCAGACCTTCAGAAAAGGGGTAATCAGCCGACAGGTGACCCCCCAGCCTGGAGGCTGTAATGGAGGCCAAGCCAAGTCCATCTAACTAAGGCAAGGCTAGTGAAGACAGCAGAGAAAGAGACACTAAGAGAGAGGGTACCGGATTTCACACTCTGAATCACCCAGAAGACGGAGGTCCCTGACAGCGGTCCCAGCAGTCCAAGGGTTCTGCTGCCCTGACAAGAACTGTGAGTAAAAGAACTTGAACTGCACCTCTGAAGTTGCCTCAGTTATTTCATCTGCATAGACATTTACAAGCACCAACTGTGCCCCGGGCATTGCTCCACCTGTGGGGAGCAGTACTACCATTGCTGCCATAATATCATCCCGGAGGCCTCACACAGCAGCGGCGGCTTATTAGCCGCATACCACAGGTGGCGTCACGAACACAAACTTTAACTTAAGCCACTTATTCTACTGACACCCACCAGGGCCACGGAGCCGGGCCCAGCCACCACTGACTACCACCGGACTAGTCCGGCCCGGCACCGAGTGTCCCATAGCCCTGGGGTGGGCGAGTCAACTTTTGGCGTCACGAACAGGATTTCGTGCCCAGTCTAACCGGGTACTGTGCGCCTGAAGAACCGTGTGACAGACTGTGTACTTTACTGAGAAACCACCGCCATTAGCGCTGCTGAGAGCGGGAAGAAGGGGGGCGTGCAAGAAGAAAGGGCGCGAAGAGAAGCCCCGCCCCCTTGTCCAAGAAAAGCGCGCGAAGCGGTGCCCGCCATAGAAGGCGGAGGAAGAAAAGATGGCGCGTGAAGAAGCTAAAAGGATGGACGCCGAGCAACGAGCGGCCAGAGGAGGAGTGGCCGAGCCGGGACACGCACCTCAGAACCGGGTTGTGTCCTGCGTCCTGGAGAGCGGAGAAGATCCAGCCGCCGCTGCAGAGCCGGGTAAAGAGAGTGACACCCCCAGCCGGCGGAGCCCGGATTGCCCGGTGGGGTTCCTGCCCGGTCCTCCTGCAGGCGCGCGTGCCACGACCGCAGCTCCGATACCAGCACCCTGCAGCAAGACAGCGACCACCAGAACACCGGAGATGCAACTGAGGGGTGAGTCATTTAATGCCCCTGCCGGCGCGAGAGCCCCAACCCCCACTGCCATGCCCGCGGTCCCTGGAGAGACGCCCGACACGGCGACGCCGATCCGGGCCGCAGCTACGCCAGGTGCGGCCCGCCAAGATCTCACCGCAGCAGCGACTCCAACCCAGGCCGCCGCCATGCCAGGCGCGGCCCGCCAAGACAAGGAGGCAGCCCCAGAAGAGCCAGAGTGGCGCCGTATGGCTGGTAACCCCCTGCAAGCCAGCAGCCTCGCGCCAGCCAGTAACCCTATGCAAGCCAGCAGCACTACCTCAGAGCAGGCCCAGGCCGCAGCATCTTGCAGCAGGCCTGCTACAGCCACGCAGGAGACGCAGACTGTGCTGACCGCTGTCTACCTGCTGCCAGGTGGGGAGCCGGAGAAGAATCCCTACAAGTAAAGATGAAGAGATGCTGAACTGTAGATAGCCCCTGTCTGCCCCTCATTCTTTTCGAAGACGACACCCTTTCCTGCTGTGTTTTGCCCCTTATTCTTTTTGAAGACGTCACCCCCCATGTTATGTGCTACCGGGCCACTGAACTGGAATGTGGGCCCCGGTGGAAGTGTATGTGGCATGTCATACCAGGCCACTGGACTTAGTGGCTGGTATGTTGTTTATGTGTCCTATGTAACCAGGCCATTGGACTTAATGGCTGGTTGATTATGTCATTTTGTTTGATTGAAAGAAACGAACTGCCGGGCTACTGGACTTGTTGTAGCCAAAAATGTAATTAGTTGCACCTGTTGTGCCCCCTACCAGAATTATGGGGGATTTGCCAAACCGTGCAATGGACTGGAAGTGCACACTTAGAGTTTTCTTTATAAGAAGTTCGCAACGTTCACTGATATGTGCCTCCCATAAAGGGAAGAAATGTCTTATTGTTTTATGTTTTGCATAACAAAAATTTTGCAGTTTCTCCACATGTTTTTGTTGTTTTTCAGCCCGAGGATGTGCTGGGATTTGCTGTGGGGGAGTGTGGCGCCCCTGAGGCTTCCGTCGCCACAGGTCATTGCACCCCATCAGCGGTGTGATGCCCCATTCTGGGAGAGGAAGAGAGTGAACTCCGGTCCCCTGGTAAATCCACACTACACCCATTGCTAGGGACACACAGGACCAGGGAAAGTGGCAGGCAACCCTCCCATGCTGCATGCTGAGAGGGGCTGTAAGACCCATCCCTGCTCCCATAGGGTGGTAGCTTAGCAACTGGGGAGGTGGGAGGAGCCACCAGAGAGCAGATAGAGAAAGGAAGGTCAAGTTAGTTTCAGTTTACCTCAGGGAGTGAGAGAAGCAGCATGTAGTTGGAGGAGAAGAACGGGAGAAAGGAGGGAGGAGGAGGCCTGCTGAGGCAGGCAAGGAGGAGAAAGAAGAGAAGGAAAGAAAGGGTCGCAGGGCCGCGGGTAGTCCTGTAGGTACCACGAGCTGTCCTTGTTGGGTACCGAAGCCGAGGGCCCAGAGGCGCTACGAGTAGCTGCAGGCTGCGGTGGCCTGGTCCACAGTGACATCGGTGGAGTGATTAGCTGCGACAGGGGACGGTCCCTAGAGACTGGAGGAGTGAAAAGACAATCTCCAGACAGTAAAAACCGAGGCCCAGGGAATTGCAAGCTCCCAGGGCCAGAACCCAGAGCAGACCTTCAGAAAAGGGGTAATCAGCCGACAGGTGACCCCCCAGCCTGGAGGCTGTAATGGAGGCCAAGCCAAGTCCATCTAACTAAGGCAAGGCTAGTGAAGACAGCAGAGAAAGAGACACTAAGAGAGAGGGTACCGGATTTCACACTCTGAATCACCCAGAAGACGGAGGTCCCTGACAGCGGTCCCAGCAGTCCAAGGGTTCTGCTGCCCTGACAAGAACTGTGAGTAAAAGAACTTGAACTGCACCTCTGAAGTTGCCTCAGTTATTTCATCTGCATAGACATTTACAAGCACCAACTGTGCCCCGGGCATTGCTCCACCTGTGGGGAGCAGTACTACCATTGCTGCCATAATATCATCCCGGAGGCCTCACACAGCAGCGGCGGCTTATTAGCCGCATACCACAGGTGGCGTCATGAACACAAACTTTAACTTAAGCCACTTATTCTACTGACACCCACCAGGGCCACGGAGCCGGGCCCAGCCACCACTGACTACCACCGGACTAGTCCGGCCCGGCACCGAGTGTCCCATAGCCCTGGGGTGGGCGAGTCAGTGGCAGACGGGGTAATATATGGGGTTGATACCAGCTGTAATGTCACCTGGCATCAAGCCCTGGGGTTAGTGATGTCACGGCATCTGAACAGATACCCGACATCACTAACCCAGTCAGTAATAGAAAAAAAAAAGACAAAAAAAAAATTTATTTGAAAAAAACACTCCCCGAAACATTCCTCTTTTACCAATTTATTGAAAATAAAGAAATTCCGGTCGCTGTAATCCATTTTGGAGGTCCCGCGCCGACTCTGGATCTTCTAGAATATGGGGGGCACGTTCAGGGAACGTATCCCCCATTTTCTGGAAGAGCAAGCTCTCCATGAGCAGTGTGGGTGCAGTAATCTGAGAATACTGCACTCACACTGCCCCGGTCCAACCTAGGGCAGAGTGACCTGCAGTAACCTCATTCCAGAATATGAGGGGCACGCTCACAGAACGTACCCCCCATTTTCTGGAACAGCAGCCTCTCCATGTGAGGAGTGTGGCTGCAGATCACTGCACTCACCCTCCCCCGGTCCACAGTGGAGCCTGTGCATCAGCGACGTCAGCAGGATCCCTGCTTGCAGGGATCCAGCTGACAGCCGCTGTCTGCGCATGCGCCGCCAGCATTGAAGAAGGAGGCGGCGATCGCGGGCCCGGAGCGGCAGACAGGTAACGTATAACCGGGGGCTTGGGGGGGGGGGGTGACCTAGTGGGACCTGGGGACACCTTTCTGCCGCATGTGACGTGTCACATGCGGCAGAAAGAGCAGAATGAAGGCGGCCGCGCGCTGTGCGCCGCCATCTTCCACGCTCCGGAGGGGGGAGGGGGGTGGTGGCTCTGGAGAACCGGAGGGGGCTCCGGTGACCAGAGGGCTCCGGTGGACCGGAGGAGGGGTCAGGGGGAGGACATTTCCCTCCGATCTGAAATGTTTGATCATTTCAGATCGGAGGGAAATGACTGCAGAGCCGGCGCCGGCTGCAGTTTTCTGTGCGCTTCGGCGCCATTTTGGATGTCCGGTGGGGGGGTAGGGGTGGGGGTGGGGGGACTTTCCGGTACCGGGGGCTTTGGGGGCACTAGGGGGTTAGATTTCTTTCTCATCTGACATGTTTGATCATGTCAGATGAAAAAGAAATCAGTTTTACCGGCCATTTCTTTTTTTTCATGTGTTCGTCGGTATACGGTGTATACCGCCGATCACATGATCGGGGTCCAAAAAAAACACCCCGATTCATAATCTGGGGGGTCTCAGCTACCCCCGGTAGCTGAAACCCCCGAGATTTTCGGTCGCTGGGGGGCGCTACAGGGTTTTTTCGGGCCGCCGCTTTAAAGCGGCGGAACAGAATAAGTACCCTGTTTTGCCGCCGCTTTAAGTCGTACGGCCGTCGTTATGAGGTTAATAAGCTATTATAATAGCAAAAATGCTGAAACATAGTGGCATCCTAAAAGTGGCTGTTGTACTCCATTTGTGTCCCACTGGTGACAAGCAATTTCCAGCACCTCTGCATTACACCCTCCTGCTCATTTTTAATAAGCTATTATAATAGCAAAAAATGCTGAAACTTAGTGGCATCCAAAAAGTGGCTGTTGTACTCCATTTGTGTCCCACTGGTGACAAGCAATTCCAGCACCTTTGCATTACACCTTCCTGCTCATTTTTTAATAAGCTCTTATAATAGCAAACACTGAGGAAACTTAGTGGCATCCAAAAAGTGGCTGTTGTACTCCATTTGTGTCCCACTGGTGACAAGCAATTTACAGCACCTCTGCATTACACCCTCCTGCTAATTTTTAATAAGCTATTATAATATCAAAAAATGCTGAAACTTAGTGGAATCCTAAAACTGGCTGTTGTACTCCATTTGTGTCCCATTGGTGCCAAGCAATTTCCAGCACTTCGGCATTACACCCTCCTGCTCATTTTTAATAAGCTATTATAATAGCAAAAAATGCTGAAACTTAGTGGAATCCTAAAAGTTGCTGTTGTACTCCATTTGTGTCCCACTGGTGACAAGCAATTTCCAGCACTTCTGCATTACACCCTCCTGCTCATTTTTAATAAGCTATTATAATAGCAAAAATGCTGAAACATAGTGGCATCCTAAAAGTGGCTGTTGTACTCCATTTGTGTCCCACTAGTGACAAGCAATTTCCAGCACTTCGACATTACACACTTCTGCTCATTTTTAATAAGCTATTATAATAGCAAACACTGAGGAAACTTAGTGGCATCCAAAAAGTGGCTGGTGTACTCTATTTGTGTCCCACTGGTGACAAGCAATTTCCAGCACCTCTGCATTACACCCTCCTGCTCATTTTTAATAAGCTATTATAATAGCAAAAAATGCTGAAACTTAGTGGCATCCTAAAATTGGCTGTTGTACTCCATTTGTGTCCCATTGGTGCCAAGCAATTTACAGCACCTCTGCATTACACCCTCCTGCTCATTTTTAATAAGCTATTATAATAGCAAAAAATGCTGAAACTTAGTGGAATCCTAAAAGTGGCTGTTGTACTCTATTTGTGTCCCTCTGGTGACAAGCAATTTCCAGCACCTCTGCATTACACCCTCCTGCTCATTTTTAATAAGCTTATTATAATAGCAAAAAATGCTCAAACTTAGTGGCATCCTAAAAGTGGCTGTTGTACTCCATTTGTGTCCCACTGGTGACAAGCAATTTCCAGCACCTCTGCATTACACCCTCCTGCTCATTTTTAATAAGCTATTATAATAGCAAAAAATGCTGAAACTTAGTGGCATCCTAAAATTGGCTGTTGTACTCCATTTGTGTCCCACTGGTGACAAGCAATTTCCAGCACCTCTGCATTACACCCTCCTGCTCATTTTTAATAAGCTATTATAATAGCAAAAATGCTGAAACATAGTGGCATCCTAAAAGTGGCTGTTGTACTCCATTTGTGTCCCACTGGTGACAAGCAATTTCCAGCACTTCGGCATTACACACTTCTGCTCATTTTTAATAAGCTATTATAATAGCAAACACTGAGGAAACTTAGTGGCATCCAAAAAGTGGCTGGTGTACTCTATTTGTGTCCCACTGGTGACAAGCAATTTCCAGCACCTCTGCATTACACCCTCCTGCTCATTTTTAATAAGCTATTATAATAGCAAAAAATGCTGAAACTTAGTGGCATCCTAAAATTGGCTGTTGTACTCCATTTGTGTCCCACTGGTGCCAAGCAATTTCCAGCACTTCGGCATTACACCCTCCTGCTCATTTTTAATAAACTATTATAATAGCAAAAAATGCTCAAACTTAGTGGCATCCTAAAAGTGGCTGTTGTACTCCATTTGTGTCCCACTGGTGACAAGCAATTCCAGCACCTCTGCATTACACCCTCCTGCTCATTTTTAATAAGCTCTTTTAATAGCAAACACTGAGGAAACTTAGTGGCATCCAAAAAGTTGCTGTTGTACTACATTTGTGTCCCACTGGTGCCAAGCAATTTCCAGCACTTCTGCATTACACCCTCAAGCTCATTTTTAATAAGCTATTATAATAGCAAAAAAATGCTGAAACTTAGTGGAATCCTAAAAGTGGCTGTTGTACTCCATTTGTGTCCCACTGGTGCCAAGCAATTTCCAGCACCTCTGTATGACACCCTTCTGCTCATTTTTAATAAGCTATTATAATAGCAAACACTGAGGAAACTTAGTGGCATCCAAAAAGTGGCTGTTGTACTCTATTTGTGTCCCACTGGTGACAAGCAATTTCCAGCACCTCTGCATTACACCCTCTTGCTCATTTTTAATAAGCTATTATAATAGCAAAAAATGCTGAAACTTAGTGGCATCCTAAAATTGGCTGTTGTACTCCATTTGTGTCCCACTGGTGACAAGCAATTTCCAGCACCTCTACATTACACCCTCCTGCTCATTTTTAATAAGCTCTTATTATAGCAAACATTGAGGAAACTTAGTGGCATCCAAAAAGTGGCTGTTGGACTCCATTTGTGTCCCACTGGTGACAAGCAATTCCAGCACCTCTGCATTATACCCTCCTGCTCATTTTTAATAAGCTCTTATAATAGAAAACACTGAGGAAACTTAGTGGCATCCAAAAAGTTGCTGTTGTACTACATTTGTGTCCCACTGGTGCCAAGCAATTTCCAGCACTTCGGCATTACACACTCCTGCTCATTTTTAATAAGCTATTATAATAGCAAAAAATGCTGAAACTTAGTGGAATCCTAAAAGTGGCTGTTGTACTCCTCTTGTGTCCCACTGGTGCCAAGCAATTTCCAGCACCTCTGCATTACACCCTCCTGCTCATTTTTAATAAGCTATTATAATAGCAAAAAATGCTGAAACTTAGTGGCATCCTAAAAGTGGCTGTTGTACTCCATTTGTGTCCCACTGGTGACAAGCAATTCCAGCACCTCTGCATTACACCCTCCTGCTCATTTTTAATAAGCTCTTTTAATAGCAAACACTGAGGAAACTTAGTGGCATCCAAAAAGTTGCTGTTGTACTACATTTGTGTCCCACTGGTGCCAAGCAATTTCCAGCACTTCTGCATTACACCCTCAAGCTCATTTTTAATAAGCTATTATAATAGCAAAAAAATGCTGAAACTTAGTGGAATCCTAAAAGTGGCTGTTGTACTCCATTTGTGTCCCACTGGTGACAAGCAATTTCCAGCACCTCTGCATTACACCCTCTTGCTCATTTTTAATAAGCTATTATAATAGCAAAAAATGCTGAAACTTAGTGGCATCCTAAAATTGGCTGTTGTACTCCATTTGTGTCCCACTGGTGACAAGCAATTTCCAGCACCTCTACATTACACCCTCCTGCTCATTTTTAATAAGCTCTTATTATAGCAAACATTGAGGAAACTTAGTGGCATCCAAAAAGTGGCTGTTGGACTCCATTTGTGTCCCACTGGTGACAAGCAATTCCAGCACCTCTGCATTATACCCTCCTGCTCATTTTTAATAAGCTCTTATAATAGAAAACACTGAGGAAACTTAGTGGCATCCAAAAAGTTGCTGTTGTACTACATTTGTGTCCCACTGGTGCCAAGCAATTTCCAGCACTTCGGCATTACACACTCCTGCTCATTTTTAATAAGCTATTATAATAGCAAAAAATGCTGAAACTTAGTGGAATCCTAAAAGTGGCTGTTGTACTCCTCTTGTGTCCCACTGGTGCCAAACAATTTACAGCACCTCTGCATTACACCCTCCTGCTCATTTTTAATAAGCTATTATAATAGCAAAAAATGCTGAAACTTAGTGGCATCCAAAAAGTGGCTGTTGGACTCCATTTGTGTCCCACTGGTGCCAAGCAATTTCCAGCACTTCGGCATTACACACTCCTGCTCATTTTTAATAAGCTATTATAATAGCAAAAAATGCTGAAACTTAGTGGCATCCAAAAAGTGTCTGTTGGACTCCATTTGTGTCCCAGTGGGGACAAGCAATTTCCAGCACCTCAGCATTACACCCTCCTGCTCATTTTTAATAAGCTATTATAATAGCAAAAAATGCTGAAACTTAGTGGCATCCAAAAAGTGGCTGTTGGACTCCATTTGTGTCCCACTGGTGACAAGCAATTCCAGCACCTCTGCATTACACCCTCCTGCTCATTTTTAATAAGCTCTTATAATAGAAAACACTGAGGAAACTTAGTGGCATCCAAAAAGTTGCTGTTGTACTACATTTGTGTCCCACTGGTGCCAAGCAATTTCCAGCACTTCGGCATTACACACTCCTGCTCATTTTTAATAAGCTATTATAATAGCAAAAAATGCTGAAACTTAGTGGCATCCAAAAAGTGGCTGTTGGACTCCATTTGTGTCCCACTGGTGACAAGCAATTTCCAGCACCTCTGCATTACACCCTCCTGCTCATTTTTAATAAGCTATTATAATAGCAAATAATGCTGAAACTTAGTGGCATCCAAAAAGTGGCTGTTGTACTCCATTTGTGTCCAACTGGTGACAAGCAATTTCCAGCACCTCTGCATTCTTCCCCCCTGCACATTTTTGCAAAGCAATTTTAATTTAAAAGAGTTCTGCCAGTTAGTGGCATCCAAAGAGTGGCTGCTGTACTCCATTACTGTGCCACTTGTGCCAAGCAAGTCCCACCACCTCTGCATTCTGCCCTCCTGCAAATTTTGCTACGCAAATTTTATAGCAAACTCAGGGAATTCCTTGCTGCATTTCATCATTAGGAGGGATAGAAAGTGAGGCTTCCTTTACTGTCCTGGTACACACAGAACACGGCCACTGTACCCACCTGCCCACTTTTGCCATGCTATTTAATTTGCCCAAAGAGCTGACACTTTTTCTGTCATCCTAAAAGTGTCTGGAATACTAAGTTAGTGTTCCTTTGCTGCCAAGCAAGGTACAACACCTGTGCATTCTACACTCCTTTCCATTTCTGTTACGCAATTATTAACTGCAGGTAGTCCAGCCAATCTGTGACGAAGGTGCAGGCGTGGATATAATGTTGCCTTCATCCAATGTTGGTTCTCTCGCTGTCTGATAGCTCAACAATACCATCTGTTTCCACTTCCAAAACAAGTGACGACCTGCCAATCACACTCCCGCTTACGGGTAACAGGGTGGAAGTTCAGCGTGAAAAAGCATGTGTGACTGCTGTCTCCACAGTCAAAGAGGATGAAGAGCATGCAGAGGCACTTGATGGGGCAGGCAGTGGTTGCACAGCCCCACTAGGCCGCATTGTAGCACAGTGAAATTCACATTGCGACTTATGCTTCATTTTAAGTCTTGTACTTGGTGGGCTCCCCAGTATGCAGCAAAACCACGCAACAGGAAAAGCACTCTAGGCAGTTGGGTTGATAAATGATTGTTTAAGTTTCCCAAAACAAACAATAAGAACCATGCATACAATTGAAATAATAGAACAATCTATTCAGTTGCCTACTACCTGCTAATCCCTCTGCGTAGCAGCAGTAATTGTGTGTTTGTGCGTGTGTGTGTGTGTGTGTGTGTGTGCGAACACGACTTACCTGTGGCGCATCACAAGAGCTTCAAAGTTATCTACCTAAACATAGACAAAACACTTTACCCCCACTGAATACCCTTGTTAGCTGAAGCCTCACAGATAAGGCAGATGATAAAAGTGTGAATGCAAACCACACAGCTCTGCAACACAGTCGTGGAAATCTTGAAAAGCAACAGTCAATGCAAACATGTCTCGCTGTCCCTCTATGATTTAAACTGCATGTGACAATTTGACAGTGCAGAGGCAGCAAGTCTCATTGTCTATATAGTCGGCCTACCCAGAACAGATATGTGTTTTGATAATAAAACAAAGTGTTGCGTGCACGCATTACTGTCTGGGCACAGCCTACCGTACCCGGGTAATGTGATGTCCAGTTGCCATAAATACAGACTTTACGCTCCTCTCATGGTTAACAGTATAGACAGCACCGGAAGTATGTTGGTCTGTGGCACAGGATGCTGCTCACTGGTGTTACGGTACTCCTCACCAAACACCAAAACGACTCCCCTCACAATTGAACGAAGTGTTTCCGCGGTGGCTCCTTGCTGTAACACACACCTTTAGCTTTTCATTCTGTTCATAGACAGCATCTCCAAGTCCACACCCGAAGATCGTTTTGCTATTGCTATAGTGACCAAACAGACAAAGGCAGCTCCAAAAAAACAGCAGCCCCTTGTGTGTAGTCTGCAACAATGCATGCACTGAACGGCAACTAAGCATGTTGCATTGTCAGTGGCTAAAGCTGAGCAATACATCCTCACGCTATCAATTCATATCCATGTGACACTTCATGGTGGAAGTACTCAAAGTTGAGATTTTTTGCCTTCTATTTAGAGATTGTTACAGATTACATGACTTGGGTGATCCTTTGCTATGTCCAAAAAATTTCCAGGCTAGGCAAGGCTTACAGCCCATGCGACTTGCATAGCCAACATGACTTATGCTCATAGGCAAAGTTGTGGCCAATGATTCAGTTGTTGACGTGCTTCCAGTACTTTGTGTACTTTGTCTCTGTCCAGGAAGACACAACGTAAACTCGTCATCAGTAGCATCCTCCTACATCTCCTCTGCTGACGTCATCGACTGCCTGACTTTGGTTTGACAGTAAGTGGTGTCTCCAACCTCATCATCACCCTGTGTGTTTTCATTCCCCTCGTCCTGAGTCCTCCGTGACAACCTCTTCCTGCCCTGACCGAATAGCAAAGTTGACGTTACAATCAGGTATCTGAGTCTCCTCATCATGTTACCCATTGTCTCCACCAGGATAATGTACGGTTTGGAAATGAGGGTGTACATTATGCTCAGCACCTTCTTCATCGGGGCCTGGATCCGACTCACAAACCTTCTGGCCATCTGTGCAGATCATTTTCCCTGTCTCCTGGAACTCGCTGCCTCAACACGTCAGATTATCTGCTACACCCACAAGCTTCAAACGGAACCTGAAAACTCATCTGTTCAGAAATGACTATAACCTTCAATGACCCCACCACCGTGCGGAGCTTCCGCCCAACCTACACCCTACCTACTGTCTCCTCTGTAAAATACTTTACAATGTAATCCCACAAGGGCAGGGCCCTCTTCCCTCTGTACCAGTCTGTCTATTGTTACTTGTATATGTATTGTGTATGTAACCCCCTTCTCATGTACAGCACCATGGAATCAATGGTGCTCTATAAATAAATAATAATAATAATAATAATAATAATAATACTAATAATAATAACTTCTTTGTCTGTACTCACTGCAGCTTTGGAGCAGACCTCTGATTCCCAGGTTATAGTTTGACTGAACAGCTCTGCAGACTCAACCATCTCTGTTACCCCATACTCAGCAGGGCTGGTGGAAACTTGACAGCAGTTACGAAGCAAGTGTGAATGGGTTTACACCACAGTGGAATGGAGTATTTGTGATATTGAACTTGAGGTGGAGGAGAGCCCACTTTATGGCGCACTTGACATCCATTGAAGCAGCTGCTGTTTTGGTGCCTCATCTACTTTTATTAACGATGGTCGTGTCAGTGAAAATAAGGATCATATCAGATTATCTACGAGAAGAAGTACACCTGTTATTTTAGCTGTTATTTGTTGTTACGAATTGGTGCCGCCATAAACGCAAGCAACCTGCTGCGGTTCCAGTTGCGCCCAGGCATCAGCTGCCATTTAGGGCTGTACCTCGGGTTGTCCAGCTGGCTGCTTTCTCCTCCACGTCTAACTGTGGAGAGGCGGCTAGTGCGCATGCGTGTGCCGATTTACTCCAGCCGCAGCCTAACTCCAGTGTTTCGTCTACTGAGTATGCTCAGCCTGACTGTGGCATTCCTGAGGCTAATTCTTCATTTTGGGCTACAGCGCATGCTCGTTTGGACTGTGCCTGAGTCATTCTGCGACCTGCAGTTCCACACACTTACACAGGGCCCTGGGGCTTGCCTCACTCTCGGGAGGCCACTACAACTAACTGCACCCAACATCAGCCCCAGGTGTCCCCTTACACTGCATAGGCGGTCCCCACTGACCGCAATACCGAGAGTGGCGTCACGAAACTACATATAAAGAAGCAACCTACCTGTGACCAGACTGTTCCTCCACGTGGAGTCCCTGAAGGTAATGCACCGACACAACACCTGTGGGGCTTCACACTTAGTGTGAAAAGCCTCTTTGCACAGGTACTTGCACTCCGTGCTGGGTCTAAGTCCTGTGTTGTGTCTAGACAACATGCTGAAGCGGATAGTCATTTTTTCGGAGACTGTATTTCATGCTACTGAGCATGCTCAGGCACTTACTGCATCAGAGGCTAGGTCCGGTAATGAACTCTTTGGCCCTGCCCCTGATATGGGGGGCCCATATAGACCACAGGGCATCAGGTGTCCTGACGGTGTGGCCAGGCCACTCCCAACTGGCTTGCAGAGGCCCGCCCCTATGACTTGTCACCTCATTATTGTTGGTCAGACGATGACTGGTGAGGTGTTTGGGTCGAGGCAGCTATGAGGTCATCATTGAAGTGGTGGTTCCGAATAGGACGCTAGTTATGCCACTCATGACGTGTCACTCTGCTTTTGTCTCCAGGTGGTGCATTGTGGTCCACCCTGGTTTGTGGCAGACCCAGGTAATAAAAGGGGCTGGAGCCAACAAGGAGGTGCGCAGTCTTCTATTATGCTCCGAAAAAGAGCACACCTCCATGTGTTGAACCCATTGCGTCTTTAGGCCAGAGGTAGGCAGGGATAGGGCGTCGATGCAGGCCGCCACCACAGTTGGTAATGCAGAACGGTTAAGACCAGCTCCTGTCCTACCAGTCCTGCTAGTGCAACCCAGTGGCATTAACAGGCCTGCTGCTGCTGATGCGCCTGCTGTCCACAGGTGTGGCCCCTACGCACACGGACAGTGTACCCAATGTCCCCTGTGTTGTTAACAGGGATATCCTGGGCTGGGTGGGCGTGTGGACCCTGTGACGCTAACAGGTCTCCCAGTCTTCAGATCCGAGTGGCGTCTAACTCGGTTCAGGCTACGATTAATTTCATAACCACTCAGCTCTGTATCCTCCACCTAACCTTCCATTTGCCAGCCTCTCCTTTTCCATCTGGGAGCACGGTGGACACCGACTGGCGATGGGGATATATACCTTTCTCTTTCTTTTCTTCTTAATTTTTTTATATAGCGGTAACATACCGTGTTTCCCCGAAAGTAAGGCCCTGTCTTACATTAATTTTACCCCCAAAAGTCCCACCCTGCCTTACTTTCGGGGGAGGCCTTACATTGGAAAAAAAAATAACACCCCATCCTTCCCCCTGCAGCCTCCCCATTGTTTGAAAGTCCGGCATCCACCCCATCCTCCCCCCTGCAGCCTCCCCATTGTTTGAGAGTCCGGCATCCACCCCATCCTCCCCCCTGCAGCCTCCCCATACAGTGGTTCTGCCCCCCACTCTGCCACCACACACACTGACACATACGGTACCGGTACAGCCCCACACGGCACCCACACACATATCGTACTGGTACCGTACACACACACTGACACATACAGCCCCACACGGCACCCACACACATATCGTACCGGTACCGTACACGTACACACACACACACACACTGACACATACATCCCCATACGGCACCCATACACATACCGTACACATACCGTACACACACACACGTGTAACTTACCGTTACTTTCCTTCTGTTTCGATCTCCTCTGCGGTGCCGGGCTGACGATTCGGATGCCGGGGACGCTGGACCAATCGGAGCGAGCCTGCAGGCGGTGACGTCGCGGCTGATTCGGCCAATCAGCTGCGAGCCGGCTGACTGGCCAATCACAGCTCGAGCTGATGGCCAGCAGGGAGCCTGTGACGAACAGGCTGATCGGCCAATCAGCATCGAGCAGGAAGGTATCGAGCAGCATCGAGCGGTAAGTTCCTGTACTTTCCCCAGGGCCCCCACCCATATGCGGCCATACTGTCCCCAGTGACCCCAACCATAGGCGGCCTTACATTCCCCGGGCCCCCCCGCTACCCTGCCTTACAATCGGGGGGTGCCCTACATTGGCGGACCCCCCCGAAACCCCCACCCTGCCTTACTTTCGGGGGGGTCCTACTTTCGGGGAAACACGGTAGTATATACCACCTTATCCAAATCTGCCATTCCCACCATAACAGATGTTTCAGCAAATGTTACTGTTGCTTAACCACCAAATCCACGGACACAAACTTTTTTCACCTTTCCAACACACCTGTTCCCCTTTCCACCAGCATCTGTCCTTTTTCAACTCATTTTGTATATGACCAAAAGTGCAACTCTGCGGGGACACCGTACTCAACGCCGTCTCAGCACAGCAGCCAGCCATCGGTCCCTCAGATGTGGACAAGTAAAAGACCATTTCCTCCTATCCATGACAAAGCGCTGAGATTCACTCTGTGCAGCACAGGTGTTTAGTGGAAAAGCAAATCTAATATTGCGTACCACCTTCTGCTGATACTCCTGCATACGTGCGTCCATTTCCATGGCCGGAATTTTTTGCAAAAGTTTGTGTTGTACCAGGGATCTAACAGTGTGGCAACCCAGTAGTCAGCATTACTTCGAATTCGTACAATCCGAGGGTCATGTTTTAGGTAGTCCAGCAAGAAGGTGCTCATGTGTCTTGTTCATCCAGGAGGTCCAAGTCATTGTGAGCAAGCTCTCAGTCATCTGCTGAGTCTTCCATGCCCATCGCCAGTTCGTCCTCCATTTCTTCATGGGCTCCTGTACCTTCCTCAACAGTTTTGCTGATTCTATGCGCCCTTGTTAATCCCTCTCCCCCACCGTCCCAAGACTGCCGCCTAAGTGCCGCTGACCGTCTGGACCTTGTAGATCTTGTTATCCCTTCCGCATATGACTCATCCTGTACTTCCTACCCTTCTTCTTGTCCCAACACCTGACTCCGAATAATGCTTAGAGTGTGCTCCAGCATGTAGATGAACAGAATTGTCACGCTAAGAATGCCATCACCAGTGCTAAACATCTTCGTCGACATTTGTAAACTGTGTAGAAGGGTGCATAGGTCCTTGATCTGACACCACTCCAGCAGCGTGATCTGCACAACCTCTGGATCAAGTTAGCCCAGGGTTTACGTCATAACGTATTTCAGCAGGGCTCTGCGGTGCTGCCACAGACGCTGCAACATGTGCAGATTCAAATTCCGGCGTGTCGGCACATCGCATTTCAGGTGTTGACCCACCAGACCAAAAGACTTCTGGAGCGATGAAACTTGTTGAGCTGCTGGGGATTTTGGTTTTACAGTGCGGCATCAAGGAAAATCTTTTCAGGCTCTCATTTTTAAGGTTACTGGTCTTGAGGTACCCCTTGATCCTACATTTTATTTACTCAATATTCCACTATTTCAGATTAGCCGTAAATGCTGACAGCTTCTACTAGACATGACCACTGCTTCTAGATGTCTGATAGCGTGTATGTGGAGGTTGAGTCAACCCCCATTAAACATTGAGTTACATACACATATACAAGATGAGCAAAGCATGGAATATCTCACGGCCCTATTAAGTAACACAATTGAACGTTTTGAGACTGTCTGGACTCCTTGGGACATGTATTGGACACAAAAGGATTGTTAATGAACATGTTTGTGAAAAGTACTTAATGTAGTAGATGTTGAATTAGAGCAGTTCTTTAACTTCCCTCCCTCTGTGTCAATTTCTTGCCTAGTCTGTCATTGTTTTTGTTTAAATGTTATTCAAAACTTAAATTCTTCATTGTTGAGTTCATTGTTAATTGTTCTTGAAAGATAATTATCAAGATACTGTAAACTATGCAGTATTGTTGGCTAATGCTTTGAGAATTATGTTATCACTCTGTAATTTTATTTTTTTAAAATTCACTAAAAATTCAGTTAAAAAATAAATATTTTACTCTAGTACAACTTTTGGCTGTATTAAATCTCTGTAGGAAAAATGAACATGCTGCTTCATCTATTCTGTTCCTTTACCCACAATGATCATACAGTCACAGTCAAGTACAAATTGCCGATTCAGTTTTTTTCTTCACATTTGTGTTGTAGTCATCATTAAAGACTGATAAGATTAATAATACACTGGAAGTGTCTAGATGAAAAAAGCGTCTTTAATGCATAAACCTTGGAATTGCAAATAACATGCTTTTGCCTAAGGGTCTATTTTTAAGCATAATACATATCTCAACATCTACAAATTGGTGGCGGTAAAGAAAAAAATTGCTTTAGTTTTTTTTCTGCTGTTTCATGGGTTCCATCAAAAAGATTAATCTCGAAGATTTCTGTACAGATGTCAATAAATAGAAGAATCTTAGATGTGGAGATATATTATAGAGAGTGCAAACTGAGTGATTTCATAGAGGCATCTACCGGATGGGAGCTTAACCTTTTTATGAGACATGACATACTGGGTACGTCATGGATCGTGTCAGGGTAATCACTAGAGTTGAGTGCGGTTCGAGGTTCTCCAGTTCGCGGCTCGAGTGATTTTGGGGGCTGTTCTAGATCGAACTAGAACTCGAGCTTTTTGCTAAAGCTCGATAGTTCTAGATACGTTCGAGAACGGTTCTAGCAGCAAAAAGACAAGCTAATTACTAGCTGGCTTTCCGCTGTAATAGTGTAAGTCACTCTGTGACTCACACTATTATGAAATTTCAGCGTATAGTGTGCGGGAACAGCGCATTCAGATCACTGCTGTTTGGATAATGGCGATCGCCATTTTTTTTTTTTTTTCCTTGTCTTCCTTCCCTAAGCGCGCGCGTGTAGTGGGGCGGGCCAGCATGTCAGCCAATCCCAGACACACACACAGCTAAGTGGACTTTTAGCCAGAGAAGCAACGGCATGTGTGATAGCATGTCCATTTCACATGTCTCTGCATTATAAAAACGGACATTTTCCTCCAGCACGCAATTATCTGCCTTCTGCGTCTTGGTGTCAGTCACTGCTGGCATAGCTCCTGTCTCCGATACTGCTGTGTACGCTCTATACACAGCGCTATATAGAATAGGGATAGAAGTTTCTTTCAGCCCTTGTAAGGGCTAATACCGGCAGGGTCAGAGCCATAGGTGACAGTCAGGTCCGTGAAAACAGATTTTAACAGCTACACAAGATGACAGCGTCTGTGTAGCTAAGGTCAGGGATTTCCTCGCTGCATTTCCCCATTAGAAGGGATAGAAAGTGAGGCTTCCTTTCCTCTACCAAGACCCACAACCCTGCCACTATACCCTCCTGCCCTTTGCACACTCAAACTCATTGTTACTAAGCCATTATACTAGCAAACACTGAGGAAACTTAGTGGCATCCTAAAAGTGGCTGTTGGACTTCCATTAGTGTCCCACTGGTGCAAATCTATGTGCAGCACCTCTGCATTGCACACTCAAACTCATTGTTACTAAGCCATTATACTAGCAAACACTGAGGAAACTTAGTGGCATCCTAAAAGTGGCTGTTGGACTTCCATTAGCGTCCCACTGGTGCAAATCTATGCGCAGCACCTCTGCATTGCACACTCAAACTCATTGTTACTAAGCCATTATACTAGCAAACACTGAGGAAACTTAGTGGCATCCTAAAAGTGGCTGTTGGACTTCCATTAGTGTCCCACTGGTGCAAATCTATGTGCAGCACCTCTGCATTGCACACTCAAACTCATTGTTACTAAGCCATTATACTAGCAAACACTGAGGAAACTTAGTGACATCCTAAAAGTGGCTGTTGGACTTCATTATTGTCCCACTGGTGCAAAGCTATTTGCAGCACCACTGCATTGCACACTCAAACTCATTGTTACTAAGCCATTATACTAGCAAACTATGCTGCCAGTTTAAGGGCCGTAGTTGCATTGTCAGGGATAATTATTGTTGTTTATTCTGCTGTTAATAAAGCTAGACCACCGCTGAAATCTACACCACCTCTCAATTTTTACTACCACATTTTAAGTGCACAATCTTGTCGCAATTAAAATGAGTGGCAAAATGACAGATGCTGGTGGAAAGGGGAAGAGGCGTGTTGGAAAAGGAAAAAAAGGGTTTGTCCGTGGGGAAGGTGGCAAAGCTCCATTAACATCTGCTGAAGATAGACCATCTTCCAGCAAAAGTAAGATGTCTACTACTTACCGTGGACAATCCGATGTGCTCCCTTTTTTACGGACACGAACAACTGGAACAAAGGTAGATGATGGCCAAAAAAGGAAAATGCTTGAATGGATCTCAAGTGGTCCAACAAGTGCCCTCTCCTCCACCTCAACTACCGCATCCAAAAAACACCAGTCCTCTGAGTTGTCATCCCAATCACATTTGCTTTCTCCCAGCTCTGAAGTCTCCATCCGCCCTGCACAGTATGGTGGAACTGAGATGGCTGAGTCTGCAGAGCTGTTCAGACACGCTATAGCCTGGGAATCAGAAGTCTGCTCCCAAGCTACAGTGAGTACAGACCAGGAAATGGTCTGCAGTGATGCCCAGAACCTTTGTGACTCTGATTCAGGCCGTGAGGACCAAGTTTCTGAGCATAATGTTGACCCTTTTTCACAAACTGTAACACCTATTGTTATAGACAATGAGGAACATACTGATGACGATGAGACGCAGATACCAGATTGGGATGACAACTTAAATATTCGGTCAGGGCAAGAAGAGGCTCGGTCTGAGGGTGAGGGGAGTGCAAACACAACAATTGAGGAGGAAGATTTAGATCCCACCTACTGTCAACCCACAGTCAGGCACTCGAGGAGGTCAACAGAGGCGGTGGAGGAGGATGCAACCGACGACGAAGTTACCTTGCGCCTTCCTGGACAGAGTCGGAGCACTGGTAGCACGTCTACAACTGCATCCTCAGCCACCACTGTGCCTCTGAGCACTAGCCGGGGTGGATCAGCAGGTCGCATGCCCTCTAAGCCTTGCCTAGCCTGGTCCTTTTTTGACATAGCAAAAGATCGCCCAAATTATGTGATCTGTAAAATTTGCTGTGATTCTGTTAGTAGAGGGCAAAACCTCAGCAGTTTGACAACTTCTTCCATGAATCGTCACATGAATAAATATCATATGTCCCAGTAAAAAGCTCACCGTGCTGCAATGCGGCCTAGCGGAGAGAACCATCCACCGCCTGCCCCTTCCAGTGCATCCGCGCGCTCTTCATCTTCTAGGACTGTGGGGACAGCTGTCACACCTGGTTTTCCACGCACAACTTCCACCACTGTAACAGCAACAGGCAGTTTGGTTGGTAGGTCGTCAGTTGGTTTGGAAGGGGAAACAAGTGCGTGTGTACAGCTCTCTCAGACATCGATAGCACCAACGTTGGATGAAGGCAACATCATGTCTACGCCTGCACTTTCCTCACAAACCTGCATTTTTCCAGGGACACCCTACTCAACACCCTCTACACACAGCAGCCAGATCTCTGTCCCTCAGATGTGGACAAATATAAGGCCATTTCCTGTGAACCATGACAAAGCTAAGAGGTTGACTTTATCCCTCTGTAAGCTCTTGGCTACGGAAATGCTGCCTTTCCGCCTGGTGGACACACAGGATTTTAGAGACCTTATGTCTGTCGCTGTGCCCCAGTACCAGATGCCCAGTCGCTACTACTTTTCTAAGAAAGGTGTGCCCGTGCTACACCAGCATGTCGCACACAACATCACCGCTTCCTTGAGAAACTCTGTGTGTAAACGGGTGCATTTCACCACCGATACTTGGACCAGTAAGCATGGACCGGGACGTTACATGTCGCTGACTGGGCACTGGGTAACTATGGTGATAGATGGTGAAGGGTCTGCTGCACAAGTCTTGCCGTCCCCACGACTTGTGTGTCAATCCTCTGTCTGTTCAAGTTCCGCCACTGCTTCTGCCTCCTCCACCTCATCTGGGTCCTCCACATCCGCCACAAGCCTGCCTGGTCAGGCCACCAGCGTTCTCACTGCGCAGAAGGAATCACGCATCCCTCATTACTATGCTGCCAGGAGAGCGCAACGGCATCAGGCGGTCTTTAGCTTGACATGTCTTGGAAATAAGAGTCACACAGCGGCTGAGTTGTGGGCAGCTCTGGAGACTGAGTTTAATAAATGGTTGTCTCCACTCAACCTGCAGCCTGGTAAGGCCGTGTGCGACAATGCTGCAAACCTGGGTGTGGCCCTTCGCCTGGGCAAGGTGACACACGTGCGTTGTATGGCTCACGTGTTGAACCTTGTTGTCCAGCAATTTTTAACACACTATCCCCGTCTAGATGGCCTTCTGAATAGGGCACGAAAACTGTCTGCTCACTTCCGCCGTTCAACCACCGCTGCTGAGCGACTTGCATCACTCCAGAAGTCTTTCGGCCTTTTGGTTCATCGCCTGAAATGCGATGTGCCTACACAATGGAATTCGACTCTCCACATGTTACAGCGACTGAGAGGGGAGCCAGCACGATCTGAAAATGGCATGCATCATTTAAAAAGTGCAAATTCACAGATTTATTCCAACTGTACTGTAATATAAATGAGATTTTTAGCAAGTAATTGATCAATTCTTTGAGCCACCCCTGCCAACGTCACGGCAAATCTCAATAGGGGGGTCCTACTCTATATTCTGTATTTCATGTGCCATGCGGCCTCCTAGATAAAGTTAAAAGCAGAACCATAATGGAGAACACATACCTGTAACCTGTATATATAACCGCTTCTATGTTGCAAAAGAGGCAATTGTGGATAGAGGCCAGCCCAGGTCCCAGCATGTGGAGCAAGCTCTACACATATCAGGACTATATCAGAACTGACCCTCCCAGTGCCAGACAGCAACCATTGATAAAGGCGGACCAGATCCAAGTATGGTGCTTAATTAGCAATGCCTGTGGAAAGGGTGAGGCAACTGAATGTGTACAGCTACCAACAGGAGGAATATATTGCAAACCAAGATCAGGCGTGCATAGCATGGTGGTGACCAGCCACCAGACATTTGTAGCATAACTACAACCAAACAGAGAGAGAGGGGAGCCAGCACGCTCTGAAATTGGCATGCATCATATAAAAAGTGCAAATTCACAGATTTATTCCAACTGTACTGTAATATAAATGAGATTTTTAGCAAATAATTGATCAATTCTTTGAGCCACCCCTGCCAACGTCACGGCAAATCTCAATAGGGGGGTCCTACTCTATATTCTGTATTTCATGTGCCATGCGGCCTCCTAGATAAAGTTAAAAGCAGAACCACAATGGAGCACACATACCTGTAACCTGTATATATAACTGCTTCTATGTTGCAAAAGAGGCAATTGTGGATAGAGGCCAGCCCAGGTCCCAGCATGTGGAGCAAGCTCTACACATACCAGGACTATATCAGAACTGACCCTCCCAGTGCCAGACAGCAACCATTCATAAAGGCGGACCAGATCCAAGTATGGTGCTTAATTATCAATGCCTGTGGAAAGGGTGAGGCAACTGAATGTGTACAGCTACCAACAGGAGAAATATATTGCAAACCAAGATCAGGCATGCATAGCATGGTGGTGACCAGCCACCAGACATTTGTAGCATAACTACAACCAAACAGAGAGAGAGGGGAGCCAGCACGATCTGAAAATGGCATGCATCATATAAAAAGTGCAAATTCACAGATTTATTCCAACTGTACTGTAATATAAATGAGATTTTAGCAAATAATTGATCAATTCTTTGAGCCACCCCTGCCAACGTCACGGCAAATCTCAATAGGGGGGTCCTACTCTATATTCTGTATTTCATGTGCCATGCGGCCTCCTAGATAAAGTTAAAAGCAGAACCATAATGGAGCACACATACCTGTAACCTGTATATATAACCGCTTCTATGTTGCAAAAGAGGCAATTGTGGATAGAGGCCAGCCCAGGTCCCAGCATGTGGAGCAAGCTCTACACATACCAGGACTATATCAGAACTGACCCTCACAGTGCCAGACAGCAACCATTGATAAAGGCGGACCAAATCCAAGTATGGTGCTTAATACTTAATAATAGGATCAGTTCTGATATAGTCCTGGTATGTGTAGAGCTTGCTCCACTTGCTGGGACCTGGGCTGGTCTCTATCCACAATTGCCTTTTTTGTTACATGGAAGCGGCTATATACAGGTTACAGGTATGTGTGCTCCATTATGGTTCTGCTTTTAACTTTATCTAGGAGGCCGCATGGCACATGAAATACAGATTATAGAGTAGGACCCCCCTATTGAGATTTGCCGTGACGTTGGCAGGGGTGGCTCAAAAAATTGATCAATTATTTGCTAAAAATCTCATTTTTTTTTATTATAGTACAGTTGGCATAAATCTGTGAATTTTCACTTTTTATATGATGCATGCCAATTTCAGATCGTGCTGGCTCCTTTTTCTCTGTTATGACTGTAGTTATGCTACAATTTCTGGTGACTGACCATCACCATACCATGCACGCCTGATTTTGGTTTGCAATGTATTCCTCCTGTTGGTAGCTGTTCAGATTCAGTTACCTCACTCCTTTCCACAGGCAATGCTAATTAAGCACCATTCTTGGATCTGGTCCGCCTTTATCAATGGTTGCTGTCTGGCACTGGGAGGGTCAGTTCTGATATAGTCCTGGTATGTGTAGAGCTTGCTCCACATGCTGGGACCTGGGCTGGTCTCTATCCACAATTGCCTTTTTTGCAACATGGAAGCGGCTATATACAGGTTACAGGTATGTGTGCTCCATTATGGTTCTGCTTTTAACTTTATCTAGGAGGCCGCATGGCACATGAAATACAGAATATAGAGTAGGACCCCCCTATTGAGATTTGCCGTGACGTTGGCAGGGGTGGCTCAAAAAATTGATAAATTATTTGCTAAAAATCTCATTTTTTTTTATTATAGTACAGTTGGAATAAATCTGTGAATTTGCACTTTTTATATGATGCATGCCAATTTCAGAGCGTGCTGGCTCCTTTTTCTCTGTTATGACTGTAGTTATGCTACAATTTCTGGTGACTGACCATCACCATACCATGCACGCCTGATTTTGGTTTGCAATGTATTCCTCCTGTTGGTAGCTGTTCAGATTCAGTTACCTCACCCCTTTCCACAGGCAATGCGAATTAAGCACCATTCTTGGATCTGGTCCGCCTTTATCAATGGTTGCTGTCTGGCACTGGGAGGGTCAGTTCTGATATAATCCTGGTATGTGTAGAGCTTGCTCCACATGCTGGGACCTGGGCTGGTCTGTATCCACAATTGCCTTTTTTGCAACATGGAAGTGGCTATATACAGGTTACAGGTATGTGTGCTCCATTATGGTTCTGCTTTTAACTTTATCTAGGAGGCCGCATGGCACATGAAATACAGAATATAGAGTAGGATCCCCCTATTGAGATTTGCCGTGACGTTGGCAGGGGTGGCTCAAAAAATTGATCAATTATTTGCTAAAAATCTCATTTTTTTTTATTATAGTACAGTTGGAATAAATCTGTGAATTTTCACTTTTTCATTTTTAAAGTTTTATTGGTTTCAAAAAAAAGGAGAGAAAATAAACATACAGATAGATACATTGTCCAATACCATGAGATATTAGGTGTTATAGCATTGAAATAGCACAAGCCTATACAACAGGTCCAGGCCTAAGGCTCAACAACTGCACAACCCTAGGTAAGAACAAAATTAGACACCGAGTCTTACCTTAGGTAAGAACTTATCAAATGAGCAGAGAAATGCTCGGGAAAAGATAGGAATCAGAAGAAGAGGGACGGGTTTAGAATGTAAGTCAATGAGTAGAGAGGTATATGGAAGAATATGTGATGACCAGGACGGTATTTTCATCTGTTGAATCTAAAAGAGGAGACTGAATAAATGTTTTCTAGGGGGTGGTACATGCCAAGGAGTCTGAGCACCGGGAGTCAATTAAAGCTAAGAACTTGGGGCCCGAGAGGAAGTCCTCCCACATGAGCCATTTGGAGGCGGTTTCCACTATCTGACCTCTTGACTGAGCCATCACCATCTCCATACGGTGTACCGAATTCACCTCTGTCGCCCATTCCTCCATGGTCGAGGAAGAGGGGTCTTTCCAATGTCGTGGAATTACGGTCTTGGCGGCCTGGAGGAGAGGGCCTAAGAGGGATTTTTTATACTTTTTTTCTGAGATTGTAAACATAAATAGCAAAACTGCCTCAGGGCGACTAGGGACTATGGTCGCCGTGACCTCTAGAATGGCCTTCAGTACTTTGCTCCAAAAGGTCACCAGGCTTGGGCAGGACCACCATATATGGGTCATGGTGCCGCCCTGGGCTCCGCAACGCCAACATACATCCGGGACTTCGGGACACCACACATGAAGAGATGATGGGACCCTATACCACCTGGTAAGGATCTTGTAGCAGGTTTCCTGCATTCTTGTGGCAACCATGGACCTATGGGTAAGACGGAAACAACGCTCCCACTGATCCCTAGGAAACGTCTTGTTGAGCTCTGCTTCCCACGCAGAACAGAAGCGGGGGAGTGAAGTCTCCATCGCCTCTGTTAGGGTCTTATAAATCCTTGATGTGGCATGTCGAGTGTCAGGTGTTCCGGTACAAAGGCGTTCAAAGGGAGTTAAAGGCGGGAGGTGCCCCGCGGCTTGTCCCTGTGTGGCTATGAAGTGTTTGAGTTGGGCATATTCAAAATGGAACCTCAACCTGGGGTCTCCGTTTCCCACAATATCCGAGAGTGGGAGGAGAACTCCTTCTGGGGCCACCTGGTCCAGTCTCAGGGGCCTCTGTTTAGAGCTGCCAAGAAATTTATTGGACGATGCTCCTGGCAAAAAGTCAGGGTTGTCCGTAAGTGGCATAAGGGGACCCCCGGGCTGGAGCAGGCGTTTGCTCAATGGTAATGAGTGTACTGATTTCAGTGTCTGTTTGGTGCTGTAGGACATTGCTATTTTATGTTTGGTGAGGCATGGCCAATTCCACGGCAGGGTTGGGACTGACAGGGGACACAAGTCATGTGCCAGCCGAACCCAGAGCTTTGAATCGTAGTTATGTAAAAGGTCCAAAACTCTGGTGTGGGCAGCCGCCAGGTAGTATCGCCTACAGCAAGGGAGCCCCACTCCTCCTCCCCCTTTAGTTCTTGTCAGAACATTACTCCCAAGTCGGGGTCGCCTCTTAGTCCATACAAATTGGTTAAATAGACGCTGTACCTTTGTCCAGTAAGACACTGGAATATGAACCGGAACCGTCTGAAGTAGGTAGAGTAGTCTAGGTAAAGCTGTCATCCTGAGGGCGCTAATCCTGCCAAACCACGAGAGAGTACCCCGATCCCAGGAGTCTAGGTCCCTCTCGAGCCTGGACAGGAAACTTAGAAAATTTAGTGAAAAAAGCCTGTCTGTGTCACATGGTATGATAATACCCAGGTATCCTATGCTACCATTGGGTGGCCATTTAAAGGGGAATTTTGGCTTCACGGCGTTTACGACGTCTTGGGGGAGTGATATGTTCAGGGCTTCTGACTTATCAAAATTGATTTTAAAATTGGACCATCTGCTGAAGCGATTTAATTCCTGCATTAGGGATGGAAGAGAAGTGAGTGGGTTTTGCAAGTATATGAGGAGATCGTCTGCGAAGGCGGCACATTTGTATTCTTGGTTTGCGATTTTGATTCCCTGTATGTCGGGGTTGAGACGAATGGCCACCAGCAGGTGTTCCATGACTAGGATGTAAAGTAGTGGGGATAGAGGGCATCCCTGCCGAGTCCCGTTATATATGTTGAAGGGACTCGACAAGGTACCATTAATTTTTAAGTGGGCGTTCGGGGAGCGGTATAAGGCCAGGATTTTGGATGAGAAGGTTGGACCGAAACCGATGTGGGACAGGGTCTGGGAGAGTGAGTGCCAAGAAATTCTATCAAATGCTTTTTCGGCGTCTAGAGATAGCATCATCATGGGAATTTTTTGGGTGCGGGCATGCTGAATCAGATCTAGGGTTTTAAGGGTATTATCCCTAGCTTCCCTGCCGGGGACAAATCCGACCTGGTCCAAATGCACCAGGTCAGGTAGAAGGGGATTGATTCTATTTGCGAGGAGCTTAGCGTATATTTTTAGATCCACATTAAGCAATGATATTGGTCTAAAGCTACTGCACGCAGTGGGGTCCTTCCCGGGTTTTCTAAGTAGGGCCACATGAGCTGTCGTGGCATGGGGGGGGAAAGGAAAATCATCAGAGATGGTATTAAAAGAGAGGAGCATCAGGGGCGCAAGTTGTGCAGCGAATGCTTTATAAAATTTGGCAGGAAGTCCGTCTGGGCCTGGGCTCTTGTTGCCTGGTAGATTACCGATTACTGTCAGGACATCTTCTAGTAGGAAGGGGCTCTCAAGCTCTACAATTATGGATTGATTGAGGGATTTGAAGGGAGAGGCCATTGAAGGGAGTTCACCGTTTGCCTCAAGGGGATCAGGGGACAGGTTATATAGTTTGGAATAGTAAGTGTGGAAGGTATTAGAGATATCTGGGGTAGCGTATAATAATTCGTCTCGAGAATTCTTTATACAGGGAATTAGAGTGTGAGCTTTCCCCTCTTTTAGTGCATTGGCCAGGAGTCTGCCCGGTTTGTCCCCAAACTCGTAGAACTTTCCCCTCCCCACCTGTAACAGACGCTGAAATGATGAGTCTAACATTTTCTTGACCTCCAGTCTAGCCTGTAGGAGGGTCTGTGGGGTGGTAGTTGATAAGGCCCGCTTGTGAACGAGCTCCAGGTCTGAGATCTTACGGAGGGCATTTACCAAATTCTGAGCCTTCTCTTTTTTAATGCGGGCCCCGTGCTTAATGAAAATGCCCCTCAAGATGCACTTCAATGCTTCCCATTTGTATGTGGGAGCTGTGTCGTCTGCTGAATGGTCTTCTGAGAATTGAGTGATAGCAGTCTGCACCTCAGAGGTACATAGCTCGTCCAGAAGCAGGGCCTCATTGAGCCGCCATGATCCCCTGGGGGCCGGGAGAGAGGGAACTTCAACCTCGCAATATACCGGCGCATGGTCCGACCACAATATGTTGCCTATTCTAACCTGTCTGACCCAGGGGAGAGCGTTGTGCTGTATAAAAATATAGTCTATGCGACTATATGAATCTTGGGTGTGGGAGTAAAAGCTATAATCTCTATCAGATGGGTGTGCTATTCTCCATGTATCGAACAGCTGGATGCTCAGCAGGGTTTTTTTTATACGTTTAATTGTGGCATATGATATACTAGATTTCCCTTTGGAGTTATCTAATGTGGGGTCGAGAGTGACATTAAGGTCACTACATAGCATTGCTGTTCCTCGTATCAATGGGGTCGCAGTGTCAACAAGGCCAACTATGAAGTCATCCTGTTTCTGGTTTGGGGCATACGCATTTATTATCGTGAAAGTTTGGTCTCCGGCTATCAGTGAAAGGATAATATATCGCCCTAAATTGTCCGGTGTGCAATTTATGATTTGATGAGGGAGAGATTTATGAATGGCGATCGCCACTCCCTTTGAACGCGACTCTGGGTTGTCAGAGAAAAACCAGGTCTGATAGTATTTGTTCTTTATGACCGGGGTGTGTCCCGTTTTGAAATGTGTTTCCTGAAAACATATTATTTTCACCTTATGCTTGTGGAAATGGTAAAGAATCTGTGCTCTTTTCTCCGGTACATTCAGACCCTTGGCATTAAAAGATACTATTGTCAGGTTGGCCATCTGCAATAGAATAAAAAGTTACAGATGCATGAGATGTAGGGACAGACAAATCCGTCCCGGTCACCAACAAGAAAGAGAAAGCACGGTGTGACCCGTGGGAGGCAGGAAAAGAGTAGGAGTAGGGGCAGAAGGAACCGCAAGGGAGGAGCCCCTGCATTAATTCGTAGTGGAGGATAAGTTTTCCAAAGGAGCAACAGCAATAAGGGTAGAAAGGACAGCAGGGGTATAGCCCCTACATATAACACTAATTGAGAACAAACGTTCTTGGGGAGCATGTCCGCTCTACTCGGGCAGGACAGAGGAACCCGACCTATTAGGGGGAGAAAAAAGTCAGACGTAGCCTATCGCGGCTCCATAATAAACTGCAAACATTGGGTATAACCCTAAACACTGGCACAAATAACAAAAAGATTTGGGCATAAAGGGCCTTAGATGGGCATTTAAATAACATGAAAAGTCGTTCAACTTAATTAACTAGATGTGCAATGCACAAAGTGGGTTCTATTAGCATCTATAGCTGTTTAGTTCAATTAACGTGGTCTTCCAATTCTGCGACCGCGCAGCCCCCTTGGTGGTAGGCCTCCTGCTGAGCTAAGAGACTGGGGTGTACGCAGAGGGGCAGAGCGCCTTCCCGGAGCCCACGGCTGAAGCAGAGTAGTGGGCCATTGAGGGATGGTAATTGGGGGTAGGCCCAGGTTTCAGATGAAGAGTGGGAGGTCCTCCGGGGATCTCAAGACCCACCACCTCGAGTCTTTTTGTACTGACAGTGAGAAGGGGAAGCCCCAACGAAACGGGAGCCCTCTTTCTTTAAGCATATCCAGCAGGGGTTTTAGAGTGGCCCGTTGTGCCAATGTATGCCTTGACAGGTCCGGCATAATGCGGATAGTAGAACCGTTATATGTTAAGGACTGTTTCTTCCGGGCTGCTTGGAGGATGGCTTCTTTTGCTGCGAAAAAGTGTACCCTACACACGACATCTCTTGGACGAGGGTCCCCTGGGTCCGGGGGACGTAGCGCCCTATGGGCTCTGTCGAGCTCCAGGGTGGCCCCAGGTGGCCTTTTCAACAGGTTGTTAAAGATTGAAATAAGGACTGAGGGTATATCAGGGGCGGTAATTGACTCAGATAGGCCCCTGATACGAAGATTATTTCTTTGATTTCTATTCTCCAAGTCGTCTACATGCTGTTGGAGAGCAAATAGCTGCTTGGACTGGTTTAGTATAGAGTCCTGCATAGTTTGGACATTGACTTGGGATGTTGATTGCTGATCTGCCAGTACATCTACCCTGTGGGTGAGGGAAGAGAGGTCTGACCGCAGTTGGGCAAATTCTTGCTTACATTCTGCTACCACTTGGTTGGCTAAGGCTGCTATATCATTTTTGGTAGGAATGGATTGTAGGAGGTATCTCATGTCTGCCAGGGATGCTGGGCGGTCCTCATTTATCATATTAGTAGAGAAAGATGTTGCAGAGAAGGAACGTATAGAGTCCTGTAAAGCTGGTTCATATAATAATTGTGGGCTCCTGTGGGTGTTTACTTTCCCACCGATGTTTGCCACAGTGGTAATCTGATTAGGTGGGGAGCCTGGTGTCCCAGGCCCCTTATTCCATTGCCGCCGAGCAGCTTCTGCCAGGCCCCCATCCGGCGGGCTGCCCTCCCAGGAAGAGCCCGTGGAAGACCCTGTTGACGGGGCGGGGGATGACGGTTCCATGGGGGCGCCCCATGCTAGACTTTGGGGCTCTGGAGGTGAATGGCTAGACTTTGGGGCTCTGGGGTTCTTTTCTCCCTCCACTAGTTCCTGGGGAAGGAGGTGATGCAGGCGGCGATGCATGGTGCACACTAGCTGGAGAAACGTTGCTCCTGTCTGGTCTGTGGCCCCCTCCATTACCCGGTCTCTCCACTAATATCTGAGGGCCGGGAGGCCCCACAGTCAGCGCGGTGGTGCTGCCTCTCAGGCTTGACTCACCCTCATCGGCGATGACAGCGGGGGGCTTCACCGACCGCAGCTTCCCGGCTTCCTGGAGGCTCTGAAGTGGTGGCTGCAGTTCGGGTGCTGCTCCGGAGGCTGCCTGCACGTGCATCGCAGAACCGGGAGATGCTGCGTCCTGGAAGGAGGCCTCTGAAGCGACGGTCCTTCGCCGGTTCTGGAGGATCTCCGCGTCTCGTGGGGATGGGTCAGGTGAGGCTACCGACGGCATCGCCACTGAGGGATCCCCCCGCTGCGGCCGCAGGGCCCGGTCGGGATGTGAGCGGGCGCCATCTTGTAATGGCGTCTCTGGGTTATACTTGCGGCCGGACCTCGGCTCCTCCACTGTCCCGCGTCCTTCACCTCCATGGGGGGTAATCGAGGCCGTGACCACTCCGGGATGCCTCGGCTTCGCCGCTGACCCCTGCACCTACACCATTGGCCCGGCACCAGTTGTTGGAGTCAAAGGCCGCAGCTTCAGCTCCGGATGGAGCGAGGCGCCTGGACCCTGAGGCTGGGTGAGAAAGGGCCCGATTTTGCCCTGTGAGGTAGTGGGCTTCTTTGGGGTGCGGGCAGAAGCCTTTTTGCCCGTAGATTTGCCCATGATGTATGTTGGGCCAGTGTTTTTTTGGGGTCTATAGCGAGGAGCTCATGGAGTCAGCGTCCTCACACGGCCATGTCCAGCTCCGCCCCCCGAATTTTCACTTTTTATATGATGCATGCCAATTTCAGATCGTGCTGGCTCCTTTTTCTCTGTTATGACTGTAGTTATGCTACAATTTCTGGTGACTGACCATCACCATACCATGCACGCCTGATTTTGGTTTGCAATGTATTCCTCCTGTTGGTAGCTGTTCAGATTCAGTTACCTCACCCCTTTCCACAGGCAATGCTAATTAAGCACCATTCTTGGATCTGGTCCGCCTTTATCAATGGTTGCTGTCTGGCACTGGGAGGGTCAGTTCTGATATAGTCCTGGTATGTGTAGAGCTTGCTCCACATGCTGGGACCTGGGCTGGTCTCTATTAGAGTTGAGCGCGGTTCGTGGTTCTCCAGTTCTAGGCTCGAGTGATTTTTGGGCTGTTCGAGATCGAACTAGAACTCGAGCTTTTTGCTAAAAGCTCGATAGTTCTAGATACGTTCGAGAACGGTTCTAGCAGCAAAAAGCAGGGCTTTTTACAGCTACAGTGAGCAGGAGCCATCGCTGGCAGCCTGCCACAAGCTGGTAACCAAGATAAACATCGGGTATCCAAGCAAAGCGCTTTGGTTAGTAACCCGATGTTTATCTTAGTTACGTGCAGGAAGCCCACACTTTCCCGCTCAGCTCGCTCCACCCCCTCCTGCCCGCGGCATGTACACATACATACACATACACAAACACACACACACACATCCACCACCCCCCCCCCCCCCGCCCGCCCGCCCGCTCGCTCGCTCGCTCGGCTTACCTGCGGTGATGAAGTCCCGCCATCCCGACCTCAGCGCTGTCACTGTCCTCCATGGCCGCCGCTTGTCACATCACCTATCGCTTCCGACCCGAGACTGACACTGGCAGTGACGTCACGGACCTCTCGCGATACTTGATGTGAAGGCGCCGGTCATTGACCTCAGTGACAGGGGCTGTCAGTGTGCTGGAGATCAGCGCAGGTAATGTACCTCACTGACAGCAGCACTTGTCACCCCCCTGCAGTGACCTGGGCTGACCCATTGATGTTAGCTCAGGTCACTGCACTGCTCTCCCAGCCAATGGGGAACATCCTGCTCTTCATTGACTGGGACAGTGTGCATCGTCATGGCAACCCCTTGGATTACACCAGACCTGGATTTGTTTTTCAATCTAATAAATTGGTTAAAGAGGGAATGTTTTGGGGAGTGTTTTTTCAAATAAAAATGTGTTTGTCGTGTATTTTTTTTTTATTACTGACTGGGTTGGTGATGTCGGGTATCTGATAGACGCCTGACCTCACCAACCCCAGGGCTTGATGCCAGGTGACATTACACATCTGGTATTAACCCCAAATATTACCCCGTTTGCCACCGCACCAGGGCGCGGGATGAGCTGGGGCGAAGCACCAGGATTGGCGCATCTAATGGATGCGCCACTTCTGGGGCGGCTGCGGCCTGCTATTTTTAGGCTGGGGAGATTCCAAAAACCATGGACCTCCCTAGTCTGAGAATATCAGGCCCCAGCTGTCTGCTTTACCTTGGCTGGTGATCCAATTTTGGGGGACCCCTACGTGTTTTTTTTTTTAATTATTTATTTAATTTAAAATAACAGCGTGGGGTGCCCTCAGTTTTGGATTACCAGCCAAGGTGAGGTTGCCAGCTGTGGTCTGCAGGCTGCAGCCGTCTGCTTTACCCTAGCTGGCTACAAAACTAGGGGGAACCCTATGTCATTTTTTTTTCATTTTTTTGGCTAAATACAAAGCTAAGCACCCCTTAGTGCCACATGAAAGGTACCAAAGGGTGTTCCACTTTTTCTCCATTTTTTCTCCACTTTCTCTCCACTTTTTCTCCACTTTTTCTCCATTTTTTTCTCCACTTATTCTCCACTTTTTCTCCTCTTATTCTCCACTTTTTCTCCACTTTTTCTCCACTTTTTCTCCTCTTATTCTCCACTTTTTCTCCACTTTTTCTCCACTTTTTCTCCATTTTTTTCTCCACTTTCTCCACTTTTTCTCCACTTTTTTCTCCACTTTTTCTCCTCTTATGCTCCACTTTTTCTCCTCTTAATCTCCACTTTTTCTCCACTTTTTCTCCACTTTTTCTCCACTTTTTTCTCCACTTTTTCTCCTCTTATGCTCCACTTTTTCTCCACTTTTTCTCCACTTTTTCTCCACTTTTTCTCCACTTTTTCTCCTCTTAATTTCCACTTTTTCTCCTCTTATGCTCCACTTTTTCTCCACTTTTTCTCCACGTTTTCTCCACTTTTTTCTCCACTTTTTCTCCTCTTATGCTCCACTTTTTCTCCACTTTTTCTCCACTTTTTCTCCACTTTTTCTCCACGTTTTCTCCACGTTTTCTCCACTTTTTTCTCCACTTTTTCTCCTCTTATGCTCCACTTTTTCTCCTCTTATGCTCCACTTTTTCTCCACTTTTTCTCCACTTTTTCTCCTCTTAATCTCCACTTTTTCTCCACTTTTTCTCCACTTTTTCTCCACTTTTTCTCCACTTTTTTCTCCACTTTTTCTCCACTTTTTCTCCTCTTATGCTCCACTTTTTCTCCACTTTTTCTCCACTTTTTCTCCACTTTTTCTCCTCTTATGCTCCACTTTTTCTCCACTTTTTCTCCACTTTTTCTCCTCTTATGCTCCACTTTTTCTCCACTTTTTTCTCCACTTTTTCTCCTCTTATGCTCCACTTTTTCTCCACTTTTTCTCCACTTTTTCTCCTCTTATGCTCCACTTTTTCTCCACTTTTTCTCCACTTTTTCTCCATTTTTTTCTCCACTTATTCTCCACTTTTTCTCCTCTTATTCTCCACTTTTTCTCCACTTTTTCTCCACTTTTTCTCCTCTTATTCTCCACTTTTTCTCCACTTTTTCTCCACTTTTTCTCCATTTTTTTCTCCACTTTCTCCACTTTTTCTCCACTTTTTTCTCCACTTTTTCTCCTCTTATGCTCCACTTTTTCTCCTCTTAATCTCCACTTTTTCTCCACTTTTTCTCCACTTTTTCTCCACTTTTTTCTCCACTTTTTCTCCTCTTATGCTCCACTTTTTCTCCACTTTTTCTCCACTTTTTCTCCACTTTTTCTCCTCTTAATCTCCACTTTTTCTCCTCTTATGCTCCACTTTTTCTCCACTTTTTCTCCACTTTTTCTCCACGTTTTCTCCACTTTTTTCTCCACTTTTTCTCCTCTTATGCTCCACTTTTTCTCCACTTTTTCTCCACTTTTTCTCCACTTTTTCTCCACGTTTTCTCCACGTTTTCTCCACTTTTTTCTCCACTTTTTCTCCTCTTATGCTCCACTTTTTCTCCACTTTTTCTCCACTTTTTCTCCTCTTAATCTCCACTTTTTCTCCACTTTTTCTCCACTTTTTCTCCACTTTTTCTCCACTTTTTTCTCCACTTTTTCTCCACTTTTTCTCCTCTTATGCTCCACTTTTTCTCCACTTTTTCTCCACTTTTTCTCCACGTTTTCTCCACGTTTTCTCCACTTTTTTCTCCACTTTTTCTCCTCTTATGCTCCACTTTTTCTCCACTTTTTCTCCACTTTTTCTCCTCTTAATCTCCACTTTTTCTCCACTTTTTCTCCACTTTTTCTCCACTTTTTCTCCACTTTTTCTCCTCTTATGCTCCACTTTTTCTCCACTTTTTCTCCACTTTTTTCTCCACTTTTTCTCCTCTTATGCTCCACTTTTTCTCCACTTTTTCTCCACTTTTTCTCCACTTTTTCTCCACTTTTTCTCCTCTTATGCTCCACTTTTTCTCCACTTTTTCTCCTCTTAATCTCCACTTTTTCTCCTCTTATGCTCCACTTTTTCTCCACTTTTTCTCCTCTTATGCTCCACTTTTTCTCCACTTTTTCTCCACTTTTTCTCCTCTTATGCTCCACTTTTTCTCCACTTTTTCTCCACTTTTTTCTCCACTTTTTCTCCTCTTATGCTCCACTTTTTCTCCACTTTTTCTCCACTTTTTCTCCACTTATGCTCCACTTTTTCTCCACTTTTTCTCCACTTTTTTCTCCACTTTTTCTCCTCTTAATCTCCACTTTTTCTCCACTTTTTCTCCACTTTTTCTCCACTTTTTCTCCACTTTTTCTCCACTTTTTTCTCCACTTTTTCTCCTCTTATGTTCCACTTATTCTCCACTTTTTCTCCACTTTTTCTCTACTTTTTCTATGGTCGGTCTACCCATTAGCTCTGCCATGCATAGTGTAGCTCTACACCTACTGCACATGTTACTTTATGATTGACATCTCTTTCGTACCAGAGCTGTCTAAGTCTACTCTGACCCCATATTTGTCATTACTATATTGTCCTTGTACTGTATTATGACATTTGTATCATGTGTTTCATTTCTTGCTGTGTTGCAATTTTTTTGCTGCATCCCAATTGTACCTCTACATTGTTCGAGTTTATGTTATTGTTCTCTCACTCTTATGTGATACTGATTATTGTCATTTTTCATGATTACATGCAGATAAGTCCAATCTGACGAAGGCTCAGGCCGAAACGTCATTTGTAACTTGTTTTGGACAAAAACATATATGCTTATGAAAAAAAAATTTTCTTAATACGGACCAATAAAGAGTGATTTTGCATTACTATCCGTTGTGACTTACTGACTTAGTCTGGGAGATATAGAGTGCCGAGGTTACTCACTAATTTTATCTATTATTACCTCTGAGCACCTATATACCAGTGAGCAGAGCTTCCTCTACAGTAGTTCTCCTGATTAGGCATGCCCTTACCTCATGAGCAGGGCATTGCAGCTTTGGTAGCAACCATTACGACATGGACTCTGCTGCTGTGGACCCAGGGAGAGTGAGTGCAGATTCATTGCACCCACACTCCTCACATGAAGGGTCCGCACTCCTAGAAAATGGGGGATACGTTCCCTGAGTGTCTCCCCCCCATATTCTAGACGGTCCAGAGTCGTCGTGGGACCCCTTTATTTTTTTTCTTACAATAAATTGGTGAAAGAGGAAATGTTTTGGGGACTGTTTTTTCAAATAAATTTCTTTTGTCGATTTTTTGTTTTTGTTAGTACTGACAGTTTATGATGTTGGGTATCTAATAGACGCCATGACATCACAAACTGCTGGGCTTGATCTCAGGTGACTTTACAGCTAGTATCAACCCGATTTATTACCCCGTTTGCCACTGCACCAGGGCACGGGATGAGCTGGGGTGAAGCGCCAGGATTGGCGCATCTAGTGGATGCGCCACGTCTGGGGTGCCTGCGGCCTGCTATTTTTAGGCTGTGAAGGCCCAATAACTATGGACCTTCCCACCCTGAGAATACCAGACCACAGCTGTGCGCTTTACCTTGGCTGGTGATCCAATTTGGGGGGTCCCCTACTTTTATTGTGTAATTATTAATATTTATAAAATAATTATAAAAAAGAGCCTGAGGGGACCTCCACATTGGATCCCCAACCACGGTAAAGCTGCCAGCTGTGGTTTTCAGGCTACAGCCGTCTGCTTTACCCTAGCTGGCTATCAAAAATGGGGGGACCCAACGTAATTTTTTTTTTTTAACTATTTTTTAAATAGAAAAAATTAATGGGCTTCCCTGTATTTTGATTGCCAACCAAGGTAACGGCAGGCAGATGGGGGTGGCAACCCATAGCTGTCTGCTTTATCTGCGCTGAGAATCAAAAATACCGCGGAGCGCTACGTCATTTTTTTAAAGATTTATTTTTACAGCACTGTGATGTCCAGCAATCAAAATACAGGGAAGCCCATTTTATTTTTAGTTATTTAAATAAATAATTAAAAAAAATATATGTTAGCTCCCACTGCATTTTTTGTATTGCTAGCTAAGGGTAATCCAAGCAGCTACTGGCTGCTAACCCCCACTGCTTGGTGTTACCTTCACTGGCAATGGAAAATCCAGGGAAGCATTTTTTTTTTTTTTTGCCAAAAAGCTACAAAAAAAGGACGTGAGCTTCGCCATATTTTTGTATGCTAGCCAGGTATAGCAGGCAGGTGCTGGAAGAGTTGGATACAGCGCCAGAAGATGGCGCTTCTATGAAAATGCCATTTTCTGAGGTGGCTGCAGACTGCAATTCGCAGCAGTGGGGCCCAGAAAGCTCAGGCCAACCGGTGGTGCGGATTCCAATCCCAGCTGCCTAGTTGTACCTGGCTGGACACAAAAATGGGGCAAAGCCTACGTCATTTGTTTTCTAATTATTTCATGAAATTCATGAAATAATAAAAAAAGGGCTTCCCTTTATTTTTGGTTCCCAGCCGGGTACAAATAGGCAACTGGGGGTTGGGGGCAGCCGTACCTGCCTGCTGTACCTGGCTAGCATACAAAAATATGGCGAAGCCACATAATTTTTTCAGGGGGCAAAAAACTTCTGCATACAGTCCTGGATGGAGTATGCTGAGCCTTGTAGTTCTGCAGCTGCTGTCTGTCTGTATGGAGAAGAGCAGACAGCAGCTGCAGAACTACAAGGCTCAGCATACTCCATCCAGGACTGTATGCAGAAGTTTTTTGCCCACCAAAAAAATGACGTGGGCTTCGCCATATTTTTGTATGCTAGCCAGGTACAGCTGGCAGCCACGGGCTGCCTCCAACCCCCAGTTGCCTATTTGTACCCGGCTGGGAACCAAAAATATAGGGAAGCCCGTTTTTTTTAATTATTTCACTTATTTCATGAAATAATTAAAAAACAAATGACGTGGGCTTCGCCCTATTTTTGTGTCCAGCCGGGTACAACTAGGCAGCTGGGGATTGGAATCCGCAGCACAGGTTAGCCCGAGGTTTGTGGGCGCCTCTGCTGCGGATTTCAGTCCGCAGCCGTCCCAGAAAATGGCGCTCTCATAGAAGCGCCATCATCTGGCGCTGTATCCAACTCTTCCAACAGCCCTGGAGCCGGGTGGCTTGTTGGGTAATCATGAGTTAATACTGGCTTTGTTTTACCAGCCAGTATTAAGCCAGAGATTCTTAATGTCAGGCACGTTTGACCCGGCCATTAAGAATCTCCAATAAAGGGTTAAAAAAAGACACCACACAGAGAAAAAATACTTTAATAGAAATAAATACACAGACACATTAGAGACTCCATCTTTATTACCCCTGTCAGCCCTCCACGATCCTGCTCTTCTGTCTTCTTTCTTTCTAGTGTAGTAGTAGTGACGATTGTAGTGAGGGGCATCACTTGGGGCTGGGGAACCTCCATCCTAACTACAATGCTCACTACAATCGGGAAGCAGCGTGCAGCCTTCACTCCGTGAGTGATCACTGCTGGCTGCTAGCGGTAACGCTGACAGACGCGTTACCATAGCAACGGTGCTCCCGGAGCCGCGGTTAGCGGTGACGTCACCGCTAACTGCGTTGCTATGGCAACGGTGATCTCCGTTAATGACCGGCTGTGTCAGCCGGTCCCTAACGGAACGGGGAGTCGACCGTGTGCTAGAGCATGTCGCCGGTACACGGCGATACACATATGTGCACCGTGTACCGGAGAGATGCACTCGCAGGTCCTACATGACGTGTCATAGTCATGTGACCAGTCTGTAGCCAATGAGATAATAGCCACGTGACTGGTCACATGGCTATTTTGACGTCACGATAGGTCCTGCTTCTCTGCTGGCAGTGCAGGTCACCGGGAGGATTCAGCGATCATCGGATGGAATAGCGGCAGGAGACAGAGTGCAGAAGGGATCGCGAGGACCGGTAAGTGTTATGGCAATGTTTATTAACTGTTTGTGTACATTTATAATGCATTTTTATGTGTTTGTGATTGCCTCCCATTATAGCCTATACGTTCGAGTTCGGTTCGTCGAACGTTCGACGAACCGAACTCGAACGGGACCCCCGTTCGGCGAACCGGCCTCGAGCCGAACCGGGACCGGTTCGCTCATCTCTAGTCTCTATCCACAATTGCCTTTTTTGCAACATGGAAGCGGCTATATACAGGTTACAGGTATGTGTGCTCCATTATGGTTCTGCTTTTAACTTTATCTAGGAGGCCGCATGGCACATGAAATACAGAATATAGAGTAGGACCCCCCTATTGAGATTTGCCGTGACGTTGGCAGGGGTGGCTCAAAAAATTGATCAATTATTTGCTAAAAATCTCATTTTTTTTATTATAGTACAGTTGGAATAAATCTGTGAATTTTCACTTTTTATATGATGCATGCCAATTTCAGATCGTGCTGGCTCCTTTTTCTCTGTTATGACTGTAGTTATGCTACAATTTCTGGTGACTGACCATCACCATACCATGCACGCCTGATTTTGGTTTGCAATGTATTCCTCCTGTTGGTAGCTGTTCAGATTCAGTTACCTCACCCCTTTCCACAGGCAATGCTAATTAAGCACCATTCTTGGATCTGGTCCGCCTTTATCAATGGTTGCTGTCTGGCACTGGGAGGGTTAGTTCTGATATAGTCCTGGTATGTGTAGAGCTTGCTCCACATGCTGGGACCTGGGCTGGTCTCTATCCACAATTGCCTTTTTTGCAACATGGAAGCGGCTATATACAGGTTACATATATGTGTGCTCCATTATGGTTCTGCTTTTAACTTTATCTAGGAGGCCACATGGCACATGAAATACAGAATATAGAGTAGGACCCCCTATTGAGATTTGCCGTGACGTTGCCAGGGGTGGCTCAAAAAATTGATCAATTATTTGCTAAAAATCTCTTTTTTTTTATTATAGTACAGTTGGAATAAATCTGTGAATTTTTATATGATGCATGCCAATTTCAGATCGTGCTGGCTCCTTTTTCTATGTTACAGCGACTGTGGCAGCACCGCCGAGCCCTGGTGCAATACGTCATGACGTATAGCCTGGGCCAACGAGATGCAGAGGTGGGGCAGATCACCCTGATGGAGTGGTCTCAAATCAAGGACCTATGCACCCTTCTGCACAGTTTTGACATGGCGACGAATATGTTTAGCGCTGACAATGCCATTATCAGCATGCCAATTCCAGTCATTTACATGCTGGAGCAAACGCTAAACACTATTCGGAGTCAGGGGGTGGGACAACAGGAAGGGGAGGAACTACAGGAGGATTCATATGCGCAAGACACAGCAACATCACCAAGGTCCAGACGTTCATCACACCAACGCGGCAGGCATGGGACCATGGGGGACAGGGATCAACAAGGGCGCATGGTAGCAGGCGAAATGTTGAGGAAGGTGCAGGAGAACATGAAGAAATAGTGGACGAACTGTCAATGGACATGGAAGACTCAGCGAATGAGGGAGACCTTGGCCAAATTTCAGTTGAAAGAGGTTGGGGGGAGATGTCAGAGGAAGAAAGAACGGTTAGCACCTCTATGCCACAAACACAGCGTGGACTTGGTCCGCATGGATGCGCAAGACACATGAGTGCCTTCTTGCTGCACTACCTCCATGACCCTCGTATTGTCAAAATTAGAAGTGACGATGACTACTGGCTTGCCACACTATTAGATCCCCGGTACAAGTCCAAATTTTGCGACATAATTCCTTCCATAGAAAGGGACGCACGTATGCAGGAGTATCAGCAGAAGCTGTTACTCGATCTTAGCTCGGCTTTTCCACCAAACAACCGTGGTGCAGGGAGTGATTCTCCCAGTTGTAACTTGATAAACATGGGACGGTCTCGTCATCTTCAACAGTCTACCCGTACCAGTAGCACCGTAACTGGTGCTGGTAACAGCAATTTTATTGAATCTTTTCATAATTTTTTTAGACCCTCCTTTGCAAGACCACCAGAGACAACAAGTCTGACACATAGTCAACGGCTGGAGAGGATCATACAGGAGTATCTCCAAATGAACATCGCGACCATGACTTTGCAAATGGAGCCTTTCTCATTTTGGGCTTCAAATCTTGAAAAATGGCCAGAGCTCTCCACTTACGCCTTGGAGATTTTATCGTGTCCAGCTGCCAGCGTTGTCTCTGAACGTGTCTTCAGTGCTGCTGGGTGTGTGCTGACAGATAAGCGCACGCGTCTGTCCACTGACAATGTGGACAGACTAACGTTCATCAAAATGAACAAGTCATGGATCCACAAGGAATTTACTACCCCTGTGTCATCCTGGGGAGAGTAAATGCTTGTGGTTTTGGAATGTGCTTGATGCAAATCAAAACATCCTGTTTGCAACTAGGGCACAAGTGCTGCCACTGAAGGGGTGAGTGTCTGTGTGGCCCAATTTTTGGAAAAAAGGGAGACTCTGCTTGGAGTAACCCTTGCTTGCTGTGTTTTTTAAAAGGAGCCAAGATGAACAAGTCATGGTTCAGCAAAGACTTTGCTACCTAACCCGGGGTCATCCTGGGAACGGTTAAGTATGGCGTATTTTTGATTGTGCTTGATGCAAATCTACCTGTGAAGTGTACAACTAGGGCACACGTGCAGCCACTGAAGGGGTGTGTCTGTGTGGCCTAATTTTTGGAAAAAAGGGAGACTCCGCTTGGAGTAACCCTTGCTTGCTGTGTTTTTTAAAAGGAGCCAAGATGAACAGAGCTGGGATCAGGAAAGACTTAGCTACCTACCCCGGTGTCCTCCTGGGGACGGTTAAGTATGGCGTATTTTTTAATGTGCTTGATGCAAATCTACCTGTGAAGTGTACAACTGGGGCACAAGTGCTGCCACTGAATGGGTGGGTGTGTGTGTGGCCTAATTTTTGTAAAAAAGGGAGACTCTGCTTGGAGTAACCCTTGCTTGAAGTGTTTTTAAAAAGGAGCCAAGATGAACAAGTCATGGTTCAGCAAAGACTTTGCTACCTACCCCGGTGCCATCCTGGGAACAGTTAAGTATGGCGTATTTTTGAATGTGCTTGATGCAAATCTAGCTGTGAAGTGTACAACTGGGGCACAAGTGCTGCCACTGAATGGGTGGGTGTGTGTGGGGCCCAATTTTTTGAAAAAAAGGGAGACTCCGCTTGGAGTAACCGTTGCTTGCTGTGTTTTTTAAGAGGAGCCAAGATGAACAAGTCATGGTTCAGCAAAGACTTTGCTACCTACCCCAGGGTCATCCTGGGAACGGTTAAGTATGGTGTATTTTTGATTGTGCTTGATGCAAATCTAGCTGTTAAGTGTACAACTGGGGCACAAGTGCTGCCACTGAAGGGGTGGGTGTGTGTGTGGCCCAATTTTTGGAAAAAAGGGAGAACTCCGCTTGGAGTCACCTTGCGGTGTTTTACATGATTTTAGAAGGGCGTGCCATGCCTATATCTTTGTTTCCTTCTCTTTTTCCTTGTCCTGCTCTTTTGTTTTCGCATGAGTATATGTCCTTGTCACTTTCCCATGTGTTTGTGTTGTGTTGTGAATTGTTTGTCACCTTTTGGACACCTTTGAGGGTGTTTTCTAGGTGTTTTTATGTGTTTGTGATTGCCTGCCATTGGTTCCTATGCGGTTCGAGTGGTTCGTCAAACGTTCGCCGAACCGAACTCGAACGGGACTTCAGTTCGACGAACCGAACTCGAGCCGAACCACGGCCGGTTCGCTCATCTCTAGTAATCACCTGCGCTGAGCCGACGGTGATTCCTGCACGTCAGCTGATTTGAACAGCTGACATGTGTGCCTCGCAGGTGCGGGTGGATCCACGATCCACTAGTGCTTGTTAACCCCTTAGATCACGCTGTCAAAATGTGACAACACAATGTAAATGCCTACCATAGTAAGCGGGCACACACCCACCGCCATCGGAAGTCATGTGACGTGATCACGTGGCGCCAATGGTTGCCATTCTAGCACAGGGTCATGTGATGACTCCTGTAGGTATCATGACTCACTTCCTCTTACTGCCGGCAGAGCGCCGTTTGTAATAGCAGAGCAGCATTTCAGCAAATCAGAGCTGTGCAGCTGTGATCTACAGAAATGAACAAGCGATCAGACAGCTGATCCATATAGCCCCCTAGGGGTATTAGTAAAATAAAAGAAAAGTTAAAAAGAGTTTTAAAAAATAAAAACAAAAAACAAAAAAACAAAGTTCAAATTACCCCCATTTGTTAAAATTAAAAAATTAAAGGGTTAAAAAAAATAAAAAAATATACACATATTTAATATTATTGTGTTCAGAAATGCCCGATCTATCAAAATATAAGATCGGTAATCGGTAAACAGCGCAGCGGCAAAAAAATCCAAATGCCAAAATTATGTTTTTTGGTTGCCGTAAAATTTGTGCAAAATGCAATAACAGGTGATCAAAAAGTGGCATCTGCGCAATAATGGTACCGTTAAAAACATCAGCTGAGGCGCAAAAATTAAACCATTACTAAAGCCTGCTTTACACGCTGCAATTTCGCATACGATTTCGTATGCGATTTGCAATGCCCCCATCGTATGTGAGGCACGTTCAATTTGTTGAATGTGCCGCACATACGATTAACCCCCGTCACACATACTTACCTTCCATACGACCTCAATGTGGGTGGCGAACGTCCACTTCCTGGAGTGGGAGGGACGTTCGGCGTCACAGAGACGTCACGCGGCAGCTGGCCAATAGAAGCGGAGGGGCGGAGCTGAGCGGGACGTAAACATCCCGCCCACCTCCTTCCTTCCGCATTACCAGCCAGGAGACGCAGGAGCCAGGTGAGATCTGTTCATCGTTCCCTGGGTGTCACACGCTGCGATATGTGCTACCCCGGGTACAATGAACAATCTGACATGCAATTCTAGAGACAGGTACGATGTGTATGCGATGAATGTTTTACCGTTCAATCGCACGTACCTGTCACACACTGCAATGTACCTTACAATGCCGGATGTGCGTCACTTACGACGTGACCCCGCCAACACATTGTAAGATATATTGCAGCGTGTAAAGCGGGCTTTAGCCCCAGATCCTGAAAAATGAGAAGGCTACGGGTTTCGGAAAATGGCACAAAAAGTGCACCACTTTTTTTGGATAGAGTTGTGAATTTATTTTAAACCCTTAAATAAAAGTAAACCTATCCATGTTTGGTGTCAACGAACTCATACCGACCTGAGGCATCACATCAACACATCAGTTTTCTCATATATGAAACACGGTGAATAAAATATTCCAAAAACAATTTTGCAATTACACTTTTTTTTTTTGCAATTTTTCCGTACTTGGAATTTTTGCCCGGGGGTGAAAGGGTTTTTAAAGGGGGTGTGTACCATCTTCTGTTTAAAATCTTTTAAATTACTGTTTGTTAATTCAGATCATGATCTTAGACTATAATAAAAAATATTATTTACACATATTCCATAAATAGTTATTTAAAGAGGATCTGTCGGCTCTACTGATAAGTCTACATTGTTTATGTCTTAAATGTCAATTTCCATTTTTCAATTTCATTTTTTTTTTTGCAAGACTAGGTGTAGTTTTGAGCAATACCATTTACTTTACCATATAATATACTTTCAGATTAGGAAAAAAAGCTAAGTGAGGTGAAAAGGTCAAAAAAGAGTAATTCCTCCATTGCTTGAGTTCGTATTGACACAATTCATTTTGCGCTATAATTACCTGACAAGATGATTCTTCAGGTCAGTATGATATTAGTTTTGTTCTTTAAGAATTTTCTTAACTTTGCAAAAAAAAAAAAAAGAAGGGAATTTTGTTTACTTACCGTAAATTCCTTTTCTTCTAGCTCCAATTGGGAGACCCAGACAGTAGTCGGGAGCCCACATGCTGATTCCTTCCCCATCCCTTTTTACAGGGCTCTGGGTGAAGTGGGATTTACTGGTCTCCAGGCACTGAGACCGTGCTCCATCTACAGCCCCTGGAGAAGATGCTGGATGGAGCGGAGTACATCAGGGACATGGCCCTGCTTCCTCAAGGTACTCTGTGTCCCCGTGCATTTGGCGCTCACACCGCAGCATGCTGGGTGTTGTAGTGCGCCGGGGGACATCAGCGCTGCGGCGCTTGTGCCATGGCCTCATTCAGCTTCGCTGAAGCAGGCACACTATTGGGACACGGTCGCGCCGGCCGCTGGGACTGCGGCGCGGCTGGCACTTGTGGTGCGCCGGGGACTTCAGCGCGGGCCGCGCTTTTACGGCGGCCGCGCTGATAACTCGAGTCCCCGGCTTTTGCGGCCTAGTTCCGTTTGTTCCCGCCCCCAGACCTGCCAGTCAGGAGAGGGGCGGGACGCTGGTCAGTGCATCAGCGCTGAGGGCTGGAGTCGTTTTTACATACTCCAGCCCTCACAGTAGGCACAGAGGGGACACTGTTTCCCGCACTTTTGTTTAGGAACTCCCACGGACCGCCCCTCTCCACAGACGCCGGCAGCCATTCCTGCTGACACGCTGAGCTGCAGAGGGGAGCCGGGGAGACCCAGACAAGGAATTCTGCGCCTCTTACCCGCTATTCAGCGGGCGGTAAGCAGCCCTCAGGGCTCACCCCTCTTGTGCCAGTAGTATTATTAGTAAAATACTTTGTACTGCATAGCGCTGGTCGCCCTTTTGGCTATAGACTCTCTCACATTGCAGAGAGCCAACAGCATGTCGTCCATAAAACGCAAGGGTGCCAAGGCACAGACATTATATGCTTCCTGCACCGCATGTGGGACTTTTCTACCGGCAGGCTCCACTGACCCCCATTGTGTGCAGTGCTCGGCCCCTGCGGCGCTTGCACAGTCGGGACCTCTGCTGGACGTGACCCAGGGTGTACCACCTGTGAATGCTGTCCAGGTGACAGGAACTGAGTTTGCAGCTTTTGCTGACAGAATGTCTCTCACTATGTCACAAATTCTTGACACATTGCGAGCTAGGCCTGTACTTCAGGCCACGGACACTGTGCAATCATTGCCCCCTGGTCCCCCTCAGCTGAATTACCTCCAAGCTCCGGGACGGGCACATACACCTCAGGGTGAAGACTCTGACTCGGACGATGGCCCCGGGCAGCCTAAGCGGGCTCGCTATGAGGGACCTTCACATTCATCTCAATGGTCAGGATCCCAGCGAGATGAATCTATGGGTGATGAGGCGGACGTAACTGATCAAGATTCTGATCCTGGGACCGCTCTCAATCTAGATACACCAGATGGTGACGCCATAGTTAATGATCTTGTAGCGTCCATCAATAAGATGTTAAATATTTCCCCACCAGCTCCTCTTGTAGAGGAGTCAGCTTCGCAGCACGAGAGAATCCATTTCAGATATCCTAAGCGTACATTAAGCACTTTTCTGGACCACGCTGACTTTAGAGACGCAATCCAGAAACCCCACGCTTATCCGGAAAGGCGTTTTTCTAAACGGCTTAAAGATACACGCTATCCTTTTCCCCCTGAGGTGGTCAAGGGTTGGACCCAGTGTCCAAAAGTGGATCCTCCAATTTCCAGGCTTGCAGCTAGATCTTTGGTTGCAGTTGAAGATGGAGCGGCACTTAAAGATGCCACTGACAGGCAGATGGAGCTCTGGCTGAAATCCATCTATGAAGCGATTGGAGCGTCGTTAGCGCCATCTTTTGCTGCCGTATGGGCACTCCAAGCTATCTCAGCCGGGCTTGTGCAAGTCGACTCAGTCACACGTGCATTTGCCCCGCAGGTAGCACCATTGACCTCGCAAATGGCGGCATTCGCGTCGTACGCAATTAATGCTGTTCTTGACGCTACAAGCCGCACGGCAGTGGCGTCAGCCAACTCCGTTGTTTTGCGTAGGGCCCTGTGGTTGAGACATTGGAAAGCAGATTCTCATTCCAAGAAGTGCTTAACCAATTTGCCTTTTTCTCGTGACCGATTGTTTGGAGAGCGTTTGGATGAAATCATCAAACACTCCAAGGGTAAGGACTCATCCTTACCGCAACACAGACAAAACAAACCCCAACAGAGGAAGGGTCAGTCTGGTTATCGGTCCTTTCGAGGACCGGGCAGGTCCCAATTCGCCTCGTCAAAAAAGACTCAAAAAGACCAGAGACGCTCAGATTCTTGGAGGTCTCAGTCACGCCCAAAAAGGACAGCCGGAGGAACCGTTGCCAAAACGGCGTCCTCCTGACTTGCAGTCTCCGATTCCCACACCCTCGGTCGGTGGGAGGCTTTCCCACTTTGGCGACATTTGGCTGTCACGCGTCAAAGACCGTTGGGTGAGGGATATTCTGTCTCACGGGTACAGGATAGAGTTCAGTTCTCGTCCGCCAACTCGTTTCTTCAGAACTTCTCCACCACCAGACCGAGCCGATGCTCTGTTGCAGGCGGTGGCCGCTCTAAAGGCGGAAGGAGTGGTGACCTCCGTCCCTCTGCAGGAACAAGGTCACGGTTTTTACTCCAATCTGTTTGTGGTCCCAAAAAAGGACGGATCGTATCGACCCGTCCTGGATCTAAAGTTGCTCAACAGACACGTAAAAGTCAGGAGGTTCCGGATGGAATCCCTACGCTCCGTCATAGCCTCAATGTCTCAAGGAGATTTTCTAGCATCAATAGATATCAAAGATGCGTATCTCCACGTGCCGATTGCGCCAGAGCATCAGCGTTTCCTACGCTTCGTCATACACGACGAACACCTGCAGTTCGTAGCGTTACCTTTCGGTCTGGCAACAGCCCCCCGGGTCTTCACCAAAGTCATGGCAGCAGTAGTAGCTGTTCTGCACTCGCAGGGTCACTCGGTCATCCCGTATCTAGACGACCTGCTTATAAAGGCACCCTCTCAAGAGGCATGCCAACACAGTCTGAAGGTGGCACTAGACACTCTCCAGAGTTTCGGGTGGATTATCAACTTTCCAAAGTCTCATCTCACCCCGACCCAATCTCTGACTTATCTTGGCATGGAGTTTCATACTCTCTCAGCGATAGTGAAGCTTCCACTGGACAAGCAGTGTTCGCTACGGACAGGAGTACAATCTCTCCTTCAGAGCCAGTCGCACTCACTGAGGCGCCTCATGCATTTCCTAGGGAAGATGGTAGCAGCAATGGAGGCGGTCCCGTTCGCGCAGTTTCATCTGCGCCCTCTACAATGGGACATTCTACGCCAATGGGATGGGAAATCGACGTCCCTCGACAGGACTGTCTCCCTCTCTCAGACTGCCAAGGACTCTCTGCGTTGGTGGCTTCTCCCCACCTCATTGTCACAGGGAAAGTCGTTCCTTCCCCCGTCCTGGGCAGTGGTCATGACGGATGCGAGCCTATCAGGGTGGGGAGCGGTGTTTCTCCACCACAGGGCTCAGGGGACGTGGACTCAGGAAGAGTCCACTCTGCAGATCAATGTTCTGGAAATCAGAGCAATCTATCTTGCTCTGCGAGCCTTCCAACAATGGCTGGAAGGCAAGCAGATTCGGATTCAGTCGGACAATTCCACGGCGGTGGCGTACATCAACCACCAAGGGGGAACACGCAGTCACCAAGCCTTTCAGGAAGTCCGGCGGATTTTGACGTGGGTGGAAAGCAGAGCGTCCACCATATCCGCAGTTCACATCCCAGGCGTGGAAAACTGGGAAGCAGACTTTCTCAGTCGCCAGGGCATGGACGCAGGAGAATGGTCCCTTCACCCGGACGTGTTTCAGCAGATCTGTTGCCGCTGGGGGACGCCGGACGTCGATCTGATGGCGTCACGGCACAACAACAAGGTCCCAGTTTTCATGGCACGGTCTCACGATCACCGAGCGCTGGCGGCAGACGCCTTGGTTCAGGATTGGTCGCAATTCCGACTCCCCTATGTGTTCCCACCTCTAGCATTGTTACCCAGAGTTCTCCGGAAAATCAGGTTTGACTGCCATCGAACCATTCTCGTCGCTCCAGACTGGCCAAGAAGGTCGTGGTACCCGGATCTGTGGCATCTCACGGTAGGCCAACCGTGGGCACTACCAGACCGTCCAGATTTGCTGTCTCAAGGGCCGTTTTTCCATCTGAATTCTGCGGCCCTGAACCTGACTGTGTGGCCATTGAGTCCTGGATCCTAGCGGCCTCAGGTTTATCTCATGAAGTTGTTGCCACAATGAGACAGGCTAGAAAACCATCCTCAGCTAAGATCTATCACAGGACGTGGAAGATATTCTTAGCTTGGTGCTTGGCTCAAGGGTTTTCTCCCTGGCCATTTGCATTGCCAATTTTTCTTTCCTTCCTGCAGTCTGGGTTGGAAAAAGGTTTGTCGCTTAGCTCTCTTAAGGGTCAAGTCTCCGCGCTATCCGTATTCTTTCAGAAGCGCTTGGCACGGCTTTCTAAAGTACGCACGTTTCTCCAAGGAGTTTCTCATATCGTTCCTCCTTACAGACGGCCATTGGAACCCTGGGATCTGAACAAGGTTCTCATTGCTCTCCAGAAGCCGCCTTTCGAGCCTTTGAAAGAGGTTTCCCTTTCTCGGCTTTCACAAAAAGTAGTTTTTCTTGTGGCGGTCACGTCTCTTCGAAGAGTGTCCGAGCTAGCGGCGTTATCTTGCAAATCTCCCTTCCTGGTGTTTCACCAAGACAAGGTAGTACTGCGTCCAATTCCAGAGTTTTCTCCCAAGGTGGTTTCTTCCTTTCATCTTAATCAGGATATCACTTTGCCATCTTTGTGTCCGCATCCAGTTCACCAATTTGAAAAGGGTTTACATCTGTTGGACCTGGTGAGAGCACTCAGGATTTACATTTCTCGCACGGCGTCTCTACGCCGTTCTGATGCGCTCTTTGTCCTAGTCGCTGGTCAGCATAAGGGATCGCAAGCTTCCAAATCCACCCTGGCGTGGTGGATCAAGGAACCAATTCTTCACACATACCGTTCTGCTGGGCTTCCGATTCCATCTGGACTGAAGGCCCATTCTACCAGAGCCGTGGGTGCGTCCTGGGCATTGCGGCATCAGGCTACGGCTCAGCAAGTGTGCCAGGCGGCTACCTGGTCGAGTCTGCACACGTTTACCAAACACTATCAAGTGCATACCTACGCTTCGGCAGATGCCAGCCTAGGTAGACAGGTCCTTCAGGCGGCGGTGGCCCACCTGTAGGAAAGGGCTGTCTGACAGCCCGTTCATGTGGTATCTTACAGATCTGTAAGACCCGTTGAAGCCCCACCTACAGGGGCGAAACGGCCGTAGTCTTTTTGTGCTAACCATCCTCATTCCCTCCCTGTAACGCCGAAGCATGTATCCTCTGACCATTAAATAAATCTGAACACTTCACAGCAATTACCGGTGAGTGCCATTCCTTTTTTCTTCCTTTGCTTAATGTTCTATGCTCTGATGCTTTTGGAACAAGCACCCCGCAGCTGTATTCAGTATAGTCCGACCTGGAAGTCTCCTCTGGTCGCAGCAGAGATCAATAGCACCGTGTGTGCTTTCCACAAGTAGCTGCTGATTGTTTGATGTGGACAGTCCTCAGTGAAAGTAGTGCCCCACAAATCCTTCTTGCTACTACTGCAAAAGCAAATGTGTCTTTGCTTTCAGTATCTGGTGTGGCCCTCCCCTTTGTGCAGCAATAACTGCATCAAAACGGTAAAGACAAATATTGATTAGTCCTATAAATTGGCTTGGAGGAATTTTAGCCTATTCCTGCTTCCGGCTTCAACTCTGTTATGTTGGTGCACTTTGTCCCATGAACTGCTTGCTTTAGGCCCTTCCACATCATTCCCATAAGACTAAGGTCAGGACTTTAACGCTGTTAATCATTAATAATTGTTTTGTAAAATAAATTACTTTTGTGCTTTTAGTAGTTTTCTTTGTTCCATGACATACATTCTCTTGAGAATAAGCTCATGGACAGATGTCCTTACAATTTACAAAAGAATTTTCTGCAATATTTCAGAATTCATTGTTCCATCAATGATGGCAAGCTGTCCTAGCCTAGATAAACAGCACAGGTCCCAACTATGATATTATCTCCACTGTGCTCTAAAGATGGTATGAGATAATGGAGTGTATTGCTTTCTTGAAACAAAACACCTCTCATTTAAACAAAAAAATTCTATTTTAGTCCCATCCTTCCAAATAAATTGTTCCAATAGCAATCTGACTTGTCCTTGTGATCTTTAGCAAACTGCACTATTTTGGGGGGAATGTAATAGCTTTCTCTTTGCCATCCTGCTATGCACACTATTGTAGCCTCCTAATAGTGTACTTATGAATATTAACATTAGTTAAGGTGATAGAGGCCTTTAGTTCCTTAGAGGTTACCTTCGGATCCTTTCTGGACTATTGTACTCCCTGCTCTTTGAGTGATCTTTGTTGGTCGACTACTCCTTGGCAGAGTAATGATTGTCTTGAATTATCTTTCTTTGTACATAAACATGTCTAATTGTGGATTCCATTTAGTCTAACCTCTTTAGAGATGGGTTTTTTTCTGAAGTTCTCAGAAATCCCATTTGTTTATGATTTGATTCCCTTCCACAAATGTGTTGTTAAGATCAAACTTTGAAAGATCCGTTTTTTAAATAAAACAGGTTGTCCACTCACATCTGATTCACTAGGGAACAAAATTTTTGTTGCATCCACCAAAACTCTTGTTCTTACTTAATTCGAGAGTGCTGATCTCAAATCTGAGATTAGATTTTCTCTGTAAGCTACAGTTTTTTGGCAATTCAAGATTTTAGGTTTTCATCTTATTGTACAAATTTCAACATTTAATTTAACATAACGATGCAGAGTTTGTCTACAATTTAAAAATAGAACATATTAAAACACTTATTTTAATCATAAAATTGTGCAAAACTTATCTAAATTCTATTCAGGTAAAAATTTGCCTTTGTAACTCTTGCGTTTATGTTCTTGATGAGAACAATCTTGTTTGATTCTCCAGCAGTAGTCTCCCATCATATTTTTGTCCCATTGCCCCTAATAACGCTCTTCCATCGTCTTCAGATCTTGATAAAATTGTTCTCCCTGCTCATCACTAACAGCTCCAAGATATTCAGGAAACTTATCAAGGTGACTGTTCAGGAAGTGAACCTTTGAACCAGAAGTTCATAGTTTTCTGCTTTTTTGCTGCCAAGGAAGTTCTTTGTAGCTGACACAAAAGACTGCCATGCTGCTTTCTCCTTCTTATTCATCTTCTTGGCAAATTCTTCATCACGAATGAGGGTTCGAATTTGAGGGGCATCATATGCCTTCTTTTATCTTCTCGAAAGACAAGGCAGGAAAAGCAGAAATAATATGTTGAAAGCATTCACTTTCTCTATTCAAAGCCCGAACAAACTGCTTCATTAAACCAAGCTCGATATGAAGTGGGGGAAAAATGATCATGTCTCGATCAACTACAGGTTCATTCACAATATTTTGAATCCCTACTTCCAAAGCTTCACGTTTCGTCCACTCCTTCTGTGTCCATTGTTTTTCCCGAGCTTGGCTGTCCCAAAAACAGAAAAAACAAGGATACTTTGTGAAACCTCTCTGTTGTCCTAGCAGGAGATTTACCATTTTAAGATATACACAAATGATCCAATTATGCTCCTCATACTTCAGTAAGTCAAGGACAATTTTGATGTCATTATAATCTTCTTGCAGATGAGTTGAATGACCAATTGGAACCACTGCATAAACATTACAGTTATGTAGCAGAACACATTTCAGACTTCATTTAGAGCTGTAAAGAAATAGCCGCCATTCTGTTGTACTGTAAATGGTAACACCTAGCTGGCTGAGAAGACTACTGACATCATGACAGAAAACAAAGTGTTTGTCTTTGGAAAAAAATCCACAAAAAATTGTTCACACTTCCTGAAATGGGCTACTTTAGCTGACCGGTGAAGTACATTCTGTTCTTGAAGCCTGGAGGCTAATAACTCAGCTGCTTTCTTTGATAGATCCAAATTTCTTCCTAAATCATTCAATTCAGGTTGGGTAAACTGCTGAGGGGTTAATGACTGCTTGGCATCAGAAGTAGACCCTTCAGATTCTACATTCATTTCCTCATGTTTCTTATCATAATACATTTGATCATCATGTTCACTTTCTATGTCCATACAAGAAATAAAACCATTGAAAACTGGAACCGGGACTGTCTCCGAGTGTGGGATAGGACATATTGCCTAAGGAATATTAGATTATGCCTTTTGTATGGATCAGACAGAAATAACAGTCACTGCTGTGGTCACGCCAAACTACGGGAATACCAAAAGGCATTCCTTTGCTTTTTCCTTTTGTCCAGTTATGAAGCATTTCCTCACAATTATTACACACAATATGAGGAGTCCAATTTTGGCCTTGATCGCCAATAGGCAATATATGCACGTGTCACAAATTATGAAATGTTGCGCCTTTGACGTTGAAGTGTATAACAGCCACATATATAACAGAAGGTGTCAGTACAATTCTTAGATTTTCGCCTACTTGAGGAAGCCATAATTAAATCTAAAAACAAAATAAGGTGTTTTTATCAGATAATATAATTTTTTACATTTCAAAACAAATACAGTTATGTAAAAGTGATGTTTGTAAAACATTAAAGAGGCTCTGTCAGCAGATTGTACCAATGTATGTGCTAATGCTACTAATGCCACTAATTGCTAATAATGCTACTAATCAATAATGCTCCTGATGCTACTCTACATGATCCTATATGCAGGTTACACACCAAAACGTGACGACAGGTCCTCTTTAATTACCTTGCTGCTATGTTCAGTCCAAGAGTCGTTGCACTTTAACTCCAATTTAAAAAAACAATGCATGCCATAAACTGTAACAAAAAGAAATTAAAATTGCCAAAAAACTAGAGCATGCACCAAAAAACGGATTTCAGATTTGGATTCAGCAACGCAAAAATATATAGAAACAGTTCTAAAATCTCATGCAACAAAAAATGAAAAAAAAATGTTGCCCAGCTCGTCCCATTGATTGAAAACACTCTATTTTCACCTTCAAAATATCTGCAAATTAATTACATACCTTTGCCACTGACAGACATGACATTGAATCATTATTCTACTTTACAAAATGACAAAAGTTTTATATTTATGACTCATTTGTTGCATTTGATTCTGTTTATCTATTTTTAGGACTTAGGTAAAATCTGATTTAGTTTTTGGTCAAATTTATTTAGCAATATAAAAAATTCTGAAGGGTTCACAAAAATTCAAGCACCAATACAGATGTGTTTATACAACAGATATGTCAAGGATGCTGATTGTTCCTCTTTATAATAATTTTTTTCTATTTTGACTACAGTTTTATTTCGAATACCAGCCATGTCCTGTAGATAGTAAAAGTATCCATCATCAACCTGCATGCATTCTATCTTTGTAAATGGTAAAATGTTATGAAATCCAGCACTCTTCCATCTATTTTGTATTTTTTGCCATGTGATTGAATGTGTCAGGCCAGTGACTTCACATATTACTGTAAGAAATAAAATTAATAAATTATACCACCTGACTTGTGATAAGATTTAATGTTTTTTTATGGTAATCTGACCCTTTTAACGAGTAGATTGGCTCTTGTTCAAGACTTTCTTCTTCAAATATGGAAGAAGCTTTAAATGATACTTTGAATTGTGGCTACAGTGGATGAAAGTGGGCTGTTAACAATGTTCCATAAAGAGAAGTCCAAGGTTGAGAGACTGCAAAGCTTCACACACATTAGAGGACTATGGTCATTGATAACTTTTCTATACTTGGATAAAATCTATTTTAACTTCTTTACTCTATAAAGACAAAATATTGCTAGTGAGGAAGAGAAGAATAGTGATACCTACCAGAGACTACAGTTTTCCCTCCTGTGATATAATGGCTTCACCAAACACATTGCTATATCCGAACCTCCTCTACTTTTTAAGAATAGCATGGAAGAATGTATTTTAGGAGAAAACGTTTTTTTCACAAATCAGTCAAGGGAGCATTTCTACCCTAGACTCCCAGCTTCCGTTTTGCCAAGAGATGTGTGCTCCTGAATGACAGTACAGTGATATGGTCCTAATTTTGTATTTTGTGACCCTGAAAGCAGAGGCAGCTTTGCTAGTGCAGCATCAGAAGGAATGCAGGGACACTGAAGTTGGCCCTAACCAGTGATTTGGCCAGATTAACCCATCATTAATTAAGCAGGTAAAAGGTCTGGAGCTGATTCCAGGTGTGACATTGGCATTATAAAGCTATTGCTGTGAACCCACAATATTTGGTTCAAGGAACTCTCGATGGAAGAGAAACAGACCATCATTAGGCTGTGAATAAAGATGAAATCCATTAGAAATATAGCAGACATTTTAGAAGTGGCCAAATCAACAGTTTGGTACATTCTGCAAAAGGAAGTGTAACAATGAACTTGGCAACTCAAAAAGACCTGGACATTCATAGGAGACAACAGTGGTGGATGATCACAAAATCCTTTTCATATTGAAGTAAACACCCTTCATAACATCCACCCAAGTGAATACTCTTCATGATGTAGGTATTTTAATATCGAAGTCTACTATAAAGAGAAAAACAAATACAGAGGGTTCACCAAAAGGTGCAAACTATTAACCAACTTTAAAAATAGAAAGATCGGATTAGATTTAGCTAAAACATATGTAGAAAGCCGGTCCAGTTCTGGAACAGCATTCTTTGGATTGATGAAACTAAAATAAACCTGTACCAGAATGATGGCAAGAAAAAAGTATGGAGAAGGCTTGAAATGACTCATGATCCAAAGCACACCACATCCTCTGTAAAACATGGTGGAAGCAGTGTGATGATATGGGCATACATGGTTTCCAATGGCCCTGAGTCACTAGTGCTTATTGTATGTGACTGAAGACAGAAGCAGCTGGATTAATTCTGAAGTGTACAGGGCTATATTTTCTGCTAATATTCAACCAAATGCAGCAAGGTTGTTTGGATGACACTTCCCAGTACAAATGGACAATTACCCACAACTGTGAAAGCAACCAAGAGGTTTTTTAAGGTAGAATATTCTGCAATCACCAGATCTCAACCCCATCATGCATGCATTTCACATGCCTAAGATAAACTTAAAGGGGTTTTCCCATCAGCAAAATTAATTTTAAATATGATTTAAATCAGTAGATCTTGGAATAACAATAATTTCCACTATTGGATGTGATTAAAATAATTGTTCCTGTGCTGAAATAATCTTATAAATATGTACCTGCTATATATTGTGTAATGGCTGTATCTGACCGTACAGGATGGTCTGATCATACCACAGCTCCTGGGTAGGGGAGAACGCAAAAGAGAGTTTAAAGATAGCACAGCATGGGATCGCAGCTGATTCTTTCTGTGAGGTAAAGCAGATCCCTGCCTGTTATTAAAAATGTTTTACCTCAAAGAAAGAATAATTTGCAATCCTGTGCTTTAATGTTTTTGCTTTCTTCCTGGCTCAGGAGATGTGGTATGATCAGATTAATTCCCTGTACGGTCACACACAGCCATTACACAGTACATAGCAGGGACATATATATATATAAGATTATCTTAGCACAGGAACATTTTTTTGAAATACATTCAAATGTGCAAATTATTATAATTATTATTGTTATTATTTCAAGAACTATGGATTAAAATGAACTTTGTTGGTGGGAGAACCCCTTTAAGGCAAAAAGACCCACAAACAAGAAACAACTGAAGTCAGCTGCAGTAAAGGTCGGCAAAGCATCACAAAAGATGAACCCAGTGTTTGGTGATGTTTATGACTTTCAGACTTTAGGCAGTGATTGCCTAAAATGGATTCTCTGCAAAGAACTAAAAATGAACATTTTATTTATGGTAAAGTAAATGTGTCCAATTACTTTTGAATTCTTGAAATGAGGAGACTTTGTAGAAAAACCAGTTGCTTTTCGTAAACATTTCATAGGATTTTTTTGTTCAACCCCTTTAATTACTGTAAACCTGAAAGTCAACACTTCAATTACATCTCAGTTTCATTTTAAATAAAAAAATAGTGGCAAACAGAGCCCAAATCACAACGATTCAGTCACTAATATCCAAATAATTCTTGACCTAACTGTATGTACTATTTACCTCACAACTCACCCTATTTTATTGTATCTGTACCCTACTGTCTGGTCAACAGCGCCTGTTTTTTCCCTTTACACTGTCGCACCAATCCTCTCTTGCCTCTTCACTCAAGGCCAGAACTTGCAGAACGACTAGGTCTCTCATGACCTTGCAGGCCGTGCCGTCAAAGTGCAAATTATGATGTGACAATACAGAAATGAGGGCTTAGAAAAAATAGAATGCGAACAATGGGAAAAGGGGAAAAGAAGAAGGGCGGGAGGCTGAATAGAGGGCTGCGGGGACGGCAAGGTAGGTGAATATTGTGATGAGTGCTACATTTTTTTTCCTACATCCTATGTTTATTATACTTTGGGATCTGCTGCATAATAATTAACATTGAATCCTAATGGAATATACGTAGACTATATTGTAAACTTTGTTGCAAATTGAATTTCCGTTTGAATTGCAAGTGTAGTTCCTCACGGGGCACGTGTTTTAACCTACTCATTGCTGGGCCGGGGGTGCAGATCGTCTGCGCTGTCACGGGCTGGTCTGGCCCAGTTCCGTTGCCCCGAGGTGTACAGAATGGAGGATTGGAAGGTGGTAGGGAAGATGGAGGTAGTAGTTGGAGGTTAGGAAAGTCTTTTATGGTGATCGTGATGCCACCTGTGGGACGCGGCCAGGGATGGGGCTGCCGTTGCAGGGTCTCTCGCTGGGGCAGATGGAAAAATGCTGCCGGGATGGTGTCGCTCCCCACAAGCGGAGCGGGATTACCCTGGGGATGATGGGGGGGTAGTAGTGATCCTCGTTGGCGCCGCAGCGGTGGGCGTCGGCGCCGGTTAAAGGAGAGGCAGAGACAGGGGCTGCCGTTCCAGGCGTTTTTACTCACAAATCTTTCAAGCACTGCCCAGGGTGCCGTTCTCTGTCACGATAGGCTACAGTCGATCCCGGATCCATGAGAGGTCAAGTACGGTCTGTGAGCCTTTTCCTCCTTTGATGCGCTAAGTATCGTACCCCCTGTGGCGTGAAGCACTTGAGGGTCCCGGTGTCAGTAAAGTGTCCCGTTCTATATGCTGATAGCGCGGTTACGTTATGGGGCTGGTCCTCAACCCCGGATCCTATGTGCTATTTGCTGCAGACTCGTGGGAGGGGTCCGGTGACTTTTCCTACCCGCTCCCCGCGACCCTTGCAGAGTTGGTAGAAAGCGTGAAGTATATTTGCCCTAAGAATCTGTATCCCGACAGCCAGTCCCGTGGAAGCAGCTTCCCTGTTTCTTCCCAGCAACTGTGTTGAACGCCTTGGCCCACAGAGCTGCTCGCGGCACGAACTCTCTGCTCTGTGTCTGAAGCTGAACTCCCTCTAGTTGTTGTGTTGTGTGGGTGTTCTGAGCTGTTGCCTCCAGCCGCTTCCACCAACTGGTTCACTACTCTCACTAGGTCAACCTGCTCTTCCGACTGTGCTCCAACTCCCCTTGGTGGTTGCTTCTCCCTGACCCTGAGTCCCGAGTCCAGTGGATCTGGGGAGCCCCTGGTGCAGTAGCGTCCTGTAAACCCACTGCTGTAGTAACCTTCCTACTGTGATCCGACTCTGGCCCAGTCCCCATTGGGGAGAGCAACCCTGTGACTGTAGGTTTGTGTATGTGTAAACTGCCCTCGACCTTCCTTGGACCTAGGATGAGTACTACACCCTAATCGGGGTGCAGTATCCTGTGGCGCCTGAAGCCACAGGGGCGCCACACAAGCATTTTTCAAATTTAACTATTTATCATGTTGATACAAGTTCTTTAACCTTCAGCATGGTGTCTAATCTGCAGGCAGCAGGTTATGGATCAGAAGGACCTGATAGATTGATAACTCTAGCTGTCAATCATTGACAATGACTGCCCCAATGACTCGGGAGCATGGAAAGAGCATGGATTTCAGTGGATGACAGTCAAGGTATTCTGAACCTTTCCCCATCTTATTATAAATCAATTTATCTATGTTGTTTGCTAAACAATCATGTAGTTATATTTGAGTTATCGCATTGTGTTATGTACCTACATTTCCAAAAGTGGTAGCAACACATATTATTAGTCATGATTGTCAATTGTCAATGGCGTGTCTTGTGACTAGGGATAGGCTCAGGGCTAGCTTTTCTTTACCTAAGACCATGGACATTAAACATGTTTTTTCCTTTGGGTACACTAGGGGTTAACTCCTTCTTCTGGGATAGCAGCAGATCTACTCAGTTGTCAGCAGTTGATCACTTCCGGCCTGGATATAAACCCTCTACTTCTTGCAGAGGGTGCTGCTTATTCAATTTAGTTTGGTGCTAGCCTAGAGTGGGGAGGTGTTGCTTTCTGATGCTGCTGCCGTTTATTGGCTTTGTGAGAAAGTTCCCTGTATATTCCTTTTCCCCGTTACTTTGTTACCCCTCTCAGTACACCTTTTTGTTGTTCCCTTGTGTGGGGCTTAGGTGTGCATGTGTTTCAGTTGGTATCCCTGGTCTGTTATTATTTGTTGGTGGGGTTTTTGGGGATCTCTGTCCCACTCGGTCCCCTTGGGTGGTGGGTGTAGAGGGAACATCACCATCAGGGCCAGGACAGAAGATAGGAAGAGGTTGGGGGCGCAGATGTTGCTACTGAGTCACCCACCGCTGCAGTGGTCGCTGCGGGGACACCGCTCCACCTCCAGGGTGTAACGTCCTGGAGGTGGATTCACGGGACCGTGCACCGGAGGCAACCCGGAGCTAACCCCTATACAGGGACTGTCCGGTCACCCCACCAGAGGGCCTAAATGCATGGCAGCTGGAACACTGGGAGTATGGAGTACGGATCCTTCAGAGATTGGCACGGGAGATGACTAATAGTCCAACGGAAACCGGAGGCAGGACAGATGACTGGACCCGGGTACAGGTGCCGAGTAGTAACAGCAGACGGGGTCCGGATCCAGCGGGACGTGCAGGCTGAAGCATCCAGGTGAAATCCAGGTGACGGGTTCAGGCTGACGGGAGATGGCGGGATCCTCAGCAAACAGTCACCGGGACACTTCCTGGGAAATCGGCAATCGTGGACCAGGTCAGCACGGCAGACGGGCTCTGCGGAGGAGACAGTGTTAGTCAGGGTACAAGGTACAGAAGGACCTGAACACCTAGCTATGGGAACACGTTGAACAGGCACCGCCCACATGGAAAGGAAGTCTTATATACCCAGTACCTATACACAGCCATATCCTGTTCCAGGGACGCTGGCCCTTTAAGAAGAGTTGAGTGAGTGCGCCCGCACCCTAATGCGCATGCGCGAGGCCCGAGTGCCGGAGACCAGTACAGGAATCAGGGAGAAAGGTGGAGGGGATGCAGAAGAGCCAGGCACCGAGTCCTGGGTCGCAGCGTGGCGCCGGGAGCGGCGGACGGGAGGCATGGAGGATGCACGGGAGGAGGCGTGAGCGGGAACGCCGTGGGCTGGAGGACCAGGGACCGGAGCGATGAGTGACAGGCGGCGCCGGGATCCGGGAGGCGTGACACAGGGACGCCGCAGGGACTTCTCTTTAAGATCTTCTGGCCACAGGTATGTCAGGTTATTTACATCTGAGTCCTGACGCCACTCTCGGTTTACGGTCAAGGTTATGGGTGACCGCCACTGCAGTTTTAACGAGCGTCTGGGGCTGATGGAATCTGCAGCAGGATGGTGTGGCCTCCCAAGAGTGAGGCTGGCCCCAGGGGCTCGGATGTGTGTATAGAACAACAGGTCCCAGAATAACTCAGGCACAGTCCAAGATGTCTTTCAACTTGTTTATTCACTTTCAGGTGTTTTTGTGAGGCAATCCGGGCGATGCTGAGATAAACCAGGTGGAACCAAGTATCCTGCAGGCTGGTCTAAGGGTAACCGTCAACTCGCCTTCCTAGCACTTCTTGTCTCGGACAACCCCTGACTTGAAGTACCGTGGGATTCATCCAGGGAAGTCGCAACTGCCTTTTCTCCCCTTTTTGGCCCATTTTCTGGCAGCATGGACCAAGGTGGATAGCTTCAGGCTCGATCCTCCTTATGGGCCCCCTCGTTGCTGCTGATGCTTTGACTCTAGTTGGTTGTTGTGGGACTTGTGGTTCCCCCACCGGCAGGTTTAGCAGACCAAATAAATGGACATCTACTCTAGGGACCTGTTCCCCGTGCGTGCTTAGCCACCAGAAGTCTCTGTACACGACCAGCTGACTTCCTCAGCGTCTTTCTGTCCAACTTCTGGTGACCGTTCTCCCCCGCCAACGACTACCACACGTGCAGGGTCTGACTGACGTGTCCACTCTCCTGTGTCTCCGCCTCAGACTGGCTACCTCTAGTGCCTTTTCCTGACTGCCGCTACAACCTAGCTTCCAGCCTCTCTACCGCAGCCCTTGATTGGATGTGGAGGCACGCCCCTTCCTGGGTCTGCCCAGGGGTCCCCTCAAAGGTGTGTGAGACCTGGTCACTATGTGTCTGTGCGTATACACCCTATTCCAGCCTTTAGGATTACCTGTTTGCACTCACCCAGCATGGGTGCAGTACTCAGTGGTGCCTGACCAGGTCAGGGGCGCCACACTACCTTCAAGCGTAATTCTGGATTGAGGGTTAGCCTCGGGTACCCCTTAGCTTGAGGGTAAGTGCAGGGCCCCCTGTCCACTCTCTCTCCCAAGCAGTCACATCCTTCTGTGACATTAGTACTATTATACCACTGGTGAAAAACGCCTGCCAAGAGTTTCTTAGCAGGCGAGTCTACAAATGAAAGGTAGTTTTACCAGAGCAGAGAATCGCTGCATTAAACATGTAAAGTTTCATCTTGCTTTGTCCTTACATTATATTCTTTTATAACAACTGTTCTTGTTTCTTTGCATTTTCTCCAATTTTTTTATAGTATGCAATGTATACTTCTTACCAAGCCATTTAAAACTGTTACTTGTTAATACCATTCTATATTTCACATTAATTTATTCATTTTATTGCTGCTCATACAAGAAGATGCTGAGCCAGAACGGATATTAATGCAATTATTTCATCCCTAGTTTCACATAATTAAGTATGTTTACGTTTGCTTGTGTTCTCAGTCTTTTATTAATGCTTAACATATCTCTCTATTGCACATTTCTCATTAGCATCCAAATCCTAATTGCATATATTACTAACTAAACAAGTATGGAAGGAAAATGAAGTTCTCTGAAAATGTGAATACATGTCTGTATTTCTTAAGTATTAACTAGAGTACCATTGAGGAGCCCCTCGTGGTGTATGACATGAGGAATATTGATAAAGTTTGGCATGCTGTATTACAAGGTTCAGTAGAACGATTTGGATGCACAAAATAAATCAGTACTTGGTTGTAGCATTTAGAAAAAACTCTATCAATTCAAACACACTAATTCCCATTCTCATTAAACTAGAGGTCTGCTAAAAAGAGAGGTTGGATTATGGTGTGTTTTATGTTCCTAATCCTCTCCTCCACTGCAGAGAAAATAGTGGGAGGGGATTTCTGCTGCAGCAAGCTGCTACCTTTACAATGTAACTTGGGAATCGGGATACATCAGAGCTAAGTTTGAAAAGTGTGTCAGATTTGTTGTTCCTGTTTTTAGTCTGATAACAAAAAATGACTATTACAAAGATTGCTGTTTTGATTTGTTGCCAATATTTATCTATATTGTCTCCATGTACCGTATTTTTAGTTTTATAAGAAGCACCGGGTTATAAGATGCACTCCAAATTTAGAGAAAATAAAAGAAAAAAAAAATATGGGGGTCTGTTTTATAATCCAGTGGTGTTTTACTGGAGAGGGGCGGTAACGGTGGTGGAGCGGGGTCACAGAAAGGAGGGGCGGTGGTGGTGGAGTAGGGCAATGCTGTAGGCAGTGCAGCGGGTGACCCCTAATGCTCGCTGCAGGTGCTGTGGGGCAGGAGGAACATCCAGAATCTGTCGGCTCTGCGGGCTTCAAAAAAATGGTGCTCGGAGTCAATCCATGAGCAGATTGAGCTATCGGCTCAATGACAAACCGAGATCTCATCTGCGCACGTGCCACCTTCGGGCACCATTTTCCATAAGTCCGCTGCAGGGAGATCAATAGGCCGGAGACGGCGCGTCAGCAGATGAGATCTTGAGCAGAGAGTTCCATCTCGCATGCGCAGACTCCGGTCACCATTATTTGAACCCCGCACCACCGACATTTTCAGAATGGCGGCCCTTGCCTCACCGCCCACAGCACAACCTGCAGCACAGCACACCACTCTCAGTAATCCCACAGCACAACATCCGCAGCATCTCCCCTCCCTCCTGTGACCCCTCTCCCCTACCCCCTGGTAAGCTACTTTTAGATTGTAAGACACACCCCTCATTTTCCTCCCAAATTTTTGGGATGAATAGTGTGTATTATAATCTAAAAAATACGATACATTACCTAGGATTCTGATTAGGTTTAGAGAGCCACACAATGGTGGGCAGTCCCAAAGGAGTAGCTTTATGTATGTCAAGGGACTGATTTGTTCCAGAGTCTGAGAAGAGAAGTATACCAAGTAGATGCCTCTTGAAACCCATATAAAAAGCTGCTACAGACAGAGTAAGGGCAAGTAAAACATGGCTTTTATGGAGTTCAAGGATCCTTTTTGAGTTTGTCTAAAGGTACTGTCACACTAAGCGATGCTCCAGCAATCCCACCAGCGATCTGACCTGGCAGGGATCGCTGGAGCGTCGCTACATGGTCGCTGGTGAGTTGTCAAACAGGCAGATCTCCACAGTGATCAGAGATCAGCCACCAGCGACCTGTGTAACGACGCTGTGCTTAGTAACCATAGTACACATCGGGTTACAAAGCAAAGCACTTTGCTTATAGTTAGCCGATGTGTACCTTGGCTACGTGTGCAGGGAGCAGGTAGCCGGCTTCTAGAAGCCTTTGCTTGGTTACCCGATGTGTACCTTGGTTACCAGCGTCCGCAGAAGCTGGCTCCCTGCTCCCTGCACATTCAGATCGTTGCTCTCTCGCTGTCAAACACAGCGATGTGTGCTTCACAGCGGAAGAGCAATGACCAAAAAATGGTCCAGGACATTCAGCAATAACCGGCGACCTCACAGCAGGGGCCAGGTCGTTGCTGGATATCACACACAGCGACATCGCTAGCAAGATTGCTGTTGCATCACAAAAACCGTGACTCAGCAGTGATGTCGCTAGCGATGTCGCTTAGTGAGACGTGGCCTTTAAGGAGCTATTATCAACTTGGCAAGTTATGACCTTTAAGGCCCCCACCAATCCTAAGTATGAGGCTCTGTAATGCTTCGTCAGAATAAAGTGGTGGCCTTGCATGCTCCCACAACTCCCTTCATTACCTATGGGACTGCCAGATATAGCCAATTACAGCAGTAAACAGTGGTCCCCGTGGACGGACCCTCAGCAATCAGCAAATTGTCACCTATATGGTGGATACCGTATTTTTCGCTTTAAAAGACGCACTTATGTTCCCCCAAATTTTGGGGGAAAGTAGGGGGTGCATCTTATAAACCGAATATACAGGGGGGTGTACATATATATATATATATATATATATATATATACTGCAGCGTCCGCTCTGGAGCGGTGCTGGGGGCAGGTGACAGCTGCGAGCGGCAGCGTTTGATCTCCTGCTCCCGCTCATATAATATGCACAGCCGCTGTCCAGCAGTGTGGTGTTGAAACTGCATCACGCTGAGGGGCTGGAGCAGCAAGGCATATTATATCTGCCTGCCCCCCTGTGATCGCACATGATCCCCCCTGTGTTAGCTATGGCCCCCATGCTGCTGCCCATAGTAAAATAAAAAACTCATTACTTACCTCCTCCTGCGTATCTCCCTCCTGGTGCTATGATCAGACATGCAGAGATTTCACTCTGCTGTGCCATCACATGACTGGACCGTGAACCAGGAAATGCAGGCAGGAGGCCGGAGCTTAACCCTGAGGAGGGGGACACGAGGGAGCACAGTGCTGGAGAAGGTAAGGAAAGAGTTTATTTTACTAAAAGCAGCAGCCTGGGGGCGATATCTAACACAGGGGGGCCGTGTGTGTCAGCCACAGGGGGGCCGTGTGTGTCAGCCACAGGGGGGCCATGTGTGGCAGCCACAGAGGCGTGTTCCAGCACAAGGGGGCTATATTCAATATAAGGTGGCCATATCCAGATTAAGGGGGCTAATTTTAGGATGGGGGGGCTATGAGGGACATATACCCTATATGATTTGTTAGACGGACACTGGCATTATAATACGGACCCCATTTATTAAAAAATTCTCTATTCCTTCACCAAATTTGGGGGTGCATCTTATAATCCGGTGCGTCTTATAAAGCGAAAAATACGGTAAGTAATAAAGTTCTGAGTTGGAAATATACCTTTAAGCTTGTTTTTGCACGTTTGTATTTGCAAAGTTAGCATATGTAGAAAAAGATGAGGTTTTACAGTTAATGTATAAATACATGTAAGTATGAAATGGGGAATTTATGAAATAATTATATGGTGGACTCTGGCTGGTACTATATATAGGTGGAAGGCAGGATGGCATATATTATGGGAATAGTCATTAGAAAATGCAGCCAGTACTTCTAATTAAAGGGGTTTTACAACCAATGAAATTTATTTGTAAAAGACAGCTAAAAAAAATTATGATACTTATCAAACTACCAACCAAATATCACTCTGGAGCTTACTGGATCACCGCTGGTCTGTGCTAAAAATTCTTTTATGATTTGTTACTCATTTGAGCTTTTTTTAAATTAATTTTGTACAGTTAGAATCCTCCTTTAAATGGTGTGGCTAATGTACAAAGTATTCATCCCATATTTTACATAGGTTGCTTTTTTACTCTAGTTAAAGGGGTTGGTTCAGTACAGAACCAAAATAAGAATAGGTTTAAAAAGCATAATTTTATTTTATCAGACTAAAGGTGCCAGATAATGGAGGAAATACTGTAAAAACCTTGTTATAATCTGTACAATTCAATTGAAAAATAAACTGAAATATTTTTGGGTGATAGAGAAAAATAAAGAATTAAAATGATGTCGTTGCGTATTATGCACATACTTAAACTTATACTCTGTTGAAGCACCCTTTGAATTTATGACAGCATTCAGTTTTTTTAGGAGTCAATCAGCATGTTGTTTTTAATGTTTTAGAGTTATTGATTAATGAAAACTTGTTCATTAAAAATATATATTTTTTGTCTTTTATTTCAAATAAATATTTTTTCCAGTGTTTGTGTTTATTTACTTTCACTTACAGATTAGTAATGGGGATCCCATACTTGCCTCCCATTACTACTCTAGGGCTTAAGGTGGTGTCACACATAGCGACGACGACAACGACGTCGCTGCTAAGTCACCATTTTCTGTGACGTAGCAGCGATGTCCCGTCGCTGTCGCTGTGTGTGACATCCAGCAACGACCTGGCCCCTGCTGTGAGGTCGCCGGTCGTTGCTGAATGTCCTGCTTCATTTTTTGGACGTTGCTCTCCCACTGCGAAGCACACATCGCTGTGTGTGACAGCGAGAGAGTGACGAAATGAAGCGAGCAGGGAGCAGGGAGCCAGCGTCTGGCAGCCTGCGGTAAGCTGTAACCACGGTAAACATCGGGTAACGAAGAAGCCCTTTCCTTGGTTACCCGATATTTACCTTAGTTACTAGCATCCGCCGTTCTCACACTGCCAGTTCCAGCTCGCTGCTCCCTGCACACGTAGCTGGAGTACACATCGGGTAATTGACCCGATGTGTACTCTGGCTAGGAGTGCAGGGAGCCAGCGCTAAGCGGTGTGCTCTCACGCTGCCAGTGAGAGCACACCGCTCCCTGCTCCCTGCACACGTAGCTGGAGTACACATCAGGTAATTAACCTGATGTGTACTCTGGCTAGGAGTGCAGGGAACAGGGAGCCGGCACTGGCAGTGTGAGAGCGGCGGGCGCTAGTAACTAAGGTAAATATCGGGTAACCAAGAGAAGTGCTTTCCTTGGTTACCCGATATTTACCTTAGTTACGCTTTCACACGTTGCTGCTGGCTGGGGACTGGTCACTGGTGAGATCTGCCTGTTTGACAGCTCACCAGCAACCATGTAACGACGCAGCAGCGATCCTGATAAGGTCAGATCGCTGGTCGTGATCGTTGCTGCGTCGCTATGTGTGACACCACCTTTAGTGGCAGCTGTGAACTGTTATTAATCCCTGATTGAAACCGGATTAGGTCAGTAGGGAAGAGCCGGGAAAAGTTCTGAGATTGTCACATCTAATGAAAGCCTGGGGAGCAATAAAGCATGGGTCTCCCCAGACTGAGAAAACCAGCCCCCCAGGTGTTGGGCTTTATCGTTGTGAGGTATCAAAATTGGGCGGGACCGCATGCAATTTTTAAAAAATATTTATTTAAATAATAAAAATTTTAAAAAAAGCCACATGCAGTTCCTCTTATTTTGATACACAGCCAAGATAAATGCACGGCTGGGGGCAGCAGACTACAGCCATATGCTTTATCTGTGCTGAGTATCATAATATGGGGGGAACCTATGCCAATTTTTAAATGTATTTATTTTTATGCCACAATAGTGACATGCAGACAGAGTCTGTGATCACAAGCAGTCAGACTCTGAAAACACAGGGTTGGGACGCACCTGACTGCAACCAAACGCAGATGCTAGGACTGCCAGTGGGCAGGGGAAGCAGTGAATATGGATGAGTAATTGTGAGTGGCCCCAGAAAAAGAGCCCGAAAGTAGTTACAACCGGGCCGGAGACTTGGTAAGTATAAGCACTTGCTTGATTTCTATTTTACTTTTTTTTTTATATTTCCAAAGTTGCTGGACCCCGGTCATCAGCCAGAGTTCCCTGAGAACTCCAGTACCGGCACCGAGATAGTTTTGAATCTGCACGGATCTGGACTTTTACATCACTACACTCAATGTTTTTTTTTCCCTTTTCCCTCAACATAGCTGGTGTGAGGACTTTTTTTTAGGAGGATGGGTTATGGGCTTTGGGTGTAAGAATTTTGGGTTAGAAATTTGTTTATCTTTTGTTTTTCTCATACATGATAGATAAGAAAATACTAGGATAAAAGTGAGAAAGGGACTTTGTAAATTGTAAAACATGAAAGAGTTCTGGTCTCTGTAATATATGGTCTCCTAAATCAAGCAAAATGTAATATAGTGCTATATTTAGTAGGACACAATATAAGCTTGTGGTTGTAATGAGTTTTGCAAGTGTTCAATTTTTTTTTATTATTTTTAGATTTTATTTTGTCTAATTCTATATATTTTAAGTATGTCGAATATATTTCCTGTAGAGGTGTTTAGCAAACCATCATTTTAAAAATAAACAAGCAAGGACTCTTTTTAGAAAGCTATGCAGCCATATGGCTCCAACTTACACATTTACTTGAATTTATTTGCAGATAAATTTGTAATATTCCATAATTCTTTTTTATGTGCCTGTTATTTCTCCTCTGTAGGTGGTCCTGCCATGTTAACATAGTATGGAATATTAGGTCTTAAATTTTGTTTCCATAAACTACAGATATTAGAGGCTGGAAAATACTAAAATTAAGCTTCAATAAAATTTGGTTCATATAAATAAAGTTTCTGGTTTTATAATTCAATTTATAGGAAAATATATTGAATTTTATATTGAAACTTTGGAGACATTTTTTATTATCAATATAAGTAACCACATATTGGTGCAGAAAATATATAGCTCCTTAGTCATAGCTTTTATTACTTTGTTTTTAAATCCTTCTTTCTTTATCCAGCCAAGATATACAGTGTGTAAAGTTCGTCCCCAATCGGCGTCATCTTAATGACAGATGGATAAAGCAAAGAGCAGGTGGTTACTTACTGATGATGATTCTGATTGGCATAGAGCCCTGTATGTTCTTTAGTAAAAATGCAGGGCTTCCTAGGATGTAAGGGTACTCAGATTGGGCATCATCTACTAGAAAATTTTACTTTTTCAAACTGACTACCAAAGATGATTAAATAGATTCACAGCTAATTAAATTACCATTGAATTTTGAGACATTTCCCAAATTCAATGAATTTTAATACTCCATTACTTGCTTAGCTCACATTGTCTAAAATTGCCACTACTATCTGACAAATACTGTATATAGGATAAAAAACATCATATGACCTTGGACTTGGCCAGGTGTGTTTGCCTAGAAAACCTTACATTTAATATCACATGGTATAGAACCCTCAATCAGGAAGTGACTATAATTGCTGAATCATAGCCAGTATAAAAGCATAAGCAGGAAATGCAACAGCCACTTTGAGAGGAAGAATGATAGGAAATAGAATGTTTCAGGGAAGATACACATAATATACACTGCATAGTACATGTGACAGTAGTGAGGATTTGTGAGTCATATAAAAACAATGTGACAGTGTGGAAAGTGCTGGGAGCTGTGCTGTAAAATCTAAGTTCTCTCTCTGTGGGTGACTGATCAGCTGCTAGGAAGGCACCAAGACACAGTGGTTTATGGCCCAAAAAAGGTGGGGTCTGGGGAACAGGGAGCAATCTGGTGATGATGAGCTTTCTAAAATGCCGGAAACAGCAGAAAGGACTGTTGGGGCCTGCTATGAGGAGCTCAGAGAGTTGTGGAGGACAGTGCTGACTGAGGTGAAGGTCACCTGCGGGATGTTAAACTGGGACCTGGACAGTGTAAAGAAGTTCACCCTGCTGAGGAGAGTGATGGACCTGTTCCTTAATAGTTGACACCAGTATGGAAGACTATCATCCCTGTGCTGACAGAACTGAGTGACATGGCCAAATGCCTTTGAACGCTGTGGAATAGATAGGATAGATTTTTTGTGCACTTTGGATTCTATTGGTTGGTACCGAAGACCCCGAAAGTGGCTGTGGATGGGACCCCCCACAGGCCTGTGATGGACACTGCCAAAGCAAATGGTACCTTCAGTGCAAATATACCCAGGTATACCAATGACTAGAGTATATGCTCATATACTAAGTCTTGTCTCTGCTTATGTGTTGTATTGTAGTTAAAAGCAGATATGTTGTAAGTTGGTGTGGAGCCACAAAGATCCCCCTGGAGGTGCACTCACATGATTTACACCCCCAGTTGTTATGCTATGTATTCAGCTATGAAATGTTAAGTAAATTTGTTCTGGGTTTGCTGTAAAACTTAATCTGGGGAACTCTGAGGCGGCCACACCGGCCCACAAGTATATCTCATTGTATGGTATTACTGTGGTAGTCTGGGGGAAGAGATCGAGCACTGTTCTTTATCTTCCTCCCCCAGCCCTGACAGTAAACTCAGTTTGGTTAACTTTCTGACTTCCTTTCTCTCTTGGGACTTGCTGGATCCCTATTGGACCTTCGTTCATTACAACAACATTACAGATTTAAGATAGGAAGAAAGAAAGGTGATGAGATCAAATCACTGTGGTACTGAGCCTGATACTCTGCTACTGTGTCTGATACTCTGTTCGACAGGGAGGGAGTAGGACAGTCAACAGTACTTGTCATGCACTTGCTATAATTTAATCAGTATCTGCACATCAGTGTACTCAGTTTCTCTAATTGTTTTTCATCCTTCTGTATTTGATCATTTTGGCTAAAAAAATTACTGTTAGTGGTAGTGAAAAGCGTGTGTGTCCCACAGTGCACGCATTTGTACACCTGTTTAGGAGGCAGCCATTGTGTTGAAAAGCAAACAAAAACAATGAATGAGAAATAAGTGATGTAATATGCTGTCTGCTACCCCAATATTTCTGCAGTTTGCTGCTATAATATTTTTTGTATTCTCCAAGACTATTTTTTTCTCACAATTTTTGTAGGAGGTAGTGACTCGCCCACCCCAGGGCTATGGGACACCCGGTGCCGGGCCGGACTAGTCCGGGGGTAATCAGTGGTGGTGGGGCCCGACTCCGTGGCCCTGGTGGGTGTCAGTTAAATATGGCTGATGACTTGGGGTTTGTGTTCGTGACGCCACATGTGGTATGCGGCTATTAAGCCGCCGCTGCTGTGTGAGGCCTCCGGGGTGATGATATGGCAGCAATGGTGGTACTGCTTCCCACAGGTGGAGCGGTGCTCCGGGGACACTGTTGGTGCTTATTCGTGTCTATGCAGAGAAATAACTGAGGCAACACCAGGGGTGCAGTTTCAAGGTCTTTACTCACAGTTCTTGTCAAGGCCTGCAGGAGCCTTTGGACTGCTGGGACTACCGTCAGGGACCTCCGCCGATCCCGGGTAGATCTGGGGGTTGATGCCAGTGCACCCCTCTAATTGTGTCCTTTCTCAGCTGACTTCACTGGCCACCAGCTCTGAAGCTATCTGTGGCCCTGGAATCCCTTCGTTCCCTGCTTGGTGTCACCTGGACCCTCCGAGTCCCAGGGTCTTCACCAGGAAGCGTCACTTTCTTCTTTCTTTAGCTCCTGCCTGACTAGAGCTCTTCTTCTACTCTCGGTTTCTCTCCTTCTCTGTTACTTTCTTTCTCTGTTGTGGACACTCTGAACTCACAGAGCTCCTTTCTCTTTCACAGCTACATGCTGACTCCTCACTCTCTCACTCTCTGAGGTAAACTGAAACTCTGACCTTCCTCTCTGCTCTACACTCGGCTGGCTCTCCCCACCCCCCGGTTGCTAAGCTACCACCCTATGGGAGCAGAGATGGGTCTTACGACCGCTCCCAGCATGCAGCATGGGAGGGTTACTGCCACTATCCCTTGTCCCAGTGTGTGCCTAGCAATGGGTGTAGTGCAGTTTTACCTGTGAACTGGCATGTACCCCTTTCCTTACCCAGGATGGGACATCACACCTCTGACTGGGGTGCAATGTCTCTGTGGCAACGGAAGCCTCAGGGGCGCCACAGTAGGAATTGTGTTGAAAGAAATATTAAAAGAAAAAAATAATCTACACTTTATTGCAACAAAGTGTGTGTGTTACACTTAGAACTGATATTGACTAGTGATGAGCGAGTATGCTTGTCACCACTCGGTACTCGCACGAGTATCACTGTACTCGGGCTACTCGGCGGGTACTGAGTAATTTCGCGATACTCGTGCTGTACTCGTGGTCTTCATCCCTGCATGTTGGCGCTCTTTTGAGAGCCAGCCCTCATGCAGGGATTGGCTGGCAGACCACTGCAATGCCACAGCCCTGTTAGTTGTGGAATTGCAGTGATTGGCTGGCCCGCACAGCGTGACCGAGCCTTTATACTGGCGGGCGCGCTGTGCTCTGCACACAGCCATCTCATATTCCCTGCTTTCCCCGCCCACAGGCGCCTAGGATTGGTTGCAGTGAGACACGCCCCCAGGCTGAGTGACAGGTGTCTCACTGTACCCAATCCCAGCAGCCGGTGGGCGTGGCTATACTGTGCAGTAAAATAAATAAATAATTAAAAAAAACGGCGTGCGGTCCCCCCAATCTTAATACCAGCCAGATAAAGCCATACAGCTGAAGGCTGGTATTCTCAGGATGGGGATCCCCACGTTATGGGGAGCCCCCCAGCCTAACAATATCAGTCAGCAGCCGCCCAGAATTGCCACATACATTAGGTGCGACAGTTCTGGGACTGTACCCGGCTCTTCCCGATTTACCCTAGTGCGTTGGCAAATCGGGGTAATAAGGAGTTAATGGCAGCCCATAGCTGCCACTAAATCCTAGATTAATCATGTCAGGCGTCTCCCCGAGATACCTTCCATGATTAATCTGTAAATTACAGTTAAAAAACACACACACCCGAAAAATCCTTTATTAGAAATAAAAAACAATAACAAAGTCCCTCATCACCAATTTATTAACCACGACAAACCCTCCATGTCCGGCGTAATCCACCGACCTCCAGCGTCGCGTCCAGCTCTGCTGCATGCAGGTGACAGGAGCTGCAGAATACACCGCCGCTCCTGTCAGCTTCACACAGCAACTGAGGTGAGTAGCGCGATCAGCTGCTGTCAGTCAGGTAACTCACGGCCACCGCTGGATCCAGCGGTGGCCGCGATTAACCTCAGTGACAGCTCAGCTGATCGCGATACTCACCACAGTTGCTGCGTGGAGCTGACCGGAGCGGCGGTGAGTAGCGCGATCAGCTGAGCTGTCACTGAGGTTGCCCGCGGCCACCGCTGCATCCACCGCTGGATCCAGGTAACCTCAGTGACAGCTCAGCTGATCGCGCGGCTGTCTTCAGTTGCTGTGTGAAGCTGACAGGAGCGGCGGTGTATTCTGCAGCTCCTGTCACCTTCATGCAGCACAGCTGGATGCGACGCTGGAGGACTGTGGAGTACGCCGGACATGGAGAGTTTGTCGGGGTTAATAAATTGGTGATGAGGGACTTTGTTATTGTTTTTTATTCTAATAAAGGATTTTTCGGGTGTGTGTGTTTTTTAACTGTAATTTACAGATTAATCATGGAAGGAATCTCGGGGAGACGCCTGACATGATTAATCTAGGATTTAGTGGCAGCTATGGGCTGCAATTAACTCCTTATTACCCCAACGCACTAGGGTAAATCGGGAAGAGCCGGGTACAGTCCCAGAACTGTCGCATATAATGTATGCGGCAATTCTGGGCGGCTGCTGACTGATATTGTTAGGCTGGGGGGCTCCCCATAACGTGGAGCTCCCCATCCTTAGAATACCAGCCTTCAGCTGTATGGCTTTATCTGGCTGGTATTAAAATTGGGGGGACCGCACGCCGTTTTTTTAATTATTTAATTATTTATTTCACTGCACAGTATACACACACCCACCGGCTGCTGTGATTGGGTGCAGTGAGACACCTGTCACTCAGCGTGGGGGCGTGTCTCACTGCAACCAATCATAGGCGCCGAAAAGCAGGAAAGCAGGGAATACGAGATTGATTAATGAGCGGCCGGCTTTTTCAAAAGAGGAAAAGCCGCCGGAGTTTAGTGAACAGCTGTGCAGCGCCGCGGCAGTGATCAGGGAACGGTAAGTATGAGAGATGGGGGAGACTGACCGACAGACTGTGAGAGGGGGACAGACAAGACAGAGAGAGACAGACAGAGCGAGACCGACCGACGGGAGATAGAATGAAAAAAAAATGACCGACATCGCTAGTAAAAAGCACAAAACGTGCGTTTTGGACATCGGAGTGCCACACAATGTTTTTTACGTAAAATCTTTCATGTAATAATCTCAAAAAGTAACATACACCAGCTCTATCTCACTATTGGGTATGTGCCCTTAACATTTCCGCCATGAAAATTCATTTTGGTGTCATTTTGGAAGGTTTTCTGGTGAGTCCGTAAAAATGGCGTAAAACTCGGATAAAATTGTTCACAGCTGTGACTTTTGAGTGATAAATGCTTCAAGGGGTCTTCCCCATGCTGTTGCCATGTCATTTGAGCACTCTTCTGAGACTTTTGTGACATTTTTAGGGTTTCTACATGCTGCCGGGGGTCATTTCATAAAAATACTCGGGTCTCCCATAGGATAACATTGGGCTCGGTGCTCGGGCCGCGTACACGAGTATCTTGGGATGCTCGGCCCGAGCCTCGAGCACCCGAGCTTTTTGGTACTCGCTCATCACTAATATTGACACCTATTTTAAAGATGTAGTTTGTCATATACTACACCAATATTTCTGCAGCAGTTTGACATAGTCTTTTTGGCATTTAACTACCACCGTATGTGAATGTATAAGCCTGCCAGCCCCATGAATGGCATCTGTAGCGCCCCACGGTGCAGGGGGTTAGCCTAATTGTAGCCGGGCCATTGAGGGTCTGGTGTGCAGTTGTCACGTGTGGCCTTGCTCAGTTCCATTGCCCCAAGGCATACACAAATGGAGGGGAAAGTTGGGTGATGGGGATGGTTTGTCGCGACACCACCTGTGGTACGTGGCCAGGTATTTAGCCGCGGCTGCAGGGATCCTCGCTGGGGCCGGTGTTAATGCAGCTGACGTGTTGTCGCTCCCCACAGGCGGAGCGGGCCCCGGGAGGGTGATGTGGGTGGTAGTAGTGCAATGAAGAATGGCAGTCCCTTGGAGCACTGAAGCACGGGGTGATGGCGTCAGTAAACAGAGTCTCATTCAGCAAATGCGGTTCCAGGTTTATTTACTCACTGATTGGATGCTGCACCCAGGTACTGGTCACTGCCATCACGGGCTCCGGTCAATCCCGGGTCCGTTGGAGGTCAGATCCGATGCGGTACACAGTGGGCCCTTCCTTCTAGTGCTAATTTTTGTGGATCCCTTTAGCGTGAAGCACTCAGGGTCCCGTCTCCTTTAAATTAAAGTTCTGTCCAGTACGTCGGTGGCACGGGTATCCTTAGGACTCGATCGTGATTAAAGCTCCAAAGCCCGGCATATCACTCAACTCTGGAACCGTGGGTGGTCAGAGGGGCTTGGAACCCCCCTGTCTGGCAGATTTCGATGGGTCAACTTGGAGTATACTCCACCATAAGGGCTCTGCACCCTTGACTGCGCTGGCCCCGAGTGAGCAATCAAGCTCTCCCCTTGGCGACCATTAAACTCCTCGAGGACCATTAAACTCCTCTGTCCCACTAGAGCTACTGGGTAACACGTCCTCTCTCCTCCGCTCCTCCTTCAGAACTCCCTGTTGTTTGTACTTTTGACTCCTAACTCCCCCTGGTGGCTGCTCCTCCCCTGACCCAGGTCCCTAAGCTAGTTGATTGGGGTTCAAATAGTGATGGCATCCTGTAAACACCACCCTATAAGAGACCCCCTTTTATACCCGACCCTAGCCCAGTCCCCAATGGAGAAGGGGCAACCAGCTATGTGTATGTGATTGTGTGGTGAAACCGGTACCGACCTCATCTGGATCCAGGATAGGTACTACACCTTAAATGAGGTGCAGTAACCTGTGGCGACCAAAGCCTCAGGTGCACCACACATCATTTTTGTAATTTTTTTTTTACATTAAAGAGCAAAAATAATGCGACAGTGTGCTATTAAACAGGCTATTTGTTACCACCAGTTATCATCCATTCACTTGTTTACTCATAGCCATAAATATTAAAGTCACTTTCATATTAGTAAGCCTGTGTTTGCAATAAAGAACTTGAAAGCAAATTGATACTTTCCTATGAAGCCTCAGTGTCATATTCATCATTTCTGTGCAATTGGAGGCTTTTAAGTACTTTTGAATAGCCACAAATACATTTTCTGACATCAAATTTCCTGGCCAAATTTGAGCTAATCTGTCAAATTTTAAATTTGGCAGGTTTGCTAATCCATACTTACAAGTCATGTGGCTGGCAGTTTAAAAATATTCCGAGGGCTGCAGGAGAAATAGGAAGAAAAAAAATAAGGATGGATGTTCTGTCCCTGAAGTCAGGATCATATCAAGAAATTCTTGAGCAAAGTCTAGTTAGACGTGCAATGAATCAATGTGTACTTAACCCAAGAAACATATCTTTTTTTCTTTCTCTTTTTGATGCAGTTTTACAAGGGCTTATTTTTGCAGTACAATTTAATTTCTTATTATGACATCTTAGGGTATATAGTTTATTGATTAACTTTTATTATCTGTTTCTGGGAATAAAAATTAAAAAAGCCAACAATTCCATCATTGTTTATTCTTGAATGAATAAAGTTTAGTCTGTATGAAAATAATGATACCAAAACAGGGTGATTTGCATTTAAGTTTCACAGGTCTGCAATTTTTTTTTTTTCAAGAGCCGTTTTAGTTATTCCATGTAATCTTTGTTTTTGGGTACGCTGAAGCTGAAAATGACTTCCGTTTTGTCATAGGACATCACGTTTTCTGACAATTTAGGTAACTATGTTAATCAAGACAATACCTCAAAATAAATGAAAATAGACTTATAAAATTAATTTTTTTATTACAACTTTTTTATGAAAATTATTTTTTTAACTGGAATGCTTTATATTTATTGGGTCCTTCCCAGAATACAAGCCTGCAGCTGCTCGAGAAATTGGGCATCAAATTAGCTCCACCAATTCTTGTGCTTTGCCTGGACTCTGCCGTTTGCCCTGGTGGACTGGCATTCGGGGTAGTGGTTGTTAGAAGTGATGTCAGCTGGGTTGTGTCAGCTGGCATCAAGCCCTGGTGTTATTAATGGAGAGCCATCTATCAGACATACTCATTACTAATACAGTAAGTTAAAAGAAAAAACACAGAAATTCTTTATTTAAAAAAAACACCCCCGAATTGTCATTTCCATTAGGTGCAACAATCCCGGCACTTTAGACAGGCTCATACTGATTGACCTGGTGCAGTGGAAATCGGGGTGATATAAGGGGTTAATGATAGCCCACGTCTCTGCCTGTTCTGTGCCTGCGCACTGTGACTTTAGTGAGTATGTAGCAGAACCAGCTTCGTCACGGGATCTCGTGTGGATTATGTTGGAACTGGGTGTTTGGAGTTAATAAAGGGGTCTAAGAGGGTGTTTTTTTGTATTTTATTTAAAATAAAAGATTTTTTTGGTCTTTGTGTTTATTTCTTTTCACTTACAGATTAGCAATGGGGGGGTCTCATAGACGCCTCCCATTACTAATCTAGAGATAGTGGCAGTGTCATTAATCCCTGATATTACCCCAATTGCCACGCATCAGGGCAACTGGGATGAGTCAGGTAAAGTGCTGGGATTGTTGCATCTAATGGGGGCTGCATGCTGCTATTTTTAGGGAAGGCTCAATAACCATGGCCCTCTCCAGCCTGAGAATACCAACCCCCAGCTGTCGACTTTATCATGGCTAGGGGGACCGCATGACATTTTTAAAAATTATTTAAATAATTAAAAATAAAAAAGTTAAATGGGGTCCCTCTTATTTTGTTACACAGCCAGGATAAGCACATAGCTGGGGGCTGTAGCCATATGCTTTATCTGTGCTGGATATCATAATATAGGGGACCCTACACCAATATTTTATTTCTTTATTTTTACACCACAGTAGAGTCGCAGACAGCGTGAGCGATAAAAAGCAATTACAGTCCCCCTGAGAAAGCCACTTAAGCATGGTGATATGTGTGGGGTCTTTTCTTCCCACCTCTATTAGTTCTTGCTTGCATCACACATGAGCCAGCTGTAGGTTTGCTACCTACATCAGACCTTTTTCATTGCTTCATTCTAGGATCTTGCAAACCTGCTTTGCAGGGTCATCTGCCTAGTATGTTGTTTAGGGTATATTGCATGTTATTGCACTCTGTTTATTTATTATATTGTGTTATATACTATTGACTTACTAACAACATTTCTAGTCAGCTTGATTTCATGATTAGCTGCCTATTGATTTCTCTTATTTACACACCATGGACTTTCCCTTGTTTATTTTCATGGGTTAATGTATGTGTAACGCCCCTGAATACATCAGGGTGCTACAAGGAACTGCATCCTTACCCAGGGTGCTGGGTCTACCCCCCCATGGTTCCAGGTACCCAGGAAACCGGTGTCACTCCCATCTGCACCACAAAACCCAATCACCTCACATCGGTCACTGCCAGACACACCAGGTGGTTGGACTAGCTGGAAAATGGCCCAGCCACTTGCGAACAAAGCAGACTGAAAGGGGAGAGGGAAGAAGTGAGCTCCAGAGAGTGAGGAGCTGGGAGAGTTAGCTCCTGGGGAGCTAAGAAAAACTGATTGGATCGCAAGCAATGATCCGGGTCCAGAGCAGCTGGGGACTGGTTGCAAGGACGGTGGACAGGAGTGTGACAGACGTAGTCTTGGAGGGACTGACGGCACCAGAAGGGCCCAACAGAACTGACCGGTACCAGGAACGACGGGGTACAGGATCATAGGTCAAGAGCCGATTCAACATCCTGACAATTCACCTGAGAGGGAGAGGGTCTTCAAGGACTTGCCTAAATGCTCAGAGACTGAGGACATCAGCACAACGAGGGGGATAGGGCACAGCAACCCACTGAGGTCCCAAGTGCCAGCCCTTAGGAGCACGGCTACACTACACATAGTGAGCAGGGCCCCCAACAGCTTCAAGCCACGGGGACCATCAATGGACAACAAATTGTGCATGGAGGAAGACTCAGAATCACTAAGTGACACCAGTGGGACCAGGTTCTTGCATGGGCTCCCGGCAGCGGCAGCTGTACTAAGAGACTTTGGTTTAGATACAGTATGTGTGTCTCCTTTCTCCACCCCATCCAACACCACGACTACCCGCAGTGAGTACCCTGATCCCTGCACCCTGTCCTCCCAAAGCTACCAACCCCCTGAGCCTTGGGCCTTCCCTACCTGCGGAGGGACTGACACCTTGCTGCTTCACACCATTTGCTCCGGTCCTCCCTCCAGCAGCAGTGGTACTCCCCTTACCGCAACCCGCAGGTGGCATCACAAACTTTTCCCCTGTAAATAACCCCTTTTACAGATCAGAGTGTCCGCCAAGTTGGGTCCGGTCCCCTCGAGCCACGATGATCCCGGATCTGAGCAGCCCGATTAACACCGGGGTGGCACATATGCAAGCTATATTTATTTATACATAGGGGTTGAGTTTTGGTTTATGTACTGGTTTAAGCACAAACAATGTGTCGGTTGTTGTATATAAGCTTTTGGCTTTTTTAAATGTTTTTAATAATTGTCAGAATTGTATGTCCTTTTTGCAGTAATAAAAATTTAGTCATATTGTTATTACATTTTTTGCATCATTTGGGTGATCATAATACATGCACATCCTACTTTCCTCCATTTTTTTTCCATGCGATAAAAATCAGTCAAACACGCTGTCACACAAGAGGTGAGGAAGTGGTTTGACTGCAATCAATTAAAGACGCTGAAACTGCCAGTGAGCGAGGGAAGCAGTGCCTATGCATGAGGGTAATGAGCGGCCCCCGAAGTAGTGCTACAGATGCGCGTGGGAGACTGGTAATTATAAGGCTATGTGCCCATGGGGAAAGTGTCCTGTGGATATATCCGCAGGACATTCCGCAGGAGCTCCCAGAAAACCGCAGCACAACTTTGCCTGTTTTCATGCTGCGGTTGTATTGTGGAATGTTCTGCGGATATGCTGTGGTCATTTTGCATTGAGGATACAGTACCATGGCTTCGGCACTGCATCCTCAATGCAGAACAAGTGCTGGAGGGATCGGTGAGTTCATACTTACCACCATCACTTCACTTTCTGGCCATGTCTATCTGCACTTTGCAGGAGAAGGTGGGTGAGCCTGAACTAGCTCTGGCTGTCACATGACCGGAGCTCGTGCAGGCCCCGCCCACTTCCTGCTGCCCACTCCTGGCTCCACCGCACTCCTCTGCACCAGAGGAAGTGACTCCGGTGTCTTCAATCAAGGCAGGTAAGCATAGATCGCGCGGAAAAATCCGCAGGAATCATTGACATGCTGCAGATTTTTCTGCAGGGAAAACCGCACTATTTCCGCTATGGAAAAAAACGCAGCATGGGCACAGCAGTTCCAAAATGTCATAGAAATGGCTGGGATCTCGCTGTACTGCGGATTTTTGATAAATCGTGGCAAATTCAGCAAATTTTCCGCAGCAAGGGCACACAGGAAGAAAACACAAGCGTTTGGCTATTTCCTATCTTTTTCCTTTATTTTTTTTAAATTATCTGTATGGCTGGATCCAGATAGTTACCTGGCCCAGGGTGTGCTTTGGATACTTGGTATCCAATGCAGATCAAGACTTTTACAGTCTGGGTTCGCCCATTATTAATCACTAACAATACAATCAACGCCACAAGATTTAGATTTTTGGCAGGGATAATTTGACAGATTTGTGATGATTGCTATTATATATTACTAAACTGCTATGGTCAGTGGGTTTTCAGTGTAGGCAAGTGGACAGGTCATCAGTAAGGCTTGTTACAACTCATACATTACGGAAATTGATTTGGTCGTTATCGATATGGGAAGTAAAACTAATATTGGGATATAAAGAATTGATACATGGAAAGAAATCGTTAAATGACTGTAGGTCACCATTCTAGATGCAAAATATGTAATCTATATACCATAACAATACCAAGGCATGTAGAAAAAGTGGATGGCTATAGACATGTAGGTATAAGGTAAAAATGACAGAATGTGAGTATGACTGGGGCAGGGGGCTTATATTTAAAACTCTGCTCCAGTGCTGGAAAAATTAAACACTGGAGCAGTGCTTTAAAGTTTTATTCAGTAATATTTAGCGGTGCATATGAAATAGTTATTCATTTTTATAATGTTTTGTTGCAGGGAGGTAAGGGGATGTACACAAAAAAAACTATTTTTCCCCTTTTTTTGGGGTGGTCTAAAATTTAGTTTTGATTGTGATAGTGACTATCACAAAAACTTTCTATAAGCAAGGCAATGTTAATTACAGACAATCAGCTTAAAGGGTTATTCCCATCTCCAAGATCCTATCCCAATATGTATTAAAAATAATAATACTAATAATAATAATAATAATAATAATAATAATAATATTAGCAAATGCCTCCACTTAGAAATGGAGTATAATTCTCCTAATAAATCTATGTCTCTTACCTCATGTGCAGGGTATTGCAGCTTAGGTATTGTCAGATGGAGTTTTGCACAAACTTTGCCGACTGTCATGGCAGCATCGGCCTCTGTTCCTCTTGCATATTCTGACACTCCGCCTGATGGTTTCCCTGGTGTCTTGGATCAACACAGGCAGACTCAGGCATTGATCTGCTTTGTGCTGATTCATGGGAAAGCTAGAAAGAGATAATCTCTGCTTGCTCCTTTGATCACATGTTGTGAGGAGACCTATTATATCTGCTCCCCTCCTATTTAAGCTGGTTTAATCCTTGCACACATGCCAGCTATAGTTTGTTATGAGTCTATTATTATTATTATTATTATTATTATTATTATGTCTATGTTAGTCTGAGAGGTGTGGTGTCCCAGACTGTCTGGTGTGCGGTGTGACAGAGTTTTGGTTTTGCCTTGTCTGTCTTTATCTGTGGGTTTTATCACACTGCTGACCCGTCCACTCCTGTGCTAGTTGGTCTATTGAATCTGTGCTCTGGGAGTTATCATTTGTTGCCGGACCATTCACTTTGACCATCCTTTTGCCTTGTCCCTCTGCTCTAATTTTCTACCCTCAGGTATTCTGATTGTGGACCATCCATGACCTGATTATTCCTTTGTCTATCCGCTATATCTTGAAGTGATCTCCTGCAACCTGACCTTTGACTATCCTGTCTCTCAACTTTCCTGTGTAGATAGACTAGCATCCCACAGAATATTCCCACCATCAAGAGTGATGTTTGAGGAAAAAAATAAGGATGAAAAAAGATCTTACAACTAAGTAAAATATGTTCCTGCTTGTACTTCTGTTTTAAAGTGCTGACTACAATCTCAAAGTTTTGGGCCCCAGGTTAAATTAGAGGGAAGAACTACTTTCTAGATAGTAATACTTTCTTTAAAATAACAGACCACATATTTTATTTCAGTTATACAGTATATAAAAAAAACTCGGGAAATCCCCAAATAGACTAAAAAAAAATTGTTCATTGGTAATGGATGGTTAATTATAGTTCTATGAAAGACAACACATCCTTAGAAAATTGTGTAAAGTTTTTTTGTGCAATTCTCAGCAATAAGCAAGGTGGTAGAAATACAAACCTGCTTTACTTCTTGTTACTTTTGTGTTGTGATTGTTCAAATTGTCTCTTCAGGGAGGAAGGAGACAAACTCTAGCACCACCTATTGGAAGTAGCAATCCTAAAAGTCAATAGTAGCCTTTTAACAAACCTTTTCTTATGACTAAGGCGGGCTTTGCACGCTGCGACATCGGTAACAATGTGTTACTGACGCTGCAGTGATAGTCCCCGCCCCCGTCGCAGGTGCGATATCTTGTGATTGCTGCTGTAGCGAACATTATCGCTACATATATATTATATTAGATTTTATGACAGGGTATTGATCCAGGGAACTAGTCTGATTGCCGGATGTGGAGTCAGGAAGGAAATTTTTTCCCCATTGGAACTTGTCTGCCACATTGGGGGTTTTTTTGCCTTCCTCTGCATCAACATGTTAGGCTACGGGTTGAACTAGATGGACTTAAGGCTACTTTACACACTGCGATATCGGTCCCGATATCGCTAGTGTGGGTACCCGCCCCCATCTGTTGCGCGACACGGGCATATCGCTGCCCGTGACGCACAACATCGCCCAGAGCCGTCACACATACTCACCTGTCCGGCGACGTCGCTGTGACCGGCGAACCGCCTCCTTTCTAAGGGGGCGGTCCGTGCGGCGTCACAGCGACGTCACTGAAACGTCACTGAACAGCCGCCCAATAGCAGCGGAGGGGCGGAGATGAGCGGGACGTAACATCCCGCCCACCTCTTTCCTTCCGCATAGTGGCCGGGAGGCAGGTAGGGAGAGCTTCCTCGCTCCTGCGGCGTCACACGCAGCGATGTGTGCTGCCGCAGGAACGAGGAACAACCTCGTTACTGCTGCAGTAACGATAATTGAGAATGGACCCCAGTGTCGCCGATTAGCGATTTTGCACGGTTTTGCAACGATGCAAAATCGCTTATCGGTGTCACACGCAACGGCATCGCTAATGCGGCCGGATGTGCGTCACAAAATCCGTGACCCCAACGACTCCGCATTAGCGATGTCGCAGCGTGTAAAGCCCGCTTTAGAGTCTCCCTTCAACCTTAAAAACTATGATACTATGATACTATGATACTATGATACATGCACTCACCTGCCCTGCAACGTCGCTCTGGCCGGCGAACCGCCTCCTTACTAACGGCAGGCAGCCAATAGAAGTGGAGGGGCGGAGATGAGCGGGACGTAAACATCCCGCCCACCTCCGTCCTTCCGCTTAGCCGGCCGGGACGCAGGTAGGAGATGTTCCTCGCTCCAGCAGCTTCACACACAATGATATGTGCTGCCTGCTGGAACGAGGAACAACATCGTACCGTTGCAGCAGCGGCATTATGGAAATGGCGGACCCTACACCGATCATACGATAATGATGCTTTTGCGCTCATTAATCGTATGTAAAAGGCTTTACACACTACAATGTCGGGAGCGACGCCGGATGTGCGTCACTTTCGATTTGACCCCACCGACATCGCACCTGCCATATCGTAGTGTGCAAAGCCCGCCTTAGGATTTATGCCAAATCAGAACCTCAATTTGCAAACACAGTGTTTCGGGGTAATTGCTCCTCGTCAGTGCAAAGTATGAGATTTGTATGAGTATTTTGATTGTTGTGACACGTTTGTGAGCAACAACACTAGAATATTTTATAAACTGTGATCATTTTTACAGGTTTATTCCTTTTATGGCTGAGATGGGTATAACCACACACAGGCCACAGAAAATTTAACTTCAGAAATCAGTTAAGTGGGTGTGCGTATCCGTATTTCTTGCAGCAATAAATAGGATTTATGAAACCAATATAGGACAATAAACCACGAAACGATGGAATAGCAATGGCCCTTTAAGCATTAATTTCACATAGAGGTGTAAAATGTATAGTATGTTGTACGTGTAATTATCTAGAGCAGTAATATTCCACAAAGAACATCAGTTAGTCAGACCCTTAAGAAAGACAAAATCTTCATATTGCAAAAAAGACCTTTTTCTCTAAAATTATTTTCCAGTGTAAGTCCATAGCACTTTAATTAGCAGTTATACATTATCACTAGGAAACACAAGCAAACAGTCATAGATCCCAAGTGATGTCATCACCAGAGATCTCCTGGTAAATGTCAGATCCTGACAAGTAAATTAGCTTCATAATTGCATTCATTACAGTGATCCATCTCCTGTCTATTGTTTAATCAGGCTGACACATTGGTACACATTCTCAGTGTTTTGAATATGCCGAATATGTGTGGCAATGAGATATATCATGAATAATATCTGTGCAATATATTATAGATTACTACAAATCACGCTATAAAAAGGGTTCTCTGCTATGAACAATCCATTTTTTTAACAAAAGCCCCACAAGAATAATCTTATTGTAGGATGACCTATTGCCGGACCTCAATTCTAGGGAGGGACTCCCTGTATTCTAGGGAGGAACCTAGAAGTAATTTCGCAATTTCCTTCTAACCAGGGATGGTTTTAGGCCTCCTTCACACATCCATGTCTCCAGTATGTGTGGTGTCTGTTTTCACACGTACCAGAGACACGGATACCACCGTATTACCATAATTAGAATCAATGGAGGTCTTCATACCTCCGTGTTTTCACATGGACCTTTGTGTGTGTCTGTGTGTGTGTGTGTGTGTGTGTGTCTGTGTGTGTGTGTGTGAGAAACACCTCTTTGTCCATGTGGTACATGTTTTTTTCCGGCAGGACGAATGAAACAGGGACATCAAGCAGATGACATCGTGTGGCACGAACCAGAAAAAAAACAGATGATACTGAAATAATTGTTTTTTTCATGTGTAAAAGATGTGCAATATTAGAAAAATGATAGATAGATAGATAGATAGATAGACTTCTTGTATAGCTATTTAGCCAAATAAGAAATATTTCCCTAGGTAACTGTGCTATTTTCCATAACCAGCACAGGTACAGCAACAGCTGTGGGCTTCAACCCTAAACTGTCTGCTATATATTGGCTGGTTATCAAAAATAGAGTTGATGCCACTCTGTTTTTTTTAAATTATTTAAATAATTAATTTGAAAAAAAAAAAGTTTAGAGTCTCCCTATTTTCCATAACCAGTCACGGTATAGCAGACAGATGGGGGCTAGTTATATTAGGGTGGGAAGGCCCATAGTTATTTGACCCTTCTCAACCTAAAAATAGCAGCCCTCAGCCAACCCAAAAGTGGCAAATCCTTTAGATGCACCAATTCTGACACCCCCATTACTATCTCAGTAGCTGTTATTAGAAAAACAACAGACCAAAAAGAGTTTTATTAAAAACAAACCTTCAACACTAACCCTCATTCACCAATTTATTAAAAAATAAAAAGCCTTGAAGTTCTGCTGTCATCCGCATGGAGGTCCCACAACCTTCCACAAAAGAGAACCTGAAAGACATAAAAAGAGGATATTTTTGTAGCAAAAATGACATCACAATAGGATTTTCCTCATCAGTTTGATTATGATAATACCAATCAAGTCCAGGTTTTTCATTATTTTAGTAGCGAAAAAAAATCACAAGTTTGCCCCCCAAAGGGGGTTGTGTCTCCATTTATCAAGACCTGTAAGATTTCCTTTTTTTTGGTCGATGGAGCTGTGCAATGGCTTATTTTCTGTTGATATTTCTAATGATACCATGTTCAGATGGATATGACATTTTGAAAAAAAAATGTAACTTTGTCTTTCTTAAATTTTTTGTTTACAGTTTTACTGATTAGGTTAATTATTTTTATTTTTTTTATAGATCTGACTTTTCTGAATGCGGCAACATCACATGTGTATTTTTTGTTTTTGTTATCTTTTTATTGGGGCGAAAAGAGGGGTGAATTGAACTTTTGAATGTTCTCTAATTTTTTCATATTTTTTTTAAACGTTTCCTTTTTACTTTTTACTGTTCTTAATAGACCTGCGACCATCAGTTTGCTTATGCTATATACAGCAATGCCAAAGCATTGCTGTATATAGCTAAAATCACATTCTCCTATAAAGTCTGGCCACAGGCAGGTTTCAAAAGAGAGCTTTAATGACTATCACGGAGGTCTTCAGCAGACCCGTTGCTGTCATAGCAACTCATTGGCGACCTACCATTACATCAGGGGCGCGCCAATGGGTGCTTAAAATGGCGCACCCCAATGCCAGCTCGTATTAAATGCTATTGTCAGTGTTTGACCATGGCATTTAATAGGTTAACAATAACAGGTTTAACAGGTTAACAACTGTTAGAGACAGGTCCTGGCTGTAATACACAGCCATCACTTGCCGAGTATGGGGCGAGCGCACCCAGTGAGCCTGCTCCATACACCTACTTCCAATTTGTGCCGAATGTCTTGAAGGGGTTAATATATACAGTACAGACCAAAAGTTTGGACACACCTTCTCATTCAAAGAGTTTTCTTTATTTTCATGACTCTAAAAATTGTAGATTTGCATTGAAGACATCAAAACTATGAATGAAAACATGTGGAATGAACTGCTTAAAAAAGTGTGAAACAACTGAAAATATGTCTTATATTCTAGGTTCTTCAAAGTAGCCACCTTTTGCTTTGATTACTGCTTTACACACTCTTGGTATTTTCTTGATGAGCTTCAAGAGGTAGTCACCAGAAATGGTTTTCCAACAGTCTTGAAGGAGTTCCCAGAAATGCTTAGCACTTTTTGGCCCTTTTGCCTTCACTCTGCGGTCCTGCTCACCCCAAACCATCTCAATTGGGTTCAGGTCTGGTGACTGTGGAGGCCAGGTCATCTGGCGTAGCATCCCATCACTCTCCTTCTTAGTCAAATAGCCCTTACACAGCCTGGAGGTGTGTTTGGGGTCATTGTCCTGATGAAAAATAAATGATGGTCCAACTAAACGCAAACTGGATGGAATAGCATGCCGCTGCAAGATGCTGTGGTAGCCATGCTGGTTTAGTATGCCTTCAATTTTGAATAAATCCTCAACAGTGTCACCAGCAAAGCACCCCCACACCATCACACGTCCTCCTCCCTCCTCCATGCTTCACGGTAGGAACCAGCCATGTAGAATCCATCCGTTCACCTTTTCTACAAAGACACAGTGGTTGGATCCAAAGATCTCAAATTTGGACTCATCAGACCAAAGCACAGATTTCCACTAGTCTAATGTCCATTTCTTGTGTTCTTTAGCCCAAACAAGTCTCTTCTGCTTGTTGCCTGTCCTTAGCAGTGGTTTCCTAGCAGCTATTTTACCATGGAGGCCTGCTGCACAAAGTCTCCTCTTAATAGTTGTTCTAGAGATGAGAAGATGTGTCCAAACTTTTGGTCTTTGTCTTTGTCGTTACCAACATCACAGCGTGTGACACAAATGAGCGACAATCAACGAGCACAAAATTGTTCAAAAATGTTGATCGTTGACACGTCGCTCATTTCCTAAATATCGCTGCAGCCACCGGTACGATGTTGTTGGTCGTTTCTGCGGCATCACACCTCGCTATGTGTGACACCGCAGGAGCGACGAACATCTCCTTACGTGCCTGGCAATGAGGAAGGAAAGAGGTGGGCGGGATGTTACATCCCGCTCATCTCCGCCCCTCTGCTTCTATTGGCCGGCCGCTTAGTGACGCTGCAGTGACGTCGCTATGACGCCGAACGCACCTCCCCCTTGAGGGAGGGATTGTTCGGCGGTCACAGCGACATCGCTGCACAGGTATGTGCGTGTGACACTGCCGTAGCGATAATGTTCGCTACGGCAGCGATCACCACATATCGTTCCACCGACGGGGGAGATTGTTATCGCACGCAACATCGCTAGCAATCGCTAGCGATGTCGCAGCGTGTAAAGCACCCTTAAGACCACGTGGAACAAGTATTCAATGGACTTGATGATTCTAACTATACAACATTTGCAGTCGGCATTTACAGTATCAATCATCAGTATGATCACTGCTATTGAGATTCAGTTAAAAGACGCCCTAAAGCCTGATGAACTTGTTGTGTTAACAGTTAAAGGATAAGATTGATAACATCTAGAAGGATCTTAAGAAAGATTGAACAGAAAAAACGCACCAAATTCATTAGAGATACTGAAGATTATATTAATAATCGGATTTACAGATGACAGGACCCCTCAGGTACTGCAAAACCCTTTCTGTTTCTGGGCAACCGACGTATGGGCTCTCAATTTTCAGAATCTGGCAGCGAGTCCACTACTACATCCAGGGTTCCTTTTTTAGGAAGGAAATGAAGAACTTGAAAAGACCTACTAGGAGAGCGGGACATCATCTTAGGAGACATCACAGATCCAGGTTGGACACAAGCATATAGCAAGGAGAATCCCTCAATTTGTCATCTAAAGTGGGCTTTACACTCTGTGATCTCACTAGCGAGATCTCAAGTGATTGTACCCGCCCCCGTCAGTTGTGCGACACGGGCATATCGCTGACCGTCACGCACAACCTTGCTTACCCCAGTCACACGCACTTACCTGTCCTGCGACGTCGCTCTGGCCGGCGACCCGCCTCCTTCCTAAGGGGGCGGGTTGTGCGGCGTCACAGCGACGTCACACGGCAGCCGTCCAATAGAAGCGGAGGGGCGGAGGTGAGCGGGACGTAAACATCCTGCCCACCTCCTTCCTTCCGCATAGCCGTTGGAGGCAGGTAAGGAGATGTTTCTCATTCCTGCTGTGTCACACACAGCGATGTATGCTGCCGCAGGAACGAGGAACAACATCGCTAATGAGAGGTAAACGAGTTTTTGTTTTAGGACGACCTCTCCGCGACAAACGATTTTTGCCGCTTTTGAGATCGTTTTAGGTCGCACATAATTGTTACACGCTACGATATCATTAATGATGCCGGATGTGCGTCACAAATAACGTAACCACCGACGATAAATCATTAACAATATCGTAGCGTGTAAAGCCCGCTTTAGACTTTGGACTCCAGCCAATTATGTGTATTATCTAAAGGCATGTCTTTTTGTCCGTCTTATAATCGTTTATGGAAGTTTGGAGTGCCGATCCTTTATTTGCTGCATATTGTGGATGCTTTCCCTAGATTCGGGCAGTGAGTGCTGCCTGGATATTTTGATGTGTATTCATCCCACGTACAGGGATTTAGCTGGAAGCTATTGATGGGGCCTTCTATGACAGCACTCCTATACACAGTTTTGTCAGGACCTACTCTTCACTTAAGAGCCCCCTGACCTTCTGCCGACTGAGGGGGTTTGTTGGGTACATGTGTCGCCCACCTGTAGCAGTCGCCTCAAGGACTTCACTCAACCTTCTGGGACGCCACAGGGGCTCCACTTGATTACCGCTGGCAACATGTATGTCAGGTCATTTACTTCTGAATCGTGACACCACTCTCTGTTTGCTGTCAGGGTGAGGAATGACCGCCACTGCAGTTTAACGAGCATCTGGGGCTGATAGGGTCTGCAGTTGGATGGTGTGGCCTCCCGAGAGTGAGGCTGGCCCCAGGGGCTCTGGTGTAGGGGTGGAGGACAACAGGTCGCAGAATAACTCAGTCACAGTCCAGAAAGTCTTTCAACTTGTTTACTCACGCTCAGATGGTTTGGTGAGATAACTCGGGCGATACTGAGATACACCAGGTGGAACTAGGTACCCTTCAGGCTGATTTAGGGGTAACCGGTGACTCGCCTTCCTAGCACTTCTTGTTTCGGACAACCCCTGACTTAAAGTACCGTTGGATTCATCCAGGGAAGTCGCAACTGCCTTTTCTCCCCTTTCTGGCCCATTTGCTGGCAGCGTGGACCAAGGAAGATGTCTCCAGGCTCAATCCTCCTTATGGGCCCCCTCGTTGCTGCTGATTCTCGGACTCTGTGTTGGTTGGTGAGGAACCTCTAGTCCCTCCACCTGCAGGTTTAGCAGACCACTAAATGGATGTCTGGCTCTAGGGACCTGTCCCCCGTGCGTGCTTGGTTACCAGGAGTCCTCGTACTCGACTCCTTACTGCTCTCTCTCTTCAGGTGTCATTCAGACCGACTTCGTGGCAACCATCTCCCCCACCAACGGCCACCACACATGCAGGGTCTGAATAGTGTGTCCGCTCTCGTGCGTCTCCACTTCAGACTTAGCTTGCTCCTCTCCTACTCCTTCATTCTGACTGCCACTGCAACCTAGCTTCCAGCCCCTCCCCAGCACCCCCAGCTGAGATGTGGAGGCCACGCCCCCTCTTGGGTCTGCCCAAGGGCCCCCTCTATGGTGTGTGTGAGAGGCCTGGTTGCTATGTGTCTGTGCGTACACACCTTATTCCAGCCTTCAGGATTACCTGTTTGCACTCACCCAGCATGGGTGCAGTACTAAGTGGCACCTGACTAGGTCAGGGGCGCCACATACATGCCATGGAAAGGCCACCACCCAAGCCGCACAGACTTGACCCACACCTTTGGACGCAGTTCAGACAGTTTGCTCCTTACTAGGACCTTGCATGTCCAGATCCTGAATTTGACCTGAAGGTCAGACAAAATTCCAGTTAAAGGTGTTCTCCTCTCGCCATGTCTTCCACAGATGCAGTCTGTTATTTGCCTTTAGGGACTCTCCATCCTCTTCCTGTGTTCTTAACCTTTTAACTAACTAAACTCCTCCCTGCCATTAGCTTCCCCTATGTAACGACTGCCTGGATCCACAGACTCAGATGGGCTGTAAAGGGGAGGCTAGAGGGAAGCCACTCACCAAGCAGGACCCCCAGAACCCTGAAACCCTTTAACCCCTTTACAGGGATTTGTGATTACACAGGGAACTGGACATCACTACCTCTGGAAGGCTGCAGTCGATGAGAGTAGTAGTCAGGCAGGGTCAAACGAGGAATAGCGGAACAGGGACAGAATCGGCAGGCAATGACGTAGTCAGCAAACGTAGCAGAGGTCAAATCCGGATCGGGCAGCAAGGTACATAAACAGCAGGCAGAAGGGTAGTCAGAAAACACGCAGAAGTCAGCACACAGGAATAAGCAAACAGAATAGGACGTAACAGGAGCCAGGAAAATCAGAACTATCTCTGGCAGTGGTCATGTGACAGGAGGGGGAATAAGAAGTGTGTGGTGTCTTCCCATTGGCTGTAGCTGAATGCTGGCAACTTCAACTGGAAGACACATGCCACCCACAGTCAGCCAGCGGTACTGCAGATCCCAAGCTAACCCAGCTCAGTGGATGATCGGAGCCTGCGCCCACCGCTGGCATCAACTTCTCTCCCATCACCATCCATGGCAGGAACACGGCGTCGCCTGGCGATTGGAGCAGAAGTCGCTGGAGCAGACTCCGGCGGTGACTTAACACCCTAGCCGGAAAGTACCAGGGAAGCAGTTGTTGTACTGTGGCCATTCAATGTCCATTTAAACACATTACATTATTATATTAACTTCAAACTCACACACTTACATGTTTACAGGACAGTTTGCAGGACTGCGGTGGCTGAACCTTACACCCCCTTACACTCTACCCTCCTTTTATCTTGGTTATCCCAACCAAGTCTGTTCTGGACCTGCAAAACACCAAACACAGATGGCACAGCACACAAAATCTACACACTCATAAATACTCAAAATCACGTTTTTGTTTTTTTTTATATTTCGACATAAAATAATTTGCAATACAATATTACTCAAACATTCTCAAAATGGGACATTTTTCAAAAACACTTTTTCTTGGTAGTCCAGTTATCACAATGGGGCCCTTTAAGAGCCCGAGTCCTCAGGGGCTCACTTCTGGGAGACTTTTTTTTGATCCCCTAAAAAACCTCACAAAAACACACTGGAAGCTCAGGTAATATTTGAGTTCACTTTTCCTGGGCACAGTCCGGAAAAGGTTTCAGTAGGACCCGGTGGATACTCAAGTCCTTTGCAATAGGGCCTGGAAAGCGCGCAAGTCCTCAGTTTTCCCCCTCCCCCTTTTTCAGACAACAGTCCCTTTACTTGCCCAGCACTGCCCAGCATGAAGAGTCACAGTCCCAATGGGCACAGGGTAAAGGGACATAGTCCTTTGGATACAGGCATCAGTCCAAGTACACAAAGGCAGTCCTTGTCCCGATATTCCAGCAGAGGGGGCGCAGCATGCACAACGTAACTGAGAGGGGGAAAACAACAACAAAAAAACTTTGGCTATATTTGTGGCTCACAAAACTTCAGGAAACAGGGCCTTCAGACTCCACACTCTCAGGGATGCGAAGCAGTCCCACAGAAATACAACAATATATCAGGGTGATCTAAATTCCCTCAAAGCACAGAGACCATCCTCAAGGGTTAGCAGTGCCGCTGTTCCCAATTTCCTTGCTGCTGTTGCAGCTCCAAACAGTTGTTCTTAGAGTAGGTGTGGGTGCCAGATATGGCTACTGCTGTAACTGGCCACCATTAAATACAGGGACCACATCTTCTGGCCGGGCACAGACTACTACGATTCCAAACTAACCACGGGACCTTTGCTCTTTGATGAACCGAACACAATCACCCAAGGTCAGGGCCAGGCCCTCTATCACCGATCCTTGATTCACATAAATTTTGTGTCCGGTTTGTTCCTCACACACACATAAATCCATAGCCCTTATCGAAGTCTAGGTGGCGAATGCGAATGTAGGTCACTCATCCGCTTACGGTTCTGTCACCAGGAAGGGCCAGCTCTTCCCGCACCCATCACTTCTTGTATTTCTTCCCCTGGATGACCCCAGTCACCCACTGGGCCCACTGGGGAGTCATAAGCTGGCGCTCCTCTTCAATATACATGGCAGGGAGTCTAGTTGTCAGGCGCTCTTTTTCATCAACTACAGTCGGGAGGACCTGAGGAGCTGGGACCACACTCACCAAGGCAGCTGCAGTCACTTCACTTTCTTTCATATCGTACTTCTCCAATAGCTGTATCACTTACTTTCTCTTCCACACAGCGGGATGGACAGCAGGTTCGTCTTAGTATGCCAGGGGCCGGAAGATCCAGGGCCCCTGCATCAGGCTGCCAGTACTGCTGTAAACCTCCTGGATGGCCCGCTGCTTTATTAACTTCTCTTTCCCACTCCAATCCATCTGGCATCAATTTCAGAGGAGCTTCTCAGAAAACAAGCATTTTTCCTGCAGGTCTCTCCAACAATGGTGCCGAGTCTGTCTCCCGAGGGAATATTCTTCTTCTGGGCCACGCCTGATGGGGTGGGGCCTATTCTGGCCATTGCACCTATTTACGCCCGCCGCACCTCTCTGCACAGCAACAGGTAGGGTCCTTCTTTGACCACACCCTCCGGGGCTGCACATCTCTCTGATCCTATCGGGGGCTAGCCATATTTTCGCACCGCTTTACTGCGGGATTGCCCATGATGGGTCTGCTTCTCCCATGATGCGGTGGCCATGTTTAGTTTTTTCAGCTCCACTTGATTTTCATCCTGCGAGCAGGGCCAGGATATGCAGGAGGATCCTGCCGACTACACCAAATGTTGGAGGGACAGACGGGGTTCTTGGTAGTCGTAGCAGAGATTGCTGTTCAGCTGCAGCGCATCCATGTGTTATTTCCTTGCGCCCGAATCACCTCACTAGTAAAACTCAGTGATATGCATACTTTCTTTTGATGTGACACAAACACTGACACTTTCACAGATTTCTTCAACAAAACCTCTTTACTGGCAATATGTTAAGCAGCCAGCTTCTTCACGCTTTAAGTGGGCACACTATTGTTCCCAAAAGGGTTTTCCATTAGCAACAGATATTACATATACTTTGACGGCCGACCGCTTGCTTGGTAGTGGGGCTTCCAATGAAGCCCCTGAGCCCATCATCCTCTCTCTCAACTTCATTTTACACGGCAGAATCAAAAAGTCCTTCCAGTCACCCCTGGTCCCACCCCTCGTCCCACCTAGAGGGATTTTGCTGGAAGCTATTGACAGGGCCTTCTGTGACAGCACTCCTCTGCATGGTTTTGTCAGGATCTACTTTTCGCTTAAGAGCTCACTGACCTTCTGCCGACTGAGGTGGTTTGTTGGGTATGTGCTGCCCCCGTGGAAGCAGCCGAGCAGCTCGGATCCGGGTTCGCTGTGGCTCGAGGGTCTCCGGACCCGGGGGTCGTGCGGCCACTCAAATATAAGGGGGAGATTTACAGGGGAGTTGATATGGGAGTTTGCTCTCAGGGCTCACGCTTGGGATTTTCTGGACCATTTTGGATTGGAAAGTCCTATCCCTGTTGTTGCGCTAATGCCCCGATTCTGGAGCGGGTGGGAACAGATCATAAAGGCTCCGTTCTCCTAAGGTGAATTGTCTGGTTGCCTGAAGCTACTGAAGCTACTCCCCGACCTAGGGTCTGTGTACCCTGTCGTGCCTTCGGTCCCGGACCGGTGATAGCGCTAGGCTGCTGGCTGTCCTCCTCAACCGATCCAAGCACCTCGCCACAAGTCCCTGCGACCGGGGGTCCGACTCCTCTAGGCCCACACCACCGTCTGCAACCTAGACAGTTCCTTCAGGAGTCACTGCTCCTGACTTCCTCTGAGCTCCTCGCAGCTCGGGGGCTACTTCCCAACCACTCTCCTTCACCTCTCAGACCAACTCACTACACTCTTCACCTCCCCTCCCTGACCCCCCAGGTGGGCGACTATTCCACTCAAGACGTCCACTGGTGTGTCTGGTGGGTGTGGTGCAGGATGTATCTAGGATTTGATTTGCTGTTGGAGGCAACATCATTTAGATAGGGACCCAGAACCAAGAGGGAGGTGGAAAACTGCACGGAAGGGCAGTTTGTTCTGTACCCTGTGACGACCTGATAGTCTAGGGGCGTCACATATACAGACATAGTATGTAGAGCAAACGGGGGACAATGTGAGGACAGTAAAAGAAGTGAGGGGGCTGGATGGGTGCTGACACATTATGAGGAGTGAGGAGGGAATGAGTGTAGTGGTAGTGAGAAGACAGTATCGGATGAGATAAATTTAAGGAGGCAAAGAATAGAGACTGGATAATGTGTGTAGAGGGGGCGCTATCGAGAGGAGGCAGCATAAGTGTGAGGCCACAGCAAGGAGGGGACAGTATGTAGGGTATTATGTGATGAGGAGGCACAGTATAGAAACAGGGCAGTATAGTGAGGACACAATGAGAAAGGATAGTATGAAGAAGGGAACCAGTATGGAAACGAGAGGTCAGTGTGAAGGGCATGTACCATAGGAGAGATAATTTATGCAGAGGTGTATCTAGGCTTTCTGGTAGCCACGGCAAGAATTCTGTTTGGTGACCTCCCAAGGGGTTTGGGTAGTCGTCATGTGACTACTCATTAATATGTGATTTGCATACTTCTCTTCCTATTTCTCTCAATGTTCAATGAAAAGCAGAGAAGTAGGAAGAAATCCTAATTGTCACATGATAAGTATGGAAATTGTATATGAGTTGAGTGGCCATGTGATGACAGCTGGAACCAGAGACAATTTAATTTAGCTGGATGTAAATGATTATTTGCCGTACTGACTAATTCTTATTAGAACTGTGTTTTCTCTATGGTTTTCAGTTTGATGATGACTGATAACAATTCCAAGTATCTTCTTACCATTGTTAAAGAAGCAGTGGAAGTTGTAGCTTTGTGCGATACAACTGTATATTAGTCTGACCTGACATTACAATTTAAGTACCATGTCGTGGTGATGTATTCCTGTACTAATGATGGTTTTTGCGATGTATTCCTGTACGGATGAGGGTTTTGATGCTTTGTTTCTGTACTTCTGGTGGTTCTGATGATGTATTCTTGTGCTGTTATTAGTTCTGATCCTGTACATATGTAACAATTTGTAACTTGTAAGATTGTTTTAAGCAGGCTTTACACGCTACGATTTTGCTACAGCGATCTCGTTGGGGTCCTTAGAAAGGAGGCGGTACGTTGGTCACAGCGACGTCGCTATGCAGGTAAGTATGTGTGACGCGGGTGCGCGATTTTGTTCGCGACGGGCAGCGATATGCCCGTTTCGCACAAACAATGGAGGCGGGTCGCATGCTAGCGATCTCGGGACAAATATCGCAGCGTGTAAAGCCACCCTTATACATGCCTATGTTAATAAAGTGCTGTGGCAGCTGACAAGTTACTATGGTAGGTCATAAAACCTCAATTATGTGATTTGCATACATGCAGTCAAGTACCGACTAGACTAGTCATGTGCTGCCTCACTCAATGAAAATGAATTGAGCAATTATGGGCATGTCCAGTCAGAATGTGTCTAGAAGTATACAAATGGCAGTGACCGTTCACACATGTTGCCGTCATGGGAGAATCCTGAAAGTGTGTTGTGCATGCGCTATGAGAATTCAGAAGCCTGCAGTCACCTAGAGTGACTGCAGACTTTCATCTCAAACCTGGATCAAGACCTTTAGATAAAATTAAGCGGTGTAACATGCAATATACTCACTGTCAGGATTCAGCTTTGTTTGCTAGTTCCAGCATTCATCACATAGGCTCTTTGCTGAAATGCGATTTTCATGCTTAACGATCATGTGACAAGTGGCTTTTCTTTCTTCTTTCAATTTTTCACTGAACATTGAGAGAATTAGCAAGAGCACCTTGTCGGCACTTGACTGTAAGTGTGCAAATCACATATGAAAGATTGGTCACATGACAACTACTCAAACTGCTTGGAGGGGAGTGGGGATGGGGGAAACTGAATTCTTGCCCCAAGTGCTAGAAAACCTAGATACCCTCCTGGTACAAGCAATCAGATGATCGCAGGTTCATCTCCCCTAATGGGACTAGCAAATACAGTGAAAAGTGGAAAAAAACTTTTACAAACGTGAAAAAAATATAAAAGTTCAAATCACCTCCCTTTTACAACATTAAAAATGAAGAAATAAAAAATGCACATATTTGGAATCAAAGAGTTTGTAAAAGTTTGATCTGTAAAAATATAGAATAAATTAACCTGATCTGTAAACAGCATTATGAGAAAAAAAATCGTTTTTTTGGCCGCTGCAACACTTCAATAAAATGCAAAAGGCAATTGGAACATTGTATCTAGCCCAAAATTATATCAATAAAAATGTCAGCTCATGGTGCACAAACTAAGCCCTCACACAGCTCCATAGAACAAATATGGAAAATGTTATGGGTCTCGGAAAATTTCAACACAAGTGAAGTTTTTATTTATTTATTTTTTTAGTTGTTTTTTTTACAATTTTTACAAAACACTAGTAATGAAATCGTGATTTTTTTTCACCATTTCAACAATTTTTTTCCCTATTTTTCAGTACAAAATGTAATTAGATATAATGTCATTCAGAAGTGGAAAAAGTATAAGCACAAAGAAAAAAAAATTGTCCATTCCTGAAGAGATTTAAAAGCATTGCACGTTCTTTTGACTTTCTTGTGAAACTGTATTAACTTTCCCATATTATCTGTTCTGTCTCTTGTATTTCCATATTAACATGAACATAATTAAGCCTGACTCTGAACTGATGTAGCTGCTGACATCTGTGCATCCTTCAGAGTTCTGTCACTGAGCAAAGCAAATAATGCCACTTTAGGTATCTGTTGCTGTGACTGGGATAATTAGAACATGACAAATAACCAGACTTTTTTTTTTTTATTTAGGAACATAAGTAATGCCAGATATCACAAATCATTTCATAGTGAATAGGAGCTGATCTGCAGTACCCAGTTGCTGTCATGGGGTGCTAAGCTGGCCCTAAGACTGTGGGCCCTGTGCTCACCTTGACCCTGGAGGTACTCTTGATGGTAGGGAGATCCAGGTCACCACCCTGGCCCTGTCTCCTGTTCGACCCTGTCCTAATACCTCTCCACGGACAACCAACCCTGGGATGGGCAGGACAGAAAGTAATAACCTCCCAAAGACACAGACAAGGGGATAATAATGAAACACATTCAGACCGCAAATAACCACAGAGATGAGACAAAACAACACCAGAAGGATTAAACTAAAAGGAGTAGGAGGAATTCACACCAGGGAACTCTCAATCAGAGCAAACAATGAATAGAGGTATGCTATGGACACCGGGATTTCACAACTGCAAGCAGAAACTATCTTCAGCAATGGTACAGAAAACTCCGCAGACTTATGTAGTAGGAGGAGACCAGCTGGTAAAGTGATTACCAAACCTGGTTCACTGAGAAGCCAGCCACTGCTCCAGCAGGCATCAACTTCTAAAGTGACAGAAGCAGTGGTAAATAAAACAACCAACTCCCAACAGAACAGAGCTACTGTTACGGGGGGGACTGGCAAATAAGGATAAGGTGTCTAAACATCCCAATCGCCAGTCGGGTCCCACCATGCTCCAGATGACAAAGGAGCTGCTGGCAACCCTAAGGTTAGGTGAAGACTACAGAGCTGAGTAGCTCTGAAATAATAGGGGCCTGATCCAAGTTAAGCAACACTTAAATCAGGAGACTGTGAACCCTATTAGCGTCACAGGGTCCACTCACCCAGCCCAGGAATTCCCTGTTGACTGCACAGGAGACCAGGGAGCCGGTCACGTGTCTAGGGAAACGTCAGACCGGACGACAACCCAGCTAGTGTTTCGGTGTACCTTTGGCGCTACACCAACGACGTGTGCAGAGAACACATCATGCCGGGTGGTGACCAGGTAGCATTGACCGGAAGACCGCCGCGAAAGCACCCTGTCGGCCACGTGTGTATGACACGTCTGACTGAGTGGTCCTATGATTAGCGTTTCTGGCCACCAGGGCTCTCAACTGGCCACATGTGTACATGACACGTCAGGCCATGTGGTCACATCGGTAGCATTGATTGGGAAGATGATATGAGGAAAGGTGGCGCAGCAGCCGCAGCCTAATTGACTCCACTGGGCTGCACTAGCAGGACTGGATGGTAGGAGGTGGAAGCCTGGTGCCTGACCCTAACGTGCTGAGCCACGGGTGTCTTGGCGTGACAAGGACCAGACGCCCAACCCTGCCTACCGCTTCCAATCTATGGCTTATGACGCAATGAGGTTCTAACATGGAGGTGTGGTCTGTCTGAGCAAATGTGAAGACTGCACACCTCCATGTTGTCTCCAGCCCCTTTAATAACCTAGGTCCACCCCAAACCCAGGGTGGAACACAATTGTACCTCCAGGGTCCAATAGCGGAGGCCACGACATCAGCGACATCATCAGCGGCCTATCCGGAGCCTCCACGTCACTGATGACCTCATGGCTGTGTGACGCCCTGGACACCCCAGGGGTCACAGGTCATTAAACTCACCACATACACCCCCACCCCAGTAAGGTACTAACAGTCAACCAAAGACCTGATTGCCTCCCTCAGAGTCAAACAGGCACACCAGGTGGGTGGAGTCAGGCGGAAAGACACGCCCTCCAAGGAGTCTGCTGGCCTGAGGCAGGAAAACACAAGAAGTTAGGAGAGTGAAGTGAGGAGAGAGGAGAGAGAGGAGCTCAATTCTGTGATGGGCCTGGGTTGGTGCCTAGGACCCCAGATCAGTCAGGCAGGCAGACGGTAGTGGCCGCCTGCAGGAGACCGGGAATACGACCAGTGGAACCGTAAGGGACCGGGACAGGCTAGTGGCCGGCCGGAACCGAACCGGGGAGCTAACTGGATACCGGAGCACCAGGCAGGGTACTCAGACCCCGAACTAGGCTATAATCCACCACCATAGTCAAATCAGCTGATTGCGGTCTGGACCTCAGGGTTTCATTCCCACCTAAGTCCCGATTGAAGGCAACAGCCCAACCCGTGCGGATAGTAGCCACTGCCAGAGGCCAGAGATCCAAGGGCCAGCGTCTGCGGGCAAACGGGCTCCTACAACACATACACGCCGGAGAGCGGGCTACCAGTGCCCAGGCACGGTAGCCAAGATCACATACAGGTGCAGGAGAAAGGCGGACATTACCAACCTATCTGGAAAAACTGCAGCCGGCTGCGGGCCCCGTTCGTCACCCCGTTTGGTTTACCAGTGACTCTGTGTTGTTTAACCGTGAGTACACCAGTTCAATACTGCCCCTGCACCCCGGTCCTCACTACCGGGCCCCGGGACCAACATCCCCTACCCAAGGAGGGGTCAAAACCTAGCTGCTCCCATACACCGCTCCCGGGATTCACCGCACCTTTACCGCAGCGGTGGTGCCCACCATCACCACAACCCGTTGGGTGGCATCACGAACTTTACAACACAACCACCCCACAACCCCTGCGTGCACCGCCACTACACCATTCCAGAGTGATGTGACCCCCGGGTCCGGAGGCGCTGGAGCCACCGACACACACGAGCCCGGATCCGAGCGGCTCGGCGGTCGCAGCCGAGGCCGCAGGGCGGTACAGCTGCCACGCCCCAGACACCTCACCAGTCATCGTCTGATGAGCAATGGTGAGGTGCCATGTCATAGGGGCGGGGCTCCGCGAGCCAGTCCGGAGTGGCCACATTATCAGGACACCTGATGTGTGTCGGCCTAACTAAGCCTGCCACCTCATGGACATGCCCAGTGAGGTGCTTACTGGACCTTGCCTCTGATGCACTAAGTGCCCGAGCATGCTCAGTAGGCACAACACAGGACTTAGACATGGCACGCTGTCCAAGTACCTGTGCAAAGAGGCTTTTTGCACTAAGTTTAGGAGCATGCTCAGTAGCCTGAACTCAGAACTCAGCCTCAGGAATGGCACAGTTAGGCTGAGCATGCTCACTAGGCGAAACACTGGACTTTGGCTCTGGCTGGGGTAAATCGGCACGCGGATGCGCACTAGCCGCCTCTCCACACTTAGACGTGGAGGAGGAAGCAACCAGCTGGATGACCCGAAAACCAAAAATGGCAGCCGGCGCCTGGGGGCAACTGGAACCGCAGCAGGCTGCTTGCGGCTATGGCGGCACCGAATCGTAACAGCTACTTACAGAAATCAGGTTGCTTTTTGGAAGTGTGTATGGAGTCCAAACAACAAACTGCGGGTGCCGATCCAGGTGACGCATGGTAGGTTGGGTAGTAGTGATCCGTAAACGTGGATCCGCACAGTGCATGAGAGTTACAGCAACCAAACAGTGGGATAGAGAGGTATTGTTCTGATGGAGAGGTGGTTTTCTGTTCCATGCATGTACAGAATAAAGAGGAATAACGACAGTGTACATATAGATATAAAAATATATACAGCAGCATTCTGAAAAGCTAAAATATGTAAAAATTGAATATAGAAAAGTTGGCACTGCATTACTGCTATTGGAAAAAATGAGATACTTGGTTTATAAACTGGCAATTTGTGTAAGGACAACAGTCAATGACAAGGTGTACTTCTCTTTGTTGTGACCCTATTCTAATACACCTCTATCCGGGTTAAAAAAAACTACAAATAATGGGCAAATGGGATCTGGGTGGTTTTTTTTGTTTTTCCTTCCTTTTAACCCTCCACCATATGCTATTATAGTCTTTATATGTGTAGTGTATATTTTGAAGGTTTAAAAAAACTGCACATTTTTATACTTACCTGGAAACTGGTTCATCTTCTTGTTCTAGAAGTCACAACCTCCTTGGTATGATAGATATGTAGAGCCTACCTATGATCCTTTCTCTGTGCCTAGGTATTTCATAATCCTACAGTCATCTCTGTTTCGATGTCACAGTGCTACACATGGCTTTCCAAACCCAGAGCAGATGCTTTAGCAAACTCTGCAAAGCAGAGCTGTGGCAAGGGTACAGTGCTGTCACGCTTGACTAGGAGGGTGTGACTGCAGCTACTGACTACTTGGTGAGTAACAAACTCTCCAGACTAGTCTGGTTTAATTTGCATAGAGCAACCTGCTGGTCATATGTCAATGTTGTAATATATGCAGTTGACTAAACACATTAGGCTGAGGCCACACGAGGATTTGTCTGAGTCCTCGTATGACACTAAGCTCACGTTCGCAGCACAGCGGGAGCCGAGTGTCATGCAAGTGTCCTTGAACTGTGGTGCGATCAGACCACAGCTGCGAAGGAGAGGCCCGGCGGTGCGGAGGAGAGGGAGGGATTTATCTCCCTATCTCCTCCATTGCTAGCTGATGCGAGAATCGCACTGCTCTCGCGTTACACCGGAAAACTGTGAATGCAGTGCGATGTTTCTCTCACCCCATAGACTTGAATGGTTGCGAGTGAAACAAGCTCGCATTGCATTTGCACTGTTTTCTTGATCCGATTAGGGCTGAGAAAATAATTGCTCATGGGTGCTGCCCCCTAGAGTAACATTAGTACGAGTAGAATGCAATTTTTTATCGCATTCCACTCACACCGTTTTTCTCCCCGTGTGTCCTAGGCCATATTGAAATATAAGCATAAAGTAAATCAGCTCACCGTCTCCTGTAATGCACAGGATCTCAAAACCACAATCCCAAGACAGTCAGACTCAACAAGTTAAAAATACATTAACTTTATTTTTCTTCCATAAAATTGTTAGAAAATGAGTCAATATCAAAAATGTCCAAACAGGAGAAACCCCAAAATCATTTGTATTTTGGATCTGCTAAATATAACAATCTTTGGATTGTACATAATTGAACTGCTTGAAAAAAGGAAATTATGGTATTTTAAAGTGTTTAGGTACCTGTCAGGTTCCCTTTCAGGTTCCACACCTTGTATTTTTCTATATATTTTACTGTTTGACTGATAAAAACAATCATATGATATTCACAGGAAAGTTAAAACTACTATTTGAAAAAAAACCTTTAGGCCACGTGCACACATTGCGTATTTGGTGAGTTTTATACCTCAGTATTTGTAGCCAAAACCCGGAGTGGGACAATCTGAGGAAAAGTATAATAGAAACACGGATACCATTTCTGCATTTTTTACTGAGGTAAAACTCACCAAATACTCAATGTGTGCACATGGCATTAACCTGTTTACGACCTCGGATGTACCTATATATCCTAGGTCATATCTGTCTCTCGCAGGTAGCCCACATTTTTCCCAGCACATGTCTATTGATCTAATCAGCAGACATGTGCAGCTATCAGACACAAGTGGATCAGAGATCCACTTGTGCCTGTTAACTAGTTGTACCAGGCTGTCAAACTCTGCAGTGCGATCTAACATGTGCAGGGGGGATCGCACCATTACCCGCCATCATTGGCTGCCCCATGACACAATCAAGGGGTGTCAATGGGATGTCATGACAGTGCAGGGTCAGATGATTACCCCTGCAGCTGTCATGACTCACTTCCTGTGAGGCAGAGTGCTGGCACTTACAGGGCAACAACAGTTCTGCCGTTCAGAAGAATGCTGAACCATTGCTCTGATCACCAAAACCGATCGGATAGTGCAGGCATAAAGTCCCTTAAGGGGACTAGTAATATTAATAAAAAATGTAAAAAAAGGTTTTTAAAAATATGAAAAATAATAAAAGTTCAAATCACCCCCTTTTGCCCCATTGAAAATAAAACAAAAAAATACACATATTTGGTATTGCTGCATTCAGAAATGCCCAATCTATCTAAACATAAAATCAATTAATCAGATCGGTAAAGGGCATAGCGAGAAGAGAAAATCAAAGTGCCAGAATTATGTTTTTTTGGCCACTGCAACATTGTACTAAAATACAATAACAGCGGAACAAAACACCTCTACCTAAAAATGGTATAATTAAAAACACCGGCTCAAGACACAAAAAAAAAGTCATTACTGAGCCCCGGATCCCGAAAAATGAGAACACTATGGGTATTGGAAAGTGGAAATTCTCTTTTTGGACAAATTTCTGAAATTTTTTTACCACTTAGCTAAAAGTAAAACCAGTAGTGTTTTAGAATTTGCCCCAATTTTCTCCCCCAAAAAAATATAAGTGGAAAAAATATATGCGGTACCTACGGTAATTGGTATCGCTGTGTCCTGAAAAATCCAATATATCAAAATATAAAATTGATTCACCCATTCTGTAAATATTGTAAAAATAAAAAATCGGAATGCCACAATTGCACAATTTTTCAGTCAATGCAGTTATGCAAAAAATACAATGAGAAAGTATAAAAATGTCATATGTATCCCCAAAATTGTATCTATAAAAACATCAACTCACTACGCAAAAAACAAGTCCCTACACATCTTCAATTTTCCGGTACAATGAATGGTAAAATGAATAGTGCTATTCAAAACAGCTCGTCATGCAAAAAAATAAGCTGTAATGCGTCTACTGTATATTGACGGATAAATGAGAAAGTTTGGGAGTAAGAGGTTAAATCAACACTTACTTTACTATATTCAGAAATCACATAGAAATGAATGGAGAGAGTCACACATGTATGGCTGCTTCTTAAATTGTACCAATCTCCAGGATTTTCCTATAGAACCTAAAGCCAGTGCTATGCTGGCACTATCATGCTGATTCTATACATACATATTATGCTAATTTTATTATAGACGCATTTTACTAAGTGGCTAGAAGGACCTGTGCTGATGTCATACCCATATGACCAGAAGTGGAGGGGCCTTCTAGCTACTTAGTAAAACGCTTGTATAATAGAATTAGCATAAATAACAGGGGGTGGAACAACAGGCAAAGGAGTGGAAATTACTATGAAATCCCACCCTAGCTATTAGCGGATTGGCAGCTGCTGCCATTCAAAAAGCTGCTCATTTTACAAACTTTACTAGCTTGTGTTTCAAAACCTACACGTCCTAGCTGAAAACTAAAAATATGTATAGAATCAGCATAAAAGTGCCAGTATAGCACTGGCTTTAGGTTATATAGGAATATCCTGGCAATTGGTGTGCTTTAACTTGCTGAGGTGCTAAACTAAAGGGTACTTTACACGCTGCGATATCAGTACCGATATCGCTAGCGAGCATACCTGCCCCCGTCGGTTGTGCGACACGGGCAAATCGCTGCCCTACATCACTAACACCCGTCACACGGGACTTACCTTCCCCGCGACGTCGCTTTGGTCGGCGATCCGCCTCCTTTGTAACGGGGAGGTTCGTGCGGCGTCACAGCGACGTCACACGGCAGCCGTCCAATAGCAGAGGAGGGGCAGAGATGAACGGCCAGAATATCCCGCCCACCTCCCTCCTTCCTCATTGCCGGTGAACTCAGGTAAGGAGATGTTCGTCGTTCCTGCGGTGTCTCACACAGAGATGTGTGCTGCCGCAGGAACGACGAACAACATCGTACCTGCCGCATCAATGATATTAAGGAAATGAACGACGTGCCAACGAGCAACGATTTTTCACGTTTTTGCGCTCGTTGATCGTTGCTCATTGGTGTCACACGTTGCGATGTCGCTAACTGCGCCTGATGTGCGTCACTAACGTGACCCCGACGATATATCGTTAGCGATGTCGCAGTGTGTAAAGCACCCTTAAGTCTCATTTTTTATATGATAGGTGATAGCTATATTTCTTAAGGTAGTTAAACACATGAAATCCATGAATTAGCAACCAGTCAGGAGGATCAAGGGTCATTCCTGGCTTGTAGGCTACTCATTTAGCATGATACACAGGTAATGGTCAAAACTAATTTCAAAATATTCATTTGTGACAAGAAAAATTACAAATATTTTTTAAATTTAGAAAAAGGTTTGAATATATACAGCACAAACAGGGGGGTAGATGTAAAAATGACAAAAAGATAGGCCTGCCATACATATTACAAAATCGATTGTTTACATACATTTGTAAAGTAGCACATATTCAATGTAATTCAACACAAATTCCTGAAGCATAATATAAGTATATCCCCAACAATAGGTTTAAATAAAATCAGAGTTGAGGGTGTCTGTAAGATAAGTAGACCTCTCGACTCCTACCTAACAACCAATTTATTCTGTTCCTCATTTATATTATTAGGAAATTATATTGCATATTAAAAGCAAAAATTGTTGATTGGTATGTTTGTGGTTCTGTCTGTATCACATTCTGTACACCTGGTTTTGGTGGTGGTTGCCCCTACTAGAGAGAAATAGGGGCAGATAGGGTCAGTGATCTGGAGCGGGGGGTGTCTAAAAAATTAAGGCACCCTCCGCTGTTAGGAAGGGGAATCTAGGATCTATGTAGATAGGTCCCATCCCCTATATTGAAAAACCATTTATTAATCTCTGAATTCTCCCTCTCTCCTGTGTTGCCATCTGGTACGGGTATAGCACTTACTGACACCCGCAATATATGTGTTTTTCTTGATGTATCTATGTTTTATGTTGAATGAGAGGATACTATAAGTGTCTTTTTTAATCATTAATAAAAACTGTTTTAGAGGTAGCTTCTTTTGAGGAACAAGATCAATCAATTATTGGTTTATCCTGTGGATTTGTCCATTATTTCAGAGCTATAAATACCACTTTAATATTTCTATTATATTTATTTTCTGGATATGAATAAGTTATAGACTGCATTTATATACACTAGGGAAAACTCAAGAACCTTCTCTGCGCTGAAGATAGTCTGTAATATATTTTATCAGGTTTACAAAAATAAGTACAGAAAATTATACAGAATATCAGTTTCCGTACGAGAAAATTGAATAAAGTATATACAGTATGTCAAAATACACAAAGCAGACAAATAAACATTATCTTAAGGAACACTAATCTGTAAAACACAAAATAGGGATAGATTATTTCTACTATTTGAGAGACGCTGCTGATCATTTGGGATATTAGAACTATGTTACATACAACATTTTAAGAACATTCATACACTAATACATATATGTTAGGACTAAGGATGAGCGAACTTGAACGCTAACGTTTGGGGGCTCGAGCAGGGACTTTTAAAAAAATGTCGATGTCTGAGTTCAGAGTTTGGGTACTATTTGTATGTTACTAAAGTTGGCACAGTTGCCTTCTGGCACTCTGAAATCTTGAGTTTGAATGGTACTTTATAAAACAACCAAACAAAGCTTTCCTATTTTTCAGGCAAGACTTTCCAGCATATAGGAGCAGCATGGCATCTGTTTGGCAATAACATGAAGGACATCACTGCAGTACCTTGGTTGCTACATGGTTGCCATCAAAACAGCTCACTCTTCCATGCTGGTAATTTCCTTTATGGCATGCTTTTGGGATGGAGACTTTCTCTTCTGCTCTCTATCTCCAGCCATTGGGAGACTGTCAGTGGTTTTTCCATTCTTTCAGGTTCTCTGAAGCTTTCTTTCCCTTGCCAACATTTCTCTCCCTTTCTCTTTAACTGGTATGGTCCAAGCATTTCTGTAGCTGCAAAAGTACTATCCTGCTCAGCTTTAAGTTGGGTTGCACTTAATCCTCCAGAACCTCTAGGGTAACAGCATATCCATATCCCCTTACATTGGACAAATAACAATAAGTATGTAAAAAAGCTGTAGTGTGATATACTGCCAGCAAAAAGTCAGTGACATGCAACTAAAGTAAAGCTCATAAAATATTAATTACTGGACGTGTTTTGAACAATATATTTTCTTATTGAGGTCCAAACTAAACAATTCTTCAAAACACTTCAAGTAGTTACAACACAAGGCAATAATTCACAAAATAAAAGTCAAGAAAACTTGACTTTTTGAGATCTTATTCAAAAGTCATAAACTGAAGAATAGCTCATTAATAGAGTTGAGCGCGGTTCGCGGTTCGAGGTTCTCCAGTTCGCGGCTCGAGTGATTTTGGGGGCTGTTCTAGATCGAACTAGAACTCGAGCTTTTTGCTAAAGCTCGATAGTTCTAGATACGTTCGAGAACGGTTCTAGCAGCAAAAAGACAAGCTAATTACTAGCTGGCTTTCCGCTGTAATAGTGTAAGTCACTCTGTGACTCACACTATTATGAAATTTCAGCGTATAGTGTGCGGGAACAGCGCATTCAGATCACTGCTGTTTGGATAATGGCGATCACCATTTTTTTCTTTTTTTCCTTGTCTTCCTTCCCTAAGCACGCGCGTGTAGTGGGGCGGGCCAGCATGTCAGCCAATCCCAGACACACACATAGCTAAGTGGACTTTTAGCAAGAGAAGCAATGGCATGTGTGATAGGATGTCCATGTCACATGTCCCTGCATTATAAAAACGGACATTTTCCTCCAGCACGCCATTATCTGCCTTCTGCGTCTTGGTGTCAGTCACCGCTGGCGTAGCTACTGTCTCCGATACTGCTGTGTACGCTCTATACACAGCGCTATACAGAATAGGGATAGAAGTTTCTTAGCTAAGGTCAAGGATTTCCTCGCTGCATTTCCCCATTAGGAGGGATAGAAAGGCAGGCTTCCTTTTCTCTATCCAGACCCACAACCCTGCCACTGTACCCTCCTGCCCTTTGCACAGTTAAACTCATTGTTACTAAGCCATTATAGTAGCAAACACTGAGTAAACTTAGTGGCATCATAAAAGTGGCTGTTGGACTTCCATTAGTGTCCCACTGGTGCAAACCTATGTGCAGCACCTCTGCATTGCACACTCAAACTCATTGTTACTAAGCCATTATACTAGCAAACACTGAGTAAACTTAGTGGCATCCTAAAAGTGGCTGTTGGACTTCCATTAGTGTCCCACTGGTGCAAAGATATTTGCAGCACCTCTGCATTGCACCCTCAAACTCATTGTTACTAAGCCATTATACTAGCAAACTATGCTGCCAGTTTAAGGGCCGTAGTTGCATTGTCAGGGATAGTTATTGTTGTTTATTCTGCTGTTAATAAAGATAGACCACCGCTGCAATCTACACCACCTCTCAATTTTTACTACCACATTTTAAGTGCACAATCTTGTAGCAATCAAAATGAGTGGCAAAATGACAAATGCTGGTGGAAAGGGGAAAAGGTGTGTTGGAAAAGGATAAAAAGGGTTTGTCCGTGGGAAAGGTGGCAAAGCTCCATTCACATCTGCTGAAGATAGACCATCTTCCAGCAAAAGTAAGATGTCTACCACTTACCGTGGACAATCCGATGTGCTCCCTTTTTTACGGACACGAACAACTGGAACAAAGGTAGATGATGGCCAAAAAAAGAAAATGCTTGAATGGATCTCAAGTGGTCCAACAAGTGCCCTCTCCGCCACCTCAACTACCGCATCCAAAAAACACCAGCCCTCTGAGTTGTCATCCCAATCACACTTGCTTTCTCACAGGTCTGAAGTCTCCATCCGCCCTGCACAGTATGGTGGAACTGAGATGGCTGAGTCTGCAGAGCTGTTCAGTCACACTATAGCCTGGGAATCAGAGGTCTGCTCCCAAGCTACAGTGAGTACATACCAGGAAATGGTCTGTAGTGATGCCCAGAACCATTGTGACTCAGATTCAGGCCGTGATGACCAAGTTTCTGAGCATAATGTTGACCCTTATTCACAAACTGAAACACCTGTTGTAATAGACAATGAGGAACATACTGAGGACGATGAGATGCAGATACCAGATTGGGATGACAACTTAAATATTCGGTCAGGGCAAGAAGAGGCTTGGTCTGAGGGTGAGGGGAGTGCAAACACAACAATTGATGAGGAAGTTCTAGATCCCACCTACTGTCAACCCACAGTCAGGCCCTCGAGGAGGTCAACAGAGACGGTGGAGGAGGATGCAACTGACGACTAAGTTACCTTGCGCCTTCCTGGACAGAGTCGGAGCACTGGTAGCACGTCTACAACTGCATCCTCAGCCACCACTCTGCCTTTGAGCACTAGTCGGGGGGGCTCAGCAAGTCGCATGCCCTCTAAGCCTTGCCTAGCCTGGTCCTTTTTTGACATAGCAAAAGATCGCCCAAATTATGTGATCTGTAAAATTTGTCATGATTCTGTTAGTAGAGGGCAAAACCTCAGCAGTTTGACAACTTCTTCCATGAATCGTCACATGAATAAATATCATATGTCCCAGTGGGAAGCTCACCGTGCTGCAATGCGGCCTAGCGGAGCGAACCATCCACCGCCTGCCCCTTCCAGTGCATCCGCGCGCTCTTTATCTTCTAGGACTGTAGGGACAGCTGTCACACCTGGTTTTCCACGCACAACTTCCACCACTGTAACCGCAACAGGCAGTTTGCTTGGTAGGTCGTCAGTTGGTTTGGAAGGGGAAACAAGTGCCTGTGTACAGCTCTCTCAGACATCGATAGCACCAATGTTGGATGAAGGCAACATCATGTCTACGCCTGCACTTTCCTCACAAACCTGCATTTTTCCAGGGACACCCTACTCAACATCATCTACACACAGCAGCCAGATCTCTGTCCCTCAGATGTGGACAAATAAAAGGCCATTTCCTGCGACCCATGACAAAGCTAAGAGGTTGACTTTATCCCTCTGTAAGCTCTTGGCTACCGAAATGCTGCCTTTCCGCCTGGTGGACACACAGGATTTTAGAGACCTTATGTCTGTCGCTGTGCCCCAGTACCAGATGCCCAGTTGCCACTACTTCTCTAAGAAAGGTGTGCCCGCGCTACACCAACATGTCGCACACAACATCACCGCTTCCTTGAGAAACTCTGTGTGTCAACGGGTGCATTTCACCACCGACACTTGGACCAGTAAGCATGGAGAGGGACATTACATGTCGCTGACTGGGCACTGAGTAACTATGGTGATAGATGGTGAAGGGTCTGCTGCACAAGTCTTGCCGTCCCCACGACTTGTGTGTCAATCCTCTGTCTGTCCAAGTTCCGCCACTGCTTCTGCCTCCTCCACCTCATCTGGGTCCTCCACCTCCGCCCCAAGCCCAAGCCTGCCTGGTCAGGCCACTAGCATTCTCACTGCGCAGAAGGAATCACGCACCCCTCATTACTATGCTGGCAGCAGAGCGCAATGGCATCAGGCGGTCTTTAGCTTGACATGTCTTGGAAATAGGAGTCACACAGCGGATGAGTTGTGGGCAGCTCTGGAGACCTGAGTTTAATAAATGGTTGTCTCCACTCAACCTGCAGCCTGGTAAGGCCGTGTGCGACAATGCTGCAAACCTGGGTGCCCTTCGCCTTGGCAAGGTGACACACGTGAATTGAACACACAAAATCTGTTAAAGGTATACAGATTTTAAAAAAAGCTCAAGGAAGTCAAAGATAATAAAATACTTTTTCTTTATTGAAATGTCTTTTCTTTTATAAAAATATATATATATAAATAACTCCACTATATAGTGCCCAAGGACAGGATATTACAGGTCATAAGTTAATTATCCCGCATCAGCATATGGATTCCAAAAATCATAGTGCCCTACAGTTCACTAAATGTATACAAGGCTGCAATGAAGATTTAAACCTCCTTTTTTCTTTGTGCAGAAATTATATAGTAACAACAATCACAGCAGCATACCATATGGCAAACAGTATATAGGTGCAGAGTATCATATGTCAATTCCCTATGCCGGTACGGGATTCTCAATCATTAAATACGTTCCCTGTTCTGTGGGCGTGTAGATAGAACACCACTCCGTTTTAATTTACACAATAACCAGCCTCATAGCTTCGATAAGAGTAGTGACTCCACAAATCCACCACAGAGAACACTAATATATGCATTACCTATTTGGAGACCTGAAATCCACGTCCTGCGACCCCAACACGTCGCCCTGAAGAAGAAAAGGCGAAACACGTGTTGCTGCTGTGATTGTTGTTACTATATAATTTCTGCACAAAGAAAAAAGGAGGTTTAAATCTTCATTGCAGCCTTGTATACATTTAGTGAACTGTAGGGCACTATGATTTTTGGAATCCATATGCTGATGCGGGATAATTAACTTATGACCTGTAATATCCTGTCCTTGGGCACTATATAGTGGAGTTATTTATATATATATATATATATTTTTATAAAAGAAAAGACATTTCAATAAAGAAAAAGTATTTTATTATCTTTGACTTCCTTGAGCTTTTTTTAAAATCTGTATACCTTTAACAGATTTTGTGTGTTCAATTCTGAAATAGCTTTACCACCCTGGTGGTGGAAGTATGTTACAATAGGCAAGATTTTGTGAGTTAAGGTGACACACGTGCCTTGTATGGCTCACTTGTTGAACCTTGTTTTCCAGAAATTTTTAACACACTATCCCCGCCTAGATGGCCTTCTGAACAGGGCACGAAAACTGTCTGCTCACTTCCGCCAATCGACCGCCGCTGCTGAGTGACTTGCATCGCTCCAGAAGTCTTTCGGCCTGCCGGTTCATCGCCTGAAATGCAATGTGGCGACACGCTGGAATTCGACTCTCCACATGTTACAGCGACTGTGGCATCACCGCCGAGCCCTGGTGCAATACGTCATGACGTATAGCCTGGGCCAACGAGATGCAGAGGTGGGGCAGATCACCCTGATGGAGTGGTCTCAGATCAAGGACCTATGCACCCTTCTGCACAGTTTCGACATGGCGACGAATATGTTTAGCTCTGACAATGCCATTATCAGCATGACGATTCCAGTCATTTACATGCTGGAGCACACGCTAAACACTATTCGGAGTCAGGGGGTGGGACAACAGGAAGGGGAGGAACTACAGGAGGATTCATATGCGCAAGACACAACAACATCACCAAGGTCCAGACGTTCATCATCACCAACGCGGCAGGCATGGGACCATGGGGGACAGGGGTCAACAAGGGCGCATGGTAGCAGGTGAAATGTTGAGGAAGGTGCAGGAGAACATGAAGAAATGGAGGACGAACTGTCCATGGACATGGAAGACTCAGCGGATGAGGGAGACCTTGGTCAAATTTCAGTTGAAAGAGGTTGGGGGGAGATGTCAGAGGAAGAAAGAACGGTTAGCACCTCTATGCCACAAACACAGCGTGGACTTGGTCTGCATGGCTGCGCAAGACACATGAGTGCCTTCTTGCTGCACTACCTCCAACATGACCCTCGTATTGTCAAAATTAGAAGTGATGATGACTACTGGCTTGCCACACTATTAGATCCCCGGTACAAGTCCAAATTTTGTGACATAATTCCAGCCATAGAAAGGGACGCACGTATGCAGGAGTATCAGCAGAAGTTGTTACTCGATCTTAGCTCAGCTTTTCCACCAAACAACCGTGCAGGTGCAGGTAGGGAATCTCCCAGTTGTAACTTGACAAACATGGGACGGTCTCGTCATCTTCAACAGTCTACCCGTACCAGTAGCACCGTATCTGGTGCTGGTAACAGCAATTTTATTGAATCTTTTCATAATTTTTTTAGACCCTCCTTTGCAAGGCCACCAGAGACAACAAGTCTGACACATAGTCAACGGCTGGAGAGGATGATACAGGAGTATCTCCAAATGAACATTGATGCCATGACTTTGCAAATGGAGCCTTGCTCATTTTGGGCTTCAAATCTTTGAAAATGGCCAGAGCTCTCCACTTACGCTTTGGAGATTTTGTCGTGTCCAGCTGCCAGCGTTGTCTCTGAACGTGTCTTCAGTGATGCTGGGTGTGTGCTGACAGATAAGCGCACGCTTCTGTCCAGTGACAATGTGGACAGACTAACGTTCATCAAAATGAACAAGTCATGGATCCACAAGGAATTAACTACCCCTGTGTCATCCTGGGGAGAGTAAATGCTTGTGTATTTTGAATGTGCTTGATGCAAATCTAGCTGTGAAGTGTACAACTGGGGCACAAGTGCTGCCACTGATGGGGTGTCTGTGTGGCCCAATTTTTGGAAAAAAGGGAGACTCTTCTTGGAGTAACCCTTGCTTACATTGTTTTTAAAAATGATCCAAGATGCACAGCCCTGGGATCAGGAAAGACTTTGCTACCTACCCCGGTGTCATCCTGGGGACGGTTAAGTATGGCGTATTTTTGAATGTGCTTGATGCAAATCTAGCTGTGAAGTGTACAACTAGGGCACAAGTGCTGCCACTGATGGGGTGTTTGTGTGGCCCAATTTTTGGAAAAATGGGAGACTCTTCTTGGAGTAACCCTTGCTTACATTGTTTTTAAAAATGATCCAAGATGCACAGAGCTGGGATCAGGAAAGACTTAGCTACCTACCCTGGTGTCATCCTGGGGACGGTTAATTATGGCGTATTTTTGAATGTGCTTGATGCAAATCTAGCTGTGAAGTGTACAACTAGGGCACAAGTGCTGCCACTGAAGGGGTGGGTGTGTGTGTGGCCCAATTTTTGGAAAAAAGGGAGACTCCGCTTGGAGTCACCTTGCGGTGTTTTACATGATTTTAGAAGGGCGTGCCATGCCTATATCTGTGTCTCCTTCTCTTTTTCCTTGTCCTTCTATTTTGTTTTCCCATGAGTATATGTCCTTGTCTCTTTCCCATGTGATTGTGTTGTGTTGTGAGTTGTTTGTCACCTTTTGGACACCTTTGAGGGTGTTTTCTAGGCGTTTTTATGTGTTTGTGATTGCCTGCCATTGTTTCCTATGCGGTTCAAGTTCGGTTCGTCGAACGTTCGCCGAACCGAACTCGAACGAGACGTCCGTTCGGCGAACCGAACTCGAGCCGAACCGCGACCGGTTCGCTCATCTCTACTCATTAAGTATTGATTTCCACAAATATTTTTTTTAGGGGAGGGATATTGGGCTAATTGCCATTTATTATATTGACGCCTGTCCAGTCCTCTTCCTATATGGATTTTTAATGCATTGAAATTGCCTGCACATTAGACTTTGGTGAGCATAACAATTAATTACTGACCAGCATGTTTTATTGCTTTCTTGTTGTACACCAGTCCCAAGCACGTTTTATGATTGACTCACAGTAAATTCAAGAGAGTAAATTAATTTTTGTTAATTGGTGAAAATGTGACACAGTTAAAGTTACCAGCAGACATTTTAATTAATTAGTGTGCATTTTCATCTGATAAACTAGTTGTAAGTGCCATGTTATAACAGTAGGAAACCTTTCTTTTCCTCCCTGAAATTATTCAGTTCATTAATCATAGCAGTAGGGTATCCCATCTTCATCACTGTAAACGAATTGAACAGGATATCTTTAAGAACAAATATTTATTTAATCTATCTTTATTGATAGAATACTACTAGTTTTTTCAAAGCAATGACATATGTTAAAATAAAATCCCCTTTCTATCACTAAATTGGGGTCACTTGAACCCTGATTATCCTAGTATGGGTTAAGTGGCTACCGTATCCAAATGAAGGTAATGTGACGTTAGCCACTACTCACAGAGAAGCTGTGAGGCAGAGTAGTCAAACGTTCTGGGTCAGATACCAAAAGAGCAAGCCGTAAACTAAGAAGAAAGACAAATATGTACTCAGGACATGGGTCAGAACCAGGAATTATTAGGGTATGTGCGCACGTTGCTTTTTACCTGCTTTTTTGCTGCTTTTTCTTCTGCGCGGTTTAATGCCAAAATGGATGTGTTCTTCTATTCAAGCAAAGTCTATGGGAATTTGGGTTTCTTGTTCACACTATGTTGTTCAAAATGCTGCCTTTTTGTGGCAGAACTTTGGTCAAAAACTCAGCTTTGCAGTGCAAAACCCAAATGGCAAAAACAATTGACATGTTTCTTCTTTGAAAAGCTGAGTTTTTGACCAAAGTTCTGCCACAAAAAGGCAGCATTTTGAACAACATAGTGTGAACAAGAAACCCAAATTCCCATAGACTTTGCTTGAATAGAAGAACACATCCATTTTGGCATTAAACAGTGCAGAAGAAAAAGCAGCAAAAAAGCAGGTAAAAAGCAGGTAAAAAGCAACGTGCGCACATACCCTTATTGTGGAAGTACGGCACTCCTGTTTAGTTGGTGCTCGGATAGGGTCCAACCCCCTAATCAATTAAGAAAAGAATCTGGAACTTCCCGGATTCTCTTCTTAACAGAATACCAGGAAGATAGCGGATCACAGCAAAGAGAGAAGGCAAACAGATGGTCACAAGCAGTCCAAGGTCAGGCAGCAGATCAAAATGAGGCCAACATGCACCAATGCAAATGCTATGACTAGCAGTGATCTGTGACTGACTGCTCAGCTAAGTAGCTGGGCAAACACTTAGAACAGGGAAAACCTGAAGAACTTAGTACTTTCCAGTCTCTGATTGGATGATTGTGCTGTCGCTCACCCAACTGACAGTTCAGCACGCCCTGATTCCATAGGGGAGCAAAATTGTCACTCACTGTGTCCAAGTATGGTATAGTATTAGCATGCGCTCAGTCCAAGAGGTTGAGGTGCTGATACATGGGATTTGCAATCCTGGTTATACAGTATAAATAGGTTCATAGAAGTTCAGACTTTCTGTTTCATAAATTAAACAGGATGTGTCTGACCATGTCACACACCATTTGCTCAGATAAAGTAGTAACATTTTAAAATTACATTTACTGGTGACTATCAATGAGTGTAGGTTTTTTTTGCCCTCTACTATGTCATTTACTGTAGTCATAGGTAACAGGGAAATATGGTGAGTGATGGCCCGGCTATGAAGTTATATTTTTACTGCTTTTTTTGCAGCATTCTTTTCATAAGTTTTATGCAAATTAAAAGCTGATTTTTATAGTACAAGCAAAAGCTTGGAGACTTCATAAATCAAATTCACATGAAATGGAAAACTACTGCGTTTTTTAAAGAAGCATGTCAGTTCTTTCAGTGTTTTTTCAACATTGAAACAATGGGAAAATGCAAAAACGCTGCACGTGTGAACATAGCCTAAGGGGAGAAGGAGGGTTTTTTTTATTTTGACTTATATGCAATTCATTATACAGGAAAGAATGTTTGTTAACATTTGTTCCTGTAAAATCCATTTTATATTCGGTTTTATATGTTTTATTGTCACTTCGTAAAAGTGTGGTAATACTCTGACAAGTTCCAGGCATCTTCCCCATGTTGTTCCCATTGTATTTGAGCCCTGGTTCCATCCATTATAGCAATAATAGGGCCTCCCCAGCCCTCCTAGGGGGGGTCTTCTGGAAAAATGCTTGAGCTTCCCATCGACTTCCATTATATTCATTACTCGAATTGAGCCCATCCAAGAGCCTGACCTTCTCGATTTGAGTAACGAGCACTCAAGCATTTTTCGTGCATGCTCATCACTAGTGTCTTGTGTAAAAATCATGATATTTCTTGAAAGATATAGACCTTTTCCTCTGCCACTGCTTGAAGAAAGTGTCTTCTAAAAACTAGCAGTAGGTCTTGAAGTTGATTTTGAGTAAATCTTCAACACAAAGGTCCAACTACCTTATCTTTATTAACAGTAAGTCATAGCAGTACACCACCTCCACCTTGCCTGTGTGCCGCCCCCGCGACAGCCGACGGGCTGCTCGGACCCGGGTTCACAGTGGCTCGAGGGGTCTCCGGATCCCAGGCGGGGTTGCACGGCTACCTCGGAAATAAAAAGGGGGGAAATTGTTTTGGGTGGTGAATGGGATAATGTTCGTGACGCCACCCACGGTGCGTGGTAATGTGAGAGACCACCGCTGCTGTTGGGGAGCCCGGTGATGGTGTTTAAGCAGCAGGATGTTTAACCCCTCCATGGGTAGGGGGTTTGGTGTCCCGGGCCCCGGTGATGTATGGAGTGGGGAACCCGTCGGGGTGAAGAGATATCGGGTACTCACACAGTCTAAAGTCACTGACGCTGACAACAGGTAAGCCAAACTCTCAAATGCTCTGTTTGTCTTGGCTGAGCACGCTGGGTCCGTGCCCCTTTGGTGTTGCTGATTGGTCTGAAGCTTTGTCCCTTGGCACTGTGTGTAACTTGGTGGATCCCTTTCGCCTAAGACTACTCAGATCCCGCTTACCTGCGTGGCTTGCAAGGTGAGCCTGCTCTCAGGGTTCACGCTTGGGATTTTCTGGACGGTTGTGGGAAGTTCTATCCCCCTCGTTGTGCTAGTACCCCGATTCTGGAGTGGGTGGGGAACGGTTCCTGAAGACTCCGTTCCCTTCGGGTGAATTACTGGGCTGCATGAAGCTTCTTCCCAGCCTAGGGTCCGTGTACCTCGTCGAGCCCTGGCCCCTGCCCGGTTGTAGCACAAGGCAGCCGGCCTGCTCTCTGTAGCAGCACCGTACCCCCTGTCACTACCCCCTGCGACTGGGGTTCCAGCCCCTTCTGGCCAGGCCAACGTCTGGCACCTGGGACGAGTACAGGAGCCCAGCTCCACAGCGTGACCTGTCCTGTCACCGCTGTCTCACTGCTCAACTCTACTCAACTCTGACATCTCTGCCCTCCCTCTTCCATCCCCCCATCTCGGTGGCCCTATTCCCCTCAGGCTGCCCAATGGGTGGTTGGTGGGTGTGGTGCAGAGTGTTCCTCAGGATTTATGTACACCTGTTGGTAGCAACACCAAATTGACAGGACCCGTAACCAAGGAGGAGTGGGTACCATACAGAAGGGCAGATTGCATGGCACCCTTGTGACGACCTGATAGGCCAGGGCGTCACACCTGCGTCTGAGGTGAAGTGGAGTTCTGTGACTATTAGTGATGCAGCCATGGCTTAAGGCCACTTCACACATAACGAGATCGTACAACGAGATCGTTACTACGTCACAGTTTCTGTGACGCAAGAACGACTTCAATTGCGATCTCGTCATGTTTGACACGTACCAACGATTCACCCCCTGCTGCGAAATCGCTGATCGATGCCGAACAGCTTGGGCCATTTTTGGCTCGTTGGAGTCCTGCTGGGCTGCATGAATCTGTATGTTTGACACCCTATTTACGATTTCGTTGACGACCTAGATGAGATGCACGAAGGCGTGTTGTTGCGTCCCCGTTTCCACGCCCCTTCTGCGCCCATTGGTTGGCGCTGAGAACAATAGTGTGTAGTTACGTCGCCATTTCCGCGCCCCCTCTCTGCAACAATTGGTTAGCAATGAGAACACTATTGCGCTCTGATTGGGTATCGCTTCATGCTTTGTTCCCTTTTGAGTCTTCTAGGAGCAAACCTGTGACTACACCCAGATTCATTCGTGCTTTGTTCCCGCTTGCTTGGTTTTCGGATCAAAGCTGCATCTTCCCTCATTCGTTCCCGAGCGTGTCGCTGTATTACAGATTCATTCGTGCTTTGTTCCCGCTTGCTTGGTTTTCGAATCAAAGCCGCATCTGCACTTGTATATCCCTCATTCGTTCCCGAGCGTGTCGCTGTGAGGATCGAAACTGCGATTATTAATAGATAGCATAGACGGCTGCATTTTCTGGACGTGGTAAGTCATTTTCGTAAAGTCTATGTTACTTGTTCCATGTTTTTGTTATAGTATGGAAAGTATTTGTGTTTATAGATAGTAATTATTTTTGCGGATCATGAAAGTGGTTGGTTGTTATCTGTATACATATTGCCTTTTGTGCGTCCATCGTCCTTTTATGTGTCCTTATCTAGTATTGCTGGTTATTTTGTCTCTCTGCTACAGCCGCCATTTTGTTTCTCTGACACAGTTACAGCCGCCATTTTGTTTCTCTGACACAGTTACAGCCGCCATTTTGTTTCTCTGACACAGTTACAGCCGCCATTTTGTTTCTCTGACACAGTTACAGCCGCCATTTTGTGTCTCTGACACAGTTACAGCCGCCATTTTGTTTCTCTGACACAGTTACAGCCGCCATTTTGTTTCTCTGACACAGTTACAGCCGCCATTTTGTTTCTCTGACACAGTTACAGCCGCCATTTGTTTCTCTGACACAGTTAGAAGTGGTGCACTTCTATGGGGGCGGCCATTTTAGTGTCTCTTTTACACCCCCCCAAAAAATGTGATTGGTTTATAGCAACTTTTCTCATCTTTACATGTTTTTTTGCAGTGTGGACAACATGAACGACATGCAGCGTGTTGTGCTGGGTGCTGCATTGATGTTTGAGGCCGGTCGGCTACGTGAAGTGGAACAGAGGCGTTCCAAACGAAAGCGCCGCATGTGGACCAGAGAGTGGCTGCAGAAGAGGTACAAATACTCCCACATGCAACTGCTAAGAGAGCTGCAGGAAAATAATCCTCAGGATTTCCGCAATTTTCTGCGGATGTCAGAAGAATCATTTAGCCTTTTACTCGAAAGAGTTACGCCAATTATTCAGCGCAAGAATACAGCGATGCGTGCTGCCATCCCGGCAGATGAAAGATTGGCAGTCACGCTGCGTTTCCTGGCCACCGGACGCTCCCTGCAAGACTTACATTTTTCTTCTGCAATTTCAAGGTCCCTGCTTAGCGTTCTTATTCCGGAGACATGTAGAGCAATTTTCCACAGTCTGCGTAACTACATTGAGTTCCCCAAAACTGTGGAGGAATGGCAGAAGATTGCCACCGATTTTGAACACCTTTGGCAGTTCCCAAACTGTGGTGGTGCTTTGGACGGGAAACATGTGCGGATCACTCAACCACTGAACAGCGGCTCCTATTTTTATAACTATAAGGGCTATTTCAGCATCATCCTAATGGCCCTTGTGAATGCCAATTACGAATTTATTGCTGTTCATGTTGGCATGAATGGCCGGGTTTCTGACGGTGGGGGTTTAGAACACACAGGCTTTGGTGAACGTTTGCAAAATGGTGAACTGCATTTGCCCCCCAACTCTGACACTACCGCAAACCTTAACTTTGTATTTGTGGGCGATGAAGCCTTCCCACTTCATCCCAATCTCATGAAACCATTCCCACAGAAAAGTCTAACGGCGGAAAGACAAAGGTTCAATTACAGATTATCAAGGGCACGCAGGGTTGTGGAAAATGCCTTTGGGATAATGGCAAATCGCTTCCGCGTTTTCCACACACCAATTAACCTGAGTCTACCATCAATAGACGCAGTTGTTTTGGCCTGTTGCGCCCTTCACAACTTTCTTCGACGGCGAGATGCTATTACGTACTGTCCAACAGGCTTTGTAGACTCTGATGACTTAAATGGCGAAGTGGTGCTTGGCGAATGGCATTCTGAAGATCCCGCAATCGCAGGACTTCAACCATTGGCGCCCGGCAGAAATACCGATGATGCGAAGGCCTGTCGAGAAAAGTACTGCCAATATTTTAATGGTCCTGGTGCAATTACGTGGCAGCATTAGATAGACTTGTATTGAGCACATTTATTATGCTGAGTTTTATTTTATTGTATTGATTTGTTTTAGAAACTTCCCTTCTTAATTTTAAAATATATGGTTACTTGTATTATGTTCATCACATTTATACTAATTTTAAAATATATGGTTACTTGTATTGTTATGTTCATCACATTTATACTAAAATGTCATTTTTGCAAAATGATTACTTTAATAAACAGTTGTTTTAACTTTCCACAAGATTTGTTTGTCATTCATTCACTATTAAGGGCTACTGTGGGGAGCAGTACCACCATTGCTGCCGTTACATCACCCCCGGAGGCCCCATACAGCAGCGGCGGATTATAAACTACAATCACCCCCACTGAAGCCATGACTCCGGCAACCACTTACGACCCCCAGACTAGTCCGGCCCGGCACCGGGTGTCATCACCGCTATCATTGGGCCTCCTGCTCCGGATCGCACATTGAGAGTGAGCGTAGCGAACAACAGCGTGCCAAAATATGTGCCAAACCAGTTGATTTCAACCACATATTACATATGGGTGCACTAAGAAGAAATTGCACAATATATTTTATGGTGAATTTTATCTTGATACCATAGTAGAAATGCTCAATGGTACGACTAAAATTTGTTTTTGGGTTTAAAAGTAAAATGTTCACTTTTAACTTCAACATTGCTTTTCTTTAGGTAAAACCCTGCAAAGGTTTATTTACTTCCTCAATTTGGCGTCCAGCTGTATGATGAATACATCATTTAGGGCTCTTGTACAATTTTGATTTCCATGTACCAATGCAATAAAAAAAAAAACACACAAATTATGAATATGAAGCCTTATATATTTTCATTTGGGGTTTTTAAACGGGGACGTTTGTGCGTCCCCGAAACCTTCAAACGACATCTCTTTTTCGATTTTTTATAATTGTATGTGCGCTCGCAGTGTGTGATACCACGACCCCTTGACACAGCATTTGCGTCATGGCGCGATCTCATTTCTGCAGCAAAGATCATTCTGATTTGTTAAAAGTGCGTCGCACTTTCACCTTCAAACATAGCATTTGTAATATTTCACAAATCAACAATCCAGCCATGGCCGAAGATGTAATATCGGCGGCCATTGGCTGGAGCAGGATCAACAACGTCCACCCCAATCTGATTGGAGCTAGCGTTCACGTGACGCTATCCGTCGAATCAGATGTGAAGAGGCGTTACCGCGGGTGACGCAACTGCGTTTGCTACGTAGACACACCAGCGAACAATGGCGGCACGCAGGAGGGCAACAGCTTGGGGAGAGGCGGAGGTCCGGTACCTAATTAGAGAAGTGGATGCTCGCGATTATGATTGCCGTGAGGCGCAAGAGCATCCACTTCTCCATAAGAAAGCGGTATTGCGCAGGATCCAACGTGGGTTGAGGAGGAGATTTCATTTGGAGCGCACCTGCGCCCAGATCCGCAAAAAATTAGCGGATCTGCGGTACCGCTCCAGTGCCCGGATCTCTGCCATACAAGCAGAGTTACAAAACCAAGGTAGGCGCAGATGAGTGTGCCTTGGCAACGTATAATGGTGTTCTTAAATATATATCTATTTATATATATATATATATATATATATATATATATTTATTATAAAAATAAATATATAAATATATAATACATATATAAATAATATATATATATCTATATATATATTTTTAAATTAAATATATATATAATTCATATTAATTATATATAAATATAAATCTAAGAAAATATACATATATAATAAATAATAAATATATAGATTTAAATGTATATATTTATGATATATATATCCTTTTACTTAATTAAAATTATATATATATAATCTATTTTATAGATCGATAGATTATATATATATATATAATACATATAAAATATATATATATATATATATAGATATATATATATATAGATATATAGATAAAATTCTAAAAATATATTTAGATATATATAATAATAAAAATAAATATATACATATAATATATATATAAATAATATATATCTATATATAATTATAAAAATATATAATATATTAATTATATATATATATATAATTATAAAAATAAATATATTCAGATAATATTTAAATAATAAATATATATATTTTAATGTATATATATTTATTATATATATATATATTTTTTGTTTTCTTTTAAATCATTAAAAGTATTTATATAATATATCGATCTATGTAATAGATCGATAGATAGATTATATATATATATAATATGTAATAGATATATATATAGAGATCTATTGCATTGAACGATAGATAGATTATATATATATATATAATATATATATAGATTATATATATATATATATATATATATAATATGTAACAGATCTATATATAGAGATCTATTGCATAGATCGATAGATACACCGACACTTGTGGTACGGGCTAATTACACTGACACTCGGGACACAGGGAAATTACGCAGACAGTAGGCTCTCTACACCAAGATTTCCCATGAACTGACAACCCTCTATCAGCACACAGTTTTCATATGTTATGATATACCTCTTGTCCTTGGCACCCAGCTTCGCCATGCTTGGCAAAACATCATTCCCTCACCACCCAGCTTTTCCCATATCAGAGAGAGCATGGCAAAGCCGGGTGCTGTGGGTAGTGGGTCTTTTTCCCTCAGCACAAAAAAATTCCATCTCCTGCTTGTATTTTTGTCCCCCCTCATATCTAGTTCTCCAAATACAATATTGGCCCCCACATAGCCTTCCATATAGTATAAAGGGTTCCACATAACCCTTCAGATATTAGAATGCATCCCATAGTCCTCCATGAACTGTAATGAATTTCCTAGAGTTCTCCATGAAGTTTCATTCACCCCAGAGTTCTCCATATATTATACTGCACCACATAGTCCACAATGTGTTCAAATTCACCCCCATAGTCCTTGTATAAGGTAGGCTACGTAGTCCGCCATATATTTCAATGTACCCCCCACAGTCCTATATGTATCATAACGCAACCACATTAAACTTTATATTTTCTTAAGAACCCCCAGAGGAGCCAGGGGCCGCAGAGGAGGGAGAGCATGTGCCCGAGCCCCCGGTGGATCTACAGCCACCAGAGGAGGAGGAGGAGGAGGAGGAGGAGGAGGAGGAGTACCACCCACAGGGGCCACCGGCCGGATCGCCCCCCGGTAATTTTTTAATATAACATTAACGCCATATAAAGTACAAAACAAAAAGCTGTTGAGTACTATAAAGTGTTTTTTGTTATCATAGATGCTAGTCCAGGCTCCATAAGCGAGTCTGTATCGGACGAGGGGGATAACCGTAAGTCATGAATCTCCTACTTTGTAATAATAAGCAGAAATAAAAATTATGATTTATTAATTTTACCATTCCCTCCATAGGCATACCCACTTTGGCCGAAATCATGTCCTCACAAAGAAGGATTATGTCGGCCCACAGGAGGCTGATGGCCAGAGTGGAGCGGCATGCGGCGCTGCTGGCCCGTTATGTGGCTGGCCAAGGGGAGGGCAGCAGCAACTAACGTTTTTTTTTTTTTGTTTGTTATTGTATACATATACATGTGTTATAAAAAATTTGAAATTGATATCTGCTGTTTGGTATGTCTCATTGCATAAAGCAAGTTAACAGCTATCACCACTCACAAACTCACCACTCACAAACATCATATTACATGTAGGCATCTGTATAGATGCACCAATCCCATTATCCACGAGGGGGTGACTAGGCTTTACTGGTTGTTTGCTGTACATGAGTGTGTGGGTTGTGTGGTGGTATGCCAATGAGGGTGGAGTATGGTACAATCTCTGTAACTACCGTGTTTTGCCAGGGCATCACAACCATATGCTGAATTAAGTAACGCAGGCAGCAAGATTGAACCAACATAAATTTATTATTACAATGAAAATATAACAATCAATTAAAATTAATCTCAAATAACAAAACAACAACAATAACAAAATTTAGTGGCCGTCTTCATATTGGTTGACATATTCAGGCCGGGTGGGAGATGACAGTTGGCTTAAAAATGAATCATTTGAATACCTGGGATAATGTTGGGGGGGAAACTGTGGGGGGGGATACTGTGGGGGGTGGTCAAGCTGCAAGCGTGGTGGATGCATCCTGTTTGGTGTACTTTGCAGGGGCTGGCGAGGAATCCATGTCGAAGAATGATGGGGCTGGTTTAACTTGCATATCGTGTCATTGTCATCAAGTTCTCCTCGGCCTGCCTTTCTTAGGACTTCCAACATCAGTCTTTCGGCTTGCTCCCTCTGTGTGGAATCCAATTTGCAGAGTCTGTCCGATGCAAATGCGGCAAAGCTATCCACTGGAGTGCTTTTTGGCTGTGATAGCAGTTGGGTTGCCAAAGAATAAAATTCAGCCGATGTCACAGGGGTGTTGGCCTTCTTTTTGCGTAACTGTCTTCGCCGCATTTCACCAGAGGGTGCAGGTGCCTCATCCTCCACAATAGGCTCGCTCGATGTGGTGGGGTTCTCATTCAATTGGGGCCTCACCATATCTGTCTGAGGGTTCTGCGGGAACAGAAAAATAAATGTTAATTAAAAGTCATACATTAATAGTTAGTAAATTTAATTAAAGTGTGACAAAATTGTATTGGAGTGTACTTATCTGAACTGGAAGGGATAACATTTCCAAACTGCACAATAAATCATGGTAACAATAAGTTACTATTTTGTGTTCCTCAATGGCATGTACATAAAAAGTTTGAATACTATGTAACGTGAAGCAAATAAGGTACTTACATCTACAACAGTGGAGGTGTTGTCATCGATCGGGATGTCATCGTTTTCAATGTCTGCTTCCAGGTCTACGTTTCTTTGGTAGGAGCTTTCCATCATTCGTGGTAGCTCCTGGTCCCTTGTGAATTCCAGGAGATTGAAATACCACAAGGGAGAAACATATACCTGGTCAGTGCCGGCCCCTGACTTTTTTGATTTGTCCACCTTATTTGCTTCTTTCTTATCCACCGCCTCGCCTCCACTGTGTTTTTTAAAAAGCTCCACCAGTTGGGCATAGGCGGCTTGTTTTTTTAGTCTGTCTGAATATTCTGTGGATTTGATTCTCCACAAGCAGGGCAGTGATTTATACAAATCCAGCAGCTCACGCACAAAGTCTTCTTTGTTATAATAAGCCATCTGAAATAAAGAATGAAAAATTTATATGTAAACATAAAAGAAGTTGCAATAAACCGATCACAATTTTTGGTTATGGTGTGGCAGAGACTAAAATGGCCGTCCCCTTTGTGTGGCAGAAACACAAAATGGCGGCTGTAGCTGAGAGACAAAAGATGAAAAAAATCCAGCACTCAAAGCATTCAACTGAAATTGTTTTATATTTTATTCATGGATCTGTGTAATTATTAAAGACGTTTCGGTCATCCGACCTTCATCAGTTTACACAGAAAAGGTTCTGTAGACAGTATGTGACATTGACTGCAGACCGGGACGGGCAGCTTTTTCCTCTGGTCCAGCTTTTTCATATATTTCTACAGAACCTTTTCTGTGTAAACTGATGAAGGTCGGATGACCGAAACGTCTTTAATAATTACAGAGATCCATGAATAAAATATAAAACAATTTCAGTTAAATGCTTTGAGTGCTGGATTTTTTTCATTTTTTGATCTGGGGTGGGACCCTATCCAAGCACCAGCGACTATAGAAGGAGTGCCACATTTCTATATTTTATTTAATGAGAGACAAAAGAGCCAGCAATGCTAGGATAGGACACATTACAAACAGCACTATGGAGAGACCCCTCTTTAAAAGGCATTATACACGCACAGATAAAAGCCAGCAACTTTAATTAACTCACATAATAAATATTAACATATATCTAACAGCAATCAACTCACATAATAAATATTAACATATATCTTAACAGCAAGAACATTATTCAAAAAAAAGCCCACCCCCCCCAACAAGAAAAAAGACCTACCTTTTCAAAGAAGTGTATATCAATGTAGAATCCAAGCGGAATCGCAAATACGATCTCACCGACACTCGACAGCACTGCAAGGATACTCCAGGTGCAACTGCGGCTTCGATCCGAAAAACACACCAACAAAGCGACCGGGTACAATGGACGAAGGAATCAGGGTGGAGACGCAGGTTCTATCTCAAAGCAAAGCGCAAAAGAAGTGACAAAGGGTGGACGCGATCCAAAATTTAACCGCTAGATATGCCCCCTGTATGCCCAATCAGAACGCAGTATTGGCCGCCAATGAAAGCGGAGGGGGGTATGCAAAAGGCGACGCAAATGTGACTCACTGCATAATGGGATTGGAATCGTTAACATAGTAGCTGTGTGACAGGGTCCTTATCAATCAGAGCGGAGGGGGTGGAAAAGGCGACGCCCGCCCGTCCGCCCAATCAGAACGCAGTATTGGCCGCCAAAAAAAGCAGAGGGGGGTATGGAAAAGGCGACGCAAATGCACGCCTACGTGACTCACTGCATAATGGGATTGGAATCGTTAACATGACAGGGTCCTTATCAATCAGAGCGGAGGGGGTGGAAAAAGCGACGCCCCCCCGGCCGCCCAATCAGAACGCAGTATTGGCCGCCAATGAAAGCGGAAAAGGCGACACAAATGCACGCCTACGTGACTCACTGCATTTTACTACGCCCCTAATGGGATTGGAATCGTTAACATAGTAGCTGTGTGACAGGGTCCCAGCGATTTGAAAGATCGTTATACGGGACGCATGCTCGTTCATAAACTCGTTATGTGTGACACCCAACATGCGATTTCAACAACGACTCATAAACGATCCAGAAAGTGTGACGTAGTAGCGATCTCGTTCACGATCTCGTTATGTGTGACTGGACCTTAACTCTCATTTCATCAGTCCACCTTTTAAGAATTCTGCATTCAGATATCTCTTGGCCCAGTTTTGATGTTTCACCTTCTGTATCTCGTTCAGTGGTGGTCGGGTTTCCGTCTTCCTTACCTTGGCCATGTGTCTGATCTCTGAACACCTTATAATTCTGGGGACTCCAGTGAGGTTGTATTTTGGAGTTGAGTTGACTTGAGTATAATGGATTCATGGTAGCTTTACATTTCATTCTTCTCAAATCTTTTTCAGTTATGTGCTTCTTTTTGTTTTCCCAACAGATTTTTGAGAACCTCTTGACGATTTGCAGCAAAGGGTTTGATGGTTCTGTAGTTAAACCCCAATATCTTAGCAATTTCAGGAGAGCTGTATCACTTTGTAAGACTTTTCAGTCATTTAAATATTTGTTGGCTCAATTTGCCTAAGGAAAACAAGTGGCCTAATAATTTTGCACACCTTGATTAAGGGTGTCGATATCCATAGACCTCCACTTCCCTTTTTACATAAATACACATCACCTGACATGCTTCATCCAATCATCATTCACGATTATATAGCTTGGAGTTGGAAAATCTGCATAAAAATGATGGTATGGTCCAAACATTCACTTGTTTAATAATTGTGCACACAGTGCAAGAAGAAAACCCAACAAATGACAAACTGGTACATCATATGTCCAGAAGGGGTTACAAATGTATAATTTCTTATCAAAGTGTGTTTAATTATGAACAGCACATTAATCCTTTGAATGATAATTACATTTTGGGGAATTTGTATTACCAGTTCAAACCTTGACCATAAATCAAATCTAGATTCTCAATAATAAACTTTTTACAAACATTTTAATTTTTGTAGAAAAAAAAGTTTTTGGGCATATGTAAAACAAAATTTTTCAATGACAATCTTGGAAGCACCCATATATTTATGTAATTTATTATGCTTTTCTTACATCGCACAATCATATTCTGCAGCGCTTTAGAGGCATCATTGTCCCCATCAATCTATATTCCCTATCAGTAGGTCTTCGAAGTGTGAATATGTCGCTTTTTTTTTTTACTTAAAGGTCTATTTTCATGCAGCACACATATCTTATTGAAAAGCGTGGTAAATGTGTGGTAGAGGTAGGACCTATCAAAAGAACCTGCATCCATCTTTGGAACCATCAGAGTTATTATTGGTTTCTGGTTAGGTGGTTAATATTCTTATACAAATTAAAGGAAACAGTCACCTACGTGTATGTGAATTCCAACTAACTCTCTACTGATAATGGCATAAGTCTGTGCCACCATTCTCAAGATTGATGCAGGTCCATTGACTGGACATCCATCGACTTTATCTTTATGGCATATCGTAAAGATGTATAACATAAAAACCCCAGAGCTAGACACCATAAAGATTGACATTGTTTGAGACAAAAGAAGAAAGCACCAAAAATGCAATAAAAGATGCACTGTGCGAACATAGCCTGATGTTGCTGAAATCTCACACTGCTCAGTACAAGCTGCAGCTCTAAAGGGGGTGTTACACGCTATAGGCGATATGTCATCACGGTCACGGATTCCGTGACGCACATCCGGCATTGTTTGACATATTGTAGCATGCGACAGCTATGAGCGACTGTTGCCGAGCAAAAATACTCACCTTATCGTTGCTCGTTGACACGTCGTTCATTTTCAAAATATCGGTAAGATTCCTGGATGCAGGTTGTTCATCGTTCCTGAGGCAGCACACATCGCTCCGTGTGACACCTCGGGATCGATGAACACAGCTTACCTGCGTCCCACCGGCAATGAGGAAGGAATGAGGTGGGTGGGATGTTACGTCACGCTCATCTCTGCCCCTCTGCTTCTATTGGCCGCTGTGTGACGTCGCTGTGACGCCGAATGTCCCTCCCCCTTCAATAGAAGGATGTTCGCCCCCCACAGCGAGGTCGTTTGGGAGGTAAGTACGTGTGACAGGGGTGACCGAATTTGTGCGACACGGGCAACAAATTGCCTGTGATGCACAAATGATGGCGGCGGGTGCGATCGCACACGCGATCGCACGATAAATCGACGCGTCTAGCGGGGCCTTAAGTCAGGCTGGGTTTACGGACACTGAATATACTTTCATACTCTCATTTCTTAGCTGGACTCTTCAAATACTCATTTTAATATCAAGATCATAAAGCGATTGTGACATAGATTTTCAAAGTAAGTATATTAGTGTTGCTAGGTCTAAGAAATGGGTTTAATAATGTAAGAAGTCTGTATTGCGAAATCATGCAATGGATACGCTTTAAGAGAATCTTATTGGAATTGTAGCACTGTTATGCAGTAGACAACCGCATGCTGCGGTTCTGTAACTTTGGTGTGTGGTTGTTTATTTTCGTTGACAAAGCAAAAACATATGATAGGCACTGTATTAAAGGGGTGGTTCACTACTCAGCATTAGTGGCCACATCGATGTAAAGCTCATAAAGAAGGCTTTTCTCAAATACTTTGTGTAGTAAATTCTCACTCTGAATGGTGCTATTGTGGTCCACTCATCCCTATCAGGTAACCCCCTCCGAGCTCCTTGACCTCTGAGATCTGGTGATGTCCTGTCAACTTCCAGTTGACCGGACATCAATGAGGCCATGAGAGATTGTGCAGTAGGCGGATTTTTACCGCTCATCACAGACCATCATGTCGCACGCTGTTTTCTTTGCTGCTGAGCGCCGCAAGCAGAAGCAATGCTGGACTGTGACGAGCGGTGAAACTCCGCTCACAGCCCAGCTACTCAGGAAGATTGGGGTCGGCCTCGGTGATGTCGGGTCAAATGGAGGTTGACGTGACATCCCGAGATCTCAGAGGTTAAGGAGCCCGAGGGTCACGTAATGGGGATGAATGGACCACAATAGTGCCACTCAAAGTCAGAATTTACTATACAAGGAATATGAGAAAAGCCTTCTTTATGAGCTTTACATCGATGTTGCCACTAATGCTGAGTAATGGACCACCTCTTTAAAACTATGATCATATTGAATTTCTGTCCTTTGAAAGCCGCTCCTGTTTTTTAAATACAGAAATACTTTTCTAAGTTGAGAACATCTAGTGATGGTTGCGGCCAAAAGGCCATTTTCATGCAAAGATCCCAATGATGCTGCTTGTTTGGATCCTTACCGTCACATTCACCATATTGTACTTAAAATGAACCAATTACTTTGTAACCTCAATCAATCTATTTTTTCCCATAGCAAGAAATAATAATGGAAATAATGAAAATTATGTGTTTTCATAAAATTAATAGATTTGAATCCTTTTTTTCTCTTTCTTTTTATTGCAAAAGCACATGAAATAACTAACAGCTGCCAGCAATTACCGTATATCTTCCCAAAGCACGACCTTCTCTACCTGTTTACTGTCTGTATAGGTACTGCTAATTGTTTATTGCATATATTATAGAAGTGTGGGATGCACCTGTATTTAATGGTATAACGTAGGACGCGATAATCACTTCTATTAGAATATCTCTAATAGAAAATGGAAAAACAAGCTTTGCAGTACTATTATTAAATGGAATCTGTCAGCTGATTCATGCTGCCCAAACCATGGGAAACATGAATCCTTGCGGCATTATTGCAGCCAGGTTTATTTTTCATCAGCATTTCAAAGAAATGTAGTTAGAAGATAGGGCCAGGGACCGTAGCCACTTTAATGGCTTCAGTTGATTTTTCCAGAACACATTAATTAGTTTGCATATGAAGTGTATTTAGAACTCCAAATAACTATTGGACAGTTAATTTATGGGGTTTTATTTATGAATTATTCACATACCGTATAAGTTAGGGTGTACAGCAAATAAGAAATGAGGGTGCTACATCATGTACTAAGAGCAGCCAAAATCAAGAAAGCAGTACATTAGGGATGAGCACACCTATTGGTAACCAGAAAACACACCTATAAAAACATGTAAAAACGTAATACAAAAAAAGACATCCCTGGGTGCCTACATTAGACAAGGCTAACGCTACATGTGTATTTCAAATACTGTATTTTTCGTTTTAGAAGATGCACCAGATTATAAGACGCACCCCAAATTTTAAGGAAGAACATAGGAAGAAAATAATTTTTACTGTTAAAATGAGGGTCTGTCTTATAATCTTAGTGCCTCCAATATTAGCTCACCAGTGGGGAGTGGCAGTGGTGGAGCGGCTAAGGAAGGTCAGGGGAGTCAGCGTGGGCTGTGGGCTCGGAGGAGGGGGTGTCGTGGCTCAATAGGTCTGTATGTTGCAGGTTAACTATACTGCGGGCTCGTGGGGTGTCATGGTGGCAGGTGCCATTGATCTGCTGGCAGGCTCGGAGGAGGGTTTGTTGAAGCTCAAGAGGGTCAATATGCAACAGCAGAGGGTCGACGATACTGCAGGCTTTTGGGGTGTCACGGCAGCAAGTGCCATTGAACTGCCGGTGGACTGCAGGCTCCATTGAATTGCCTCTGTGGCCATTTTCTTGAAGTCCATCACGTCAACCACCGGCAATTCAAAGCAGCCTGCAAATCAATGGCGCCCGCCGCGACACCTAATGAGCCTGCAGTATTGCCAACCCTTCGCTGCCGCACACTTACACTCTTGAGCCGCGACACCCCCTCCTCCATGCCCGCCGGCAGATCAATGGCACCCGCCGCCTTGACACCCCACGAGCCCAGAGTATCGCCGACCCTGAGCCACCACTGCCACCCCTGTAAACCATATGTGGTTTGTAAGATGCACCCCCATTTTTCCCTCGGTTTTGGGTGCATCTTACAAACTGGAAAATATGGTAAACCTAATGGAGCCATGCAAAAGCTCACACATAAAGTAAAGATGCAGCATACCCCATCAAAGTATAACATAAAGCGCCAGTGGTTGCGGCGTTCACATGGAAACAGGATGGGTACGGAGCCATTCAAATTGACGTCGTGTGCGTGTGCACTGGGGATCTGATGTCAAATGCATGCACACCACGGAGTCTAAGTGACTCTGGGTCAAGACACTTGCCAATATCCGTCATACTGCATGCGCGAGTGATCTCTCTTCCCATGGGCAGAGAACACATATACAAGGCAGCAATTATGCAAAATATGAAAGCAAAAAGTATATACTGGGCAGCAGATATAAATGTCAAAGTACAAAATCGGGTGATGGGTACATCAGTTAGAACATTAGGAAATAGTGCGTAATGCAGATCAATATAGCATTATACATTACAACCAATTAGTGTAACATTTTGTGCTCATGTCGTCATATTTTGCACGGTAGTGCAAAAACCAGATAACCAACAGGTGTCAATACCTGTTGGTTATCTGTTTTTCGCACTACCGTCTTAGACTATTTTTAACATTTGGATAAAAAAGTTTGGAATTTTTAAAAGGTCGGTTGCTGGATCTCCATCTTTTTTTTCATCATTGATCTGTCTGGCTTCACAGTGTCTGTGCAATAAACCCTCTACAGGAGAAGGTGAGCTTAAAAAAAACCTCTTTTTTCTCATAAGCAACATTGGCCCTAAAGATTCATTATCTCCCAAATGCCAGTGGGCAATAAATAAATAAATAAATAAATTACATAGACGATTAATAAATGATGTGCACCAAGTATGCTTAATGTATAGAAAAAAATGGGGGTGCATAAGTTGTGCCAATCTAGAACTGTATATATTATAATTGTCAATAGTGAAGTTGAAGTAGGTGCAGCAAGATATGCAGAAGTAAGGGGTACCTGTGTAATGAATACCTATGGTGGGTGTGATTCCACCAAGACATGCTAAAACATAATAATAGTATTGGCATCCTAATGTTCCAAGACAAAAGTGTAATGATGTCCCTGGGGCAACTGCTGGGCTTCACATTTGGCGTCATGAACAGGATCAAGGACTAGACCTGTTTAGACAGGTGACAGTGTGCCTCAGTGGTCCGATCGGAAAATTTGAACTGCCGCTATTTTGTCACCGTTGAAAGCGCGCGATTCAAAAAGCTGAAGCCCGCCCATGGAGAGGAGTGACAGTCCCAGCTTGGAGAGAGCGTTCTGACACAGTGAAAGGAGAAGATGGAGGGCGGATTTGTCCCCGGACTGCTGGGACGTCCCAGTCCAGTGGAAGGAGAAGCAAAAATGAAACTAAGACCAAAGACTGACCAGAACCTGATTAGCAACAGTAGAGGCAAGATGGCATCATAAGAAGGTGACAAAAGGGAGCAGGGTTGGACAAGGCCCATGACTGCAGAGCAGCTGGAGGCAGAAGTAGAAAGACTTGTTGACTGCATGGAGGAGCAGCAGAGGCGAGAGGTAGCCGCTTGGAGGAAGAGGATGTTGGCAACGATCAGAAACCTGCGGTTATTTGTGCAAAGAGGTCCGCCTGGAGGTGCCGCCCATACTCAACAAGAGTCATCGTCAGCAATAGCGACCCTGCTGCAGGATGTCTCCAGCATGACCCCGGGTGAGTCCAAACCTGCCCCTGCCCGACCTGGTATGCTGACCCCACCGGCATTACCATCAGTAGCCTGTGCGACGTCTGGTGCGACACCCGATGCGACACCCGGTACAACGTCCGATGTGATACCAGATGCGACGCCCGCGGCCAGACTAGACCAGGCCGCAACGCCTTCTGTCCCAGTTGCCAGACCAGAGGTGGTCACAGCGCCCCAGCCGCTGAATGGGAATCCGACCCCTACCCCCAGACCAAAGGTGATCACAGCGCCCCAGTCGCTGACTGCGGATACAGTCCCTCCGCCCCGACCTGATGTTGATACAGTACCTCCTCAGATAAAGAAAGAACCGGAGCCTCTGCCCTTGGCTCACCTGATTGCTAGGTACATGATCCACAAGCTGCCGTCCCGACCTGAAGCGGTCACAGCACCCTCTCAGCTGGAGAGGGATTAGTCGTCCTGCTTGGCTTCTGAAAGCTCATCCCCAGAGCTGCTACTTGCCCGACCAGAGGAGGTTGCAGCACCCTCTGAGAGAGAGGGAGGCCATAAGGCCGCGCTGCTGTTCCCTCAACGACCAGAAGAGGTCACAGCACTCTTCACCAGGGAGAGAGAAGAGATCCTACAGCCATCACTGCTGATTCCCAGCCGACCGGAGGAGGTTGCAGCACCCTCTGAGAGAGAGGGAGGCCAGGAGGCCGCGCTGCTGTTCCCCCACCGATCGGAGGAGGTCGCAGCACCCTCTGTCAGGGAGGAAGAACTGGTAGCAGAAAGTCCTGGCATGTATGTTACCTGGTTGTCTGCTGATGACCAGGTGATGGTAATGCGGAGACCAGCCTACAGAGAGCGGTGACGAGTAAGAGCTAGACCCCCACGCCCCTCTTGTGAAGCTCACCCTAGAAAATGAAGAATTAGAGGCCCGGGACCTGCAGGAGAAGCAGTCACTGTGGCGGGACAGACACCAGGCCAGAGGTCCCCTCCACTTTGGAGTAGTATAGGAATTTAATTGCAAAACAGGGTGGGGCTTCATAGTAGAGGCCGGAGTAAAGGAGGGAATCTTTGTGTCCCGGCGGGACGTGCAAAACCCAAACTCCAAGCACTGGTCTTGGAAGGAGGAAGTCAGTTTAAAATGTTTTTATAGAAAAAAATGCAGTTTAAAATTGTTTGAAAAGTAATGCTTAACATGTTTAAAGTTTAATGTAACGTTTAAGAAAATGTGCCCGCAAAGACTTTTGCGGGAACTTTTAAAATATTCTTTAGCACCTGGTTACGTGCACTTTATAAATGGACCACAGGTTATGAACTCGCCATAACCACAAACTCTCGCAGTGTACGTAGTTACCACAGAGGTACCAACCCGGAGTCTGCCTGTTGAGGGGCATGGCTCTGCACCACCAGGGGACATGCCTGCTTATGGGACCTGCTCTCCAACACAAAGAAGCAGGTACGCCTGTTTATGGGGCCTACCCTACACCACCATCCTCAGGAGAGGAAGATTGGAGGAAAGATCTGGGATACAGATGGCCCAGAAATGGTCACTAAAGGGACCGGTGATCTTCCTCCTGGAAGTTTCTGGGTGGGTCCAGGATCTTTGTGGGTGGTGGGTGGTGGTGGTATGGTATCTGGTATGTTTCAATGTAAATAACTCCCCTGTGTGGGAAAAGTTTGTATTTATTTTCTTGTCTTTGCAGCCCGAGGACATGCTGTTGATAACAAGGGGGAATGTGGCACCCCTGACCTGGTCAGGCACCACTGAGTACTGCACCCATGCTAGGATAGTGTTTCCAGGTAATTCCAAAGGTCAGAATGAGGTGTGTACGCACAGACACATAGCAACCAGGTCTCCCACACCACTAGATGGGATCCTTGGGCAGTCCCTAGAGAGATCTGGCCTTCAATTCTTATCAAGGGGTGTAGTGGAGGGGCTGGAAGCTAAGATGCAGAGGCTGTAAGGAAAGAAGTGGAGCGAGCCAGTCTGGTAGTGGAGCGCGGGAGTTGCTAGGGGAGATACGCGCTGACAATAGTCAGACCCGGCAGGTAGAGTAGCCGTTAGCGGAGGAGAACGGTTGCCAGTTAGTCAGTCAGAAAGACAGAGAGAGGGTCAGTCGAGTATGGGGACTGCTCGTGACTAGGCACGCACGGGGAACAGGTCCCTAAAGTAAACGTCCATTTATTGATCTGCTAAACCTGCCGGTGAGGGGACTAGAGGTACCTCACAAATGATACAGAGTCCGAGCCTCAGCAGCAACGCAGGGACCCAAAAAGAGACAGAGCTTGAAGCCATCTCAGCTGGTCCACGCTGCCGGCAAACGGCCCAAAAAGGGAGAAAATGCAGTAGCATTTCCCTGGATAGACCCCACGGTACTTCAAGTCATGGGTTATCCGAACAAAGAAGAGCTAGGAAGGTGAGTTAATGGTTACCCTCAGATCGGCCTGAGGGAGTTCCTGGTTTTCACTTGGTTTGTCTCAGCATAGATCGGGTTACCTCACAATAACAGCAACAGTGAGTAAAAATGAAATGAGAGACTTTCCAGACTGAGCTTGAGATATTCTGGGACCTGTTGTTCTACACACCCGAGCCCCTGGGGCCAGCCCCACTCACGGGAGGCCACACCATCCGACTGCAGACTCCATCAGCCCCAGACACTCGTTAAATTTGCAGTGGTGGTCACCTATATCCCTGACCGCAAACCGTGAGTGGCGTCACGACACATATAATACAAAACGACACACCTGTTGCCATATATACTAAAGAAGACCCTGTGGCGTCCCTGAAGGTGGAATGATGTCCCTGGGGCGACTGCTGGGCTTTACATTTATATATATATATATATATATATATATATATATATATATATATATAGATAGATAGATAGATAGATATACTGTATATATATTGGAAGAATCAGTAAATGAACCTAAGAAACCAGTAAAAAGTTAAAAAGTAGCTCCTCATTGGGACCTGGGGAGGAGACCAATTGTAAGTTGAAAATCCATCTCAATTCTAATTGTAAAGCTTGTTTATGACAATCACCCCCTCTCTCCATCCTCAGGAATATTTGAAGTACGACTATCGGACTGTTGTTATAGGTGTGCCCTGATGAAAGTTAAAAATATGCTGCAACAGAAGTCAATGTCTCACGCTCTCCTGCCACAACGTTGCATCCCACGGATGCTTGAGAATTACTGTACATGTATTTGAGCAAGTATAGTGGACCTCTACCTACTTACCAGAGGCTTGAGATCAAATTACGCATGTCCAAAGTCACGACTTTCACAAGCAACTGTGGGATGCAAATTTCTGGGAATAGAGAGCCATAGCTGGAGATGGTTTGGGCAGCATGTATTGCCTGAAAGGTTCTCTTTAATATGCATTTTGGGGTTGGCAAACTCCCTTTTAAACTTGTCTAACTTATAGAATGACTTCAGAATAATCTGTCCTATTTATGTACATGAGGAAAACAATTTTTCTGGCCACTATGTGACTTTTACATTGCATTTTTTGCCAGTTTTCCTCTCGGAGCAGGTTTTCTAACTTTGATCTGTTTCTGAGCTGGTCGTAGAAGACTAGGTGCGATGATATCTCACACAGAGGGATTCCTGCTCTTCTTTTCCTGTGTAGCACACATGTGAATGTGCCTGGGGCGGTATCATTTTCCATGCCCCGGTATGCTACAGAAAATAGTGTTGAGGGAGTGAAAGTGTGGAGATGTTGCATTGTACCCCTGAGTCCAGGACCTTCACCTTCTCAGGGATTGCACATTGTGTGGTACCCTCTTTCTTTATACCTGTAATAAAGAAAACAGTCCAAAGATTAAGAGCAACGTCTCTTTTATATTTGAGTAAAGTCATACATGGAATAACCAGTTATACATTCTTCTTTTTCCTTTTTACAATGAATCGACTCTTTGGGGATAGGTACATATGATTTCTTATTCTCTTCAACAGAGGCTACAGGAAAGTAGGGGGAAGGTCTGTTTATATGCATCATTCAGATATAACTTCACACGTGTCAAGGTGTGTCTCTGTGGCTGCTATAACTCCAGCACTGTTTTTCTACCTATCAAGGGCCACTAGGAGAGCTGGTGCTAATATCCTTCAGCTGGGAGTCCTTTTTTCACTAGGGTCCCCTTTCCGCTGGCCAACACTGTCTTCACACTTTTCACAAGCTTGCCTCATAGGAGACCCCTCTACCGCCCTAGATGTTTCTGCCTCTGGAGAGCTAACTCTGCATCCTGAGCCCGGTCTACTCACATGCCTTCTATACATGTGTGTTCTTTGCTTCAACCACACAACAACCTCTAAACAGGAATAACTCTTTCCCTGAACTCGAACACTCCTTCCCCCGGCTGACTCAATATTAACCTTGTCTTCTCTGAACACTGGGTCCTACAGCCACAGTCCACAGAGGAATTCTAAACATATGAACAGGGTGACAATGACCTCTTGTGGCCATTATTAGTACTGTGGCCCACAAAACTTTAGCCATCTTGTACATTACACTATCTACTACAGTTTATATAGCACACTAGCACTTATGTCTTCAGGGGGGGCACTGACCATAGGACCACCCTCTTACACACAGTCAGAAGCAGTAACTTCATGAAGACAATATACACCAGTACTGAGCAGTGTAACAGTTAATCCAGCTCTGGAGGTAAATTACTAGTTAGGGAAATTGCTCCACAGATGTTTTTCTTTGCCTATTTTTTTTTTTCCCCTGCTACTCACTGTTTTTCCCCCCTCTCCACGCAATGAAGTTCAAAAGGCTCTGTAACTTTATACTTCAATGTGCGGGTGAATATTCATGCTATTACTATGATGGATTTGAACTGGATTAAGTAGGCTGAATAAATTATATTTACATAACATAAAATAATAATGTATTTTTCTATTTAAAATGTACCTTTTATTAGCACATATTAACTTTGCTTTCTTTGCATAAGAAAACATAACTTTACCTTTATTCATGATTTTTCTAAATGAAAAGGCTACAATATGTTTAGATTTTGAATTACGTTCTCATTGGATTCTATAAATTTGGGAAGCTGTGAATCAAATGAGATGGTTATTTACTTTTAAAGCTTAAATTTACAAGATTGGTTCACTGTCAGATTTGCCTTGGTGGATAATAGCCCATTATTGATCAGTTTTTATAGCTCATAGTCCAGCAGTTAAACAAAGAATATGCTGCAAACTGCAGAAACAACCCTTTAATTATGCAGAAGAAATGGAACATTGTGAAAAAACTAGAAAATATCAAGCAGCAAAAACATAAATAAAAAGAATATGAAAAAGGCAATGCTTTACTTGCTGGTTTTTCTCTCCACTAAATCCCAGAATTAAAAAGAAAATGCTTTCTGAACTCATCAACAGGATTTACCCCTATATTGTTATTAAGAGGGCTCTTTAAAGTTTTTAATGATGTTTTTATTAAAACTATCACTCCAGTGTGTGTAAAAATATTGTACAATTTCGGACTAATCTGGGAGTGCCGTCATTCATGCCTGAAATTTGCTGGTATCATGCCTACAGCACTGTGACTGTTAAACCGGAGTGTAAAGGAAGATAACATTTCCCTCTTCTCCCCCTTCTTGCTCATATTGGTTTGTCAATCCGACTGCTACCCCCTGGTGACATTTTGTTTAAGGCTGGTTATAGAAGTTGTGGGGCAGCGCTACTGTCAGTAAGGCCGGGGCCACACGGGCACTACTGCGATCCCCTTGCATGAGACTCGGCTCGTGCTGGCAGTACAGCAGAGCTGAGTCTCATGCTTGTGTCCTTGCAACTGAGGTCCGTTCGTGCGAGCAGACCTCAGCTGCGGGGGGCGGGCCGGCACTCAGGAGGGGAGGGAGGGATTTCTCTCCCTCTCGCCTGTGTAGCCGGCTATAGACATTCTCGCATTGCACTGGCAGTACACCGGTGTACCGCGAGTGCAGTGCGATTTGTCTCTCGCCCCATTCACTTGAATGGGTGCGAGAGAAAGAGTCTCGGATTACAATCGCAGCATGCTGCGATTGTTTTCTCGGTCCGATTAGGGCTGAGAAAATAATCGCTCATGTGTGCTGTCACACAGGCTAGAATTGGTCCGAGGGGAATGCGATGTTTTATCGCACTCCACTCGCACCGATTTTCTCGCCGTGTGGCTTAGGCCTTACCCTGCTTATGTCTCCACCGATGTGTCCTTTTACAGTACAAAACTGCGGTGGCAGAGACAGAAGCAGAGCACTTCCCTTGGTCACTTCTCCCATAACTTATATTAGCACCATGGATTTAGGACATCTTCAGAGGGCAGCAATTAGAAACTCTGGTGAGTGCAGTGCCGCCTCTGGATTTCATCCTTTTCCAGGAGGGGCAATAGGTGCTATAGGGAAGTGAGTGCAGCCCCAGCCTACTGTGACGTCAAATTTGAGTGTCTTCTCCTCTCAAAATGAAACCGCACAGGAAAGGAAGTAAAAAAAAAAACACATTTAGGTATTAGCTGGAGGGGGAGAAGTGTGCTGTATATTATTAAGCAAATGCAAAAGTGCGTAGGGGGTAAAGAAAGGTAAACCACAAAAAGAGGAATTAAATTTTCCCCCAAAATTCAGAAAAATTCAAAGCAAGAAAGGGCAAAAATGTTTACTTACAAAGGCCAAAAAAAGGTATTGGACCACGTCTTTAAGATTGAATTATAAGACTTTTCTGAAATACATGTGATCATCTGGAGTGTTGTTGGACTACTCCCCCTGCAGAGCCATGTTAGAATAGGGACCCAGTTAAAAGTGGTCAAAATAAAGTGATGCTCATGTTCATTATCCAAAATTTCAATTACCAGAAATAAATCAATGTAAAAACTGTACATGCGATCCCTGCAAAGATGTTTATTGGATTACTTTTGATACATTTCTGCCGATAGTAGACCCCCACTTTACCTTTAATCTTATTTTTTGTAAATGGAAATACTAAACCGGCGCTTCTGAATAGTCTGAACGTGAATTATAGATGTTTTATTGACTACAGCTTGGTTAATGTAAATACAATAAGGACTAAAATGCAAACAATTTAGAAACCTTTCAAGGGGATGAGTCAACCGTACTAAATCTACAAACCTGATTATAATGCATTTAACTATTTTGAAGTCGTTTTCTACCTTACACAGAAAGTTTTAATTAACTGGCTGTGTATTGCACTAGTAATATAAATCCTCAAACAAAATCAATCTTCCCACAACCTTTATTAAAAACCCCCACCGTTATAACCTAGGCAGTGAGAATGTAAAACAATACGTTATTATGCAGTCTGTAAGCTGTATTATCTGCATTTATGAGCGCAAAACACATAAAGAAATTATGAAAATCTAGATCCTGAATGATTATGAAATGCCTGAAAATTCTACTGTGTTACTGTACAGAATGAAAAATATAGCAAAGAAGCCAGTATAAGTGTGTAATTAAAGTGACATTATAATTAATTACTACCCAGTTCACCACAATCACATTCAATATTGATCATGATCAGGGCAAGACTGGGACTAAAAAGTGTAAAAACAAGTAGTGACAGCGTCCCATTGGGTGAAGATCAATTCAATTCATCTTTATTCCGTTGGCTGAGCACAGCAACGTTTCGACCGCAAGCTTGAAAAACACCAAACTGATCGAAACGTTGCTTTGCTTAACCAATGGAATAAAGATTAATTAAATTGGACTTAATGGGACGCTGTCACTACTTCTTTTTATGATATGTTATATCAAGTGATCCCTTGATTTGGACATACGTTCCTACGTCGCAGAATGTGTGGTGGTCCCACACTCGGCTCAATTTTTTTGACCAGGGTGCTGTGGACTTTTTTTGCTACATGGGACTAAAAAGTAGCCCTGTCACCCAAATTCACCAGCCCACATTTAATAAGTGTCCTCATCCCCAATCGTAGAACACTCACAGGCTGTGCCGAATTTTACTTTCTTGTTGCACCACTTGCTTAAGCGTGTTGGATAACCACTTGGAAGGGGATGTCCACTACTCAGACATCTCCTTCTCAATCCAAATGGTTCCCCTTAAAAACTTATACTAACGTCTTGTGCCAGTGCTGTTCCAGTGGTGTCGTACGCAGTGGAGTCGCAGTCAGATCGCATACCAGTATTATACCAGTAACACATCTATATGATTAAGAGATTGTCAATTTTGGGTCAAGAGACCTGCGGCCAGTTCATGATGGTTTGTACTTGGACTGTGACACACAGATGTGTGAATGAGGCCTTTAATGAATAAATTGTCACTATTCTTTGTGTGTATCAACAGTATGGATGTGTACTATTATCCCTCATAATATCAGTTTTTTTAAGAACACATCCCATTGTAAAGGGGAAAAGTGCTGTCCAGTTGTCTAGGCTATAATTTTTGAAGTGATACCTATTGATTTTAATAGTTGAGCGGAAAATGAAGTTTTTCACACTATTAGCCAGCAGATATGGTGTTAAACTGCAGGTTCATAGCATTCTAAAGCTGCCCAGCCACTACACTTACAGTCTGACTACCAGGAGGAAATTAACTTTATTCCTCCTAGCGGCATCTAACTTTCACCTTTAGAGAAGCAGCTTCAGTCACCACTCAGTACATTGTGAGCAGAGGCTGTAACCGCACCCCAGCATTGACTAACAGATGGCTCCATAGTGCATCAGTGCAGAGTCGACTGTCAGTACCAGGGTGTAGTTACAGCCACTACTTACTATTTACTAAGTGATGACTGAATCTGCTGCAGCCTCATCTGTATGGCTGAAAGCTGGAGGCTGCTGGGAGGAATAAAGTTAATTTAATCCTGGTAGCGAGACTGTCAGTGCAGCAAATGTTAATTACATCAGAAGAAGGGGACAGTGAAGCCAGCACTGATTGGCCTTAGGGAGTGTGTAACAGTATTGTCACGCAATCCCCAAGAGAAGGGAATATACAGAATACTGTATATTTTTTATACATCTATATATATATAATTGCCTTATTCTGTCTGTCTGTCTGTCTGTCTTGCTCCAAAATTGTGTCCTTACGGTGACAAACAGCGGATTGGCCGCTCGCCTCGGCTCCGCCCCCCCGCACGGATTGGCCGCTTGCCTCGCCTCGGCTCCGCCCCCGCACGGATTGGCCGCTCGCCCAGGCTCCGCCCCCACGCGGATTGGCCTCTCGCCCCGGCCCCCTGCACGCATTAGCAACTCGGCTACGCCCCGCCCCCCTCACGCATTGCACGCTCGCTCTGGCCCCGCCCCTGCACGCATTCCCCAAAACGACACGGAGCCCCGACTCCCAGGTGAGTGCTGTACCCATGGGAGCCCATGTCAGCATACGCCGGTGTACGCTGGTGTGGGCTCCCGTGAGAGCGGGGGGCGGGGTACGCTGGTAACCATGTAATATTGTGTTGCATGGTTAGCAAAGCAAGGGTACTAAAATAGTGGTCACAATTAAAAATTAACCTTTAATATTTAAGTTTTAAAAATTTTTTTACCACACACCATAAATGGTTGCAAAAGCAACCAACTAAATAGGGCTGATGTTCAAGCCCCTATCATTACCAAATCAAGGACACTGTGTGACCAGTAGTGATCCTACTGGAATAACACCGATTGAGACAATTGTCCCATATGTAACGTATAGATTAATGATCCATAGCATGGAAATACATTTGAGTGGGTATAATCCCACTATAATGACAATATTAGAGACTACAAGACGTTACTGTCTCCACAAAAGTGTACAAAAGCTGCAACCTGCAGCAATCAAAGAACCAAAAAATGGTCAATTGAAACACAAACTTGTTTTTAGTTGTCCAGTAACAAGGGGGGGGCACCAATCCGCCTCACAATACCCCTTAGCTGGCAACAATCTGACCTTATGTTTTCTTAGACCTCCCGACGCGTTTCTTAATTAGTCTTAATCCTCAGGGGACTGTGGTCAAGAAATAACAACTGTGAAAATAAACAATATAGTCAGGCTAAAAACAATGCAAGGATTCATCAAAAGGTTCATAAAGCATTCTCAAAATAGCCTCCCACATACCTTCATTAAAGAGACGGACAACCAACATACTGTGTCCGGGCTGGTAATAAGCACTGGGCTTTCAAACTTGCCGCCCTTAAATATCCTGTGGGCGGGATGCCCAAATTATCATAGTTACCACCCCTATGCGAAAAACACCGTCCCCACACAGTGAATGATCGGTCAAAATCCAATCACCAGATAGTGGGAACGCCCACCACCGTATTTTGGCCGCAGCGATTGATGGCCGTCACTTAGAGAACGCCCTCATTGGCCAATTAATGTATTGGAGAGAATCCCAAATACCTCCCCGTGTATAGTGATCATGTGCTCTCTGACATCACCACCTATCACATTCTTGCCACTCATACCATGTGACCGGAACTACAGCATTTGGCCGGCGTACAGGGCGGCCGGAAGTCCCGCCTCTATGACGTCCAATCGTCCATGTGACCGCAGGCCGGCGTAATACGATCTATCCCACATCAAAGGATGACCGAAGCTATATAGCACACATCCAGGCGCCTAACATCCTGCCTGTGGTACTAATCTCATTAATATTTGCATTGCCATATAACCGGAAATGCATGAGATTCTCAGGCAAACTTCGTGGTCACATGATCCGCCCATGTGACCGTAGGCCGACGTCAATCAAGTGACCGGAAGTGCGCGGGACTACATCGCGCATATCCAGACACCAGACAGTGATACGTCAGCACGTCACCAGGGCAACCTTTAATCACATGACCTGTCATATTAACCCTTATATAGTGTACTTCCGGCGCCCATATTTGTACACAGGCCGGAGACACATCAAACGCCAAACAGCGGTGCGTCGGCACGTCGCCAAGGCAACCTTTAATCACCTGACCTGTCACATTATCGTTTCCATAGTATACTTTGAGCGCCCATATGTCAAATGGATTAAAAGCTCCTCACATGAGAGATAGCCAAGGGGCAAGTTGTGTAGAGTGAACGGGGAAAAGGGGGGGGGGGGGGGGGGGGTATTCATGGATGGGGAGGATTGAGAATGCAAAAGGTCCTAAGGATTAAAGGACACAAAATTGGATTTAGGCAGGCACCCACAACGGGCGCAATCGAAACGGGCACGAGGCAATTGGAGGACAAAAAATAATAACCAAATATCCAACCGGAGCTTGGCGGAGGGGGAGGGGAGGTCTTCAACAGAAAAAAGATTGGGTACCCTTTAACAGACCCTACTCAGCCCTGTCCTCCCCCTACCTACCAACGGAGTGTAACAACACCTTAAAGTACCGGGTGCCCCCGCTCCACGGTGGCTATCCCTAGAAGACCCTAACATGGCCCTAGGGGCTAAAGGAAGCACCCATAAGTGAGTGTCTCATTAAGACCCCACGGTACTTGGGTTTTCAATGTGTATATCCATTTACACTCCCGCTGGAGGATCAACCGATCCCAATCTCCCCCTCTGGTCGGGTAATTGATGAGATCGATTCCCATGAAGGTTAACCCTGAAATGTCACTGTTGTGCACGACTTCCATGTGTTTGGCTAGGGGAGTATCTCTCTTATTGACTATATCTCTAAGGTGCTCCCCCACCCTTCTCCTGAACTCCCTTTTCGTCTTGCCTACATATTCTAGTCCACAGCCACATCTTGCTTTGTAGACAACCCCCCTCGAACGACAGTTTATGAAGTTCCTGATGTCGAAGGAACAACCAGTCACAGAGCTGGAAAAGGTCCTACCGGTCTCGATGTGTGGACAAGCCACACACCCCTTACATCGAAAACACCCCTTCAGCTCAGTTCGTAGCCAGGTGCTGTCTTTTGGGCGAATAAAGTGGCTGTGGACTACTCTATCACCGATAGAGCGACCTCTCTTATAGGTACATTTTGGATGGTTACCTACCACATCACCTATGTCCACATCCATCTCGAGAATTGGCCAGTGCCGTTCCAGAATCTTACGTATTGCGGCTGACCCATTGGTGAAAGTGGAGATAAAATGAAATTTCCCATCCGTTGTCATGTTCTTGTTATGCGAGGGAACTAGTAGGCTGGATCTTTCCCTGGATTGTGCTGCTTTGTAGGCTTTGGAGAGGACATGGTCAGGATATCCCCTTTCCCTAAACCGGCTGCATAAATCATCCGCCTGTCGGGAGAAGTTCAAAGGGGTGGAACAATTCCGTCGTGCCCGAAGATATTGTCCCTTGGGGATGCCTGCCCTGAGAGGTAAAGGATGATTGCTCTCCCAGCGCAGGAGTGCGTTGGAGGAGGTAGGTTTACGAAACGTGTTAGTCGTTAGGGTTCCATCAGCATTTTTTGTCACCAGAATGTCCAGAAAAGACAGCTCTCTTTCGTCACATAGGGCCGTAAAACCTAGCCCCAAAGGATTGTGGTTGATCTCAGAGACAAATTGTAAAAAAGTCTCCTTGGTACCCCGCCATAGCACGAATACGTCGTCTATGTAGCGGGTCCATAATACAATCCTATCCAAATCATAAGGGGAATCTTCCCCAAAAATAAGGTTCTCTTCCCACCAGCCCAGGAGCAGATTGGCGTAAGATGGTGCACACGGGCAGCCCATGGCCGTGCCCCTGAGCTGGTGGAAGAAGAACCCGTCAAAAAGAAAAAAATTTTTTGTGAGACAAAAAGAGAGCAGTCTGACCAACCACGCATTGTGTCTTAAGAAGTGACAGCCTCGTCCTTTAAGGAAATACTCCACCGCTCTCAATCCATCCTCATGCACGATCGAGGAGTACAAAGCCTCCACATCAATCGAGCACAGGATGGTGTCGTTATCAAGCACAATATCTTCAATCTTTCTCAAAAAATCCGTTGAGTCCAACGTAAATGAATTTAATGAACTCACGAACGGCTTGAGAATATGATCGAGATAGGTGCCGATGTTCTGACAAAGGCCCCCCACCCCAGACACAATTGGTCTACCCTTCAGGGGTGTGAGGCCTTTGTGCACCTTGGGGAGACAATAGAAAGTGGCCAGTGTGGGAAACAGAGGAAACAGGAAATCGTATTCGTTTTTGTCTATGAGTCTGGCTTCCAAACCTTCTAATAGAAGTACCTTAAGTTCTGCTTTAAAGTCATTAAGGGGATTGTGCTTCAATCTCTTATAATTGTGAGTGTTATTAAGGATAGCCAGACACATCTTCCTGTAATCCTCCAAGTCTTGTACCACTATATTGCCCCCTTTGTCTGAACTTTTTATTATAATTGAGCGGTCTTGTTCCAAGGTATGCAAGGCCATCACTTCAGGTCTAGTCAAGTTAAACACTTTGTGTTTTTTCTGGCGGGCCAAAATCTCAAGGTCCTTTGAGACCTGCTCAACAAAAACGTCTATTGTTGACTGATCAAACAGATTAGGAGGCATACGACGACTTTTGTTCTTAAGGGACGTAAATGGACCTTCGCCACTAAGGTTAGGGTCTGCGTCTGATAGATGATAAAGTAGCCGTATGTCTCCCAAAAGAGCCTCAGGTACTCCCAATTCTTTGCTCATGCGTTTCTCCTCCTTTACAAAATGCTTATGCCACTTCAGTTTCCTAGCAAATAAGTGTAGGTCTTTGATACTTTCAAATAGCTGGAAATCTGAAGTGGGAACAAAGGAAAGGCCCCTGCTTAACACACACATCTCCTCTGTACTCAAAACCCGTGAGGACAAATTCAGGACCTGTGGTTGTCTGTCTGGTTGGGTGGGCGCGATTGACTTCTCAGGTAATAACCCTGGTCTAAAAAACGCACTCCTGGGTTATCGTTATGGAACCCCCTACCTCTTCCTCTTCCTCCTCTACCGCGTTGCCTTCCTCTAGAGTTCTTGTTGCGCTTTTCACTATCCGAGGCCTCAGTATCGGTTGAGGAAAAGTCGGTTTCAAGACCAGCAGGAATATTCCTAGGGGTGGAGAAAATATACGCCCTCCTGTCCCTGAATTCCTGCAGGTCCCGGACAAAATATCTATGCTTCCTTTCCTTCAAATGGTACTGGAACCTCTCCAGTTGACCCTGTAGAGACGCTTCCTTAGAAGAGAAATCCGGTTCACCAGAAAATTTTTTGGTAATTTCGATCTGCTCCTTCAATTGAATCGAAAGAGTGGATAGTGTGGATCTCTCTTCCTCCAACAATAGCTTCATAAATTGTACGGAGCTATTAGTGGCCTCCCTTTCCCATTTATCCAACAGTGTTGAGTTCTTATATCTGAGGCCCGGAAGAAGGGAAATTCTCAAATGGCGGGGGACAATATCCGATTTTATATAACTTTCAAGACTTTGAACCTCCCACCAAGACGTAATTTGATTCTTATATACTCTAGTGAGCTCTTTAAAAGCAGCCGTATAAGTAGGAATATTTGGGTTGTGAGAAATCTTTCTCTGAAAAGATGTCCTTGGCCTCTTGTGCCCAGTTACCCGTATCGAGGCCAGCTGTAAGAAAACCTGCCATTCCAAATGATTAATTCAAGGAACAGAATGTGTCGTTGCTTACCAGTCAAGGAGAGAATTTAGCAAAGCAAGGGTACTAAAATAGTGGTCACAATTAAAAATTAACCTTTAATATTTAAGTTTTAAAAATTTTTTTACCACACACCATAAATGGTTGCAAAAGCAACCAACTAAATAGGGCTGATGTTCAAGCCCCTATCATTACCAAATCAAGGACACTGTGTGACCAGTAGTGATCCTACTGGAATAACACCGATTGAGACAATTGTCCCATATGTAACGTATAGATTAATGATCCATAGCATGGAAATACATTTGAGTGGGTATAATCCCACTATAATGACAATATTAGAGACTACAAGACGTTACTGTCTCCACAAAAGTGTACAAAAGCTGCAACCTGCAGCAATCAAAGAACCAAAAAATGGTCAATTGAAACACAAACTTGTTTTTAGTTGTCCAGTAACAAGGGGGGGGCACCAATCCGCCTCACAATACCCCTTAGCTGGCAACAATCTGACCTTATGTTTTCTTAGACCTCCCGACGCGTTTCTTAATTAGTCTTAATCCTCAGGGGACTGTGGTCAAGAAATAACAACTGTGAAAATAAACAATATAGTCAGGCTAAAAACAATGCAAGGATTCATCAAAAGGTTCATAAAGCATTCTCAAAATAGCCTCCCACATACCTTCATTAAAGAGACGGACAACCAACATACTGTGTCCGGGCTGGTAATAAGCACTGGGCTTTCAAACTTGCCGCCCTTAAATATCCTGTGGGCGGGATGCCCAAATTATCATAGTTACCACCCCTATGCGAAAAACACCGTCCCCACACAGTGAATGATCGGTCAAAATCCAATCACCAGATAGTGGGAACGCCCACCACCGTATTTTGGCCGCAGCGATTGATGGCCGTCACTTAGAGAACGCCCTCATTGGCCAATTAATGTATTGGAGAGAATCCCAAATTGGATTTTGACCGATCATTCACTGTGTGGGGACGGTGTTTTTCGCATAGGGGTGGTAACTATGATAATTTGGGCATCCCGCCCACAGGATATTTAAGGGCGGCAAGTTTGAAAGCCCAGTGCTTATTACCAGCCCGGACACAGTATGTTGGTTGTCCGTCTCTTTAATGAAGGTATGTGGGAGGCTATTTTGAGAATGCTTTATGAACCTTTTGATGAATCCTTGCATTGTTTTTAGCCTGACTATATTGTTTATTTTCACAGTTGTTATTTCTTGACCACAGTCCCCTGAGGATTAAGACTAATTAAGAAACGCGTCGGGAGGTCTAAGAAAACATAAGGTCAGATTGTTGCCAGCTAAGGGGTATTGTGAGGCGGATTGGTGCCCCCCCCTTGTTACTGGACAACTAAAAACAAGTTTGTGTTTCAATTGACCATTTTTTGGTTCTTTGATTGCTGCAGGTTGCAGCTTTTGTACACTTTTGTGGAGACAGTAACGTCTTGTAGTCTCTAATATTGTCATTATAGTGGGATTATACCCACTCAAATGTATTTCCATGCTATGGATCATTAATCTATACGTTACATATGGGACAATTGTCTCAATCGGTGTTATTCCAGTAGGATCACTACTGGTCACACAGTGTCCTTGATTTGGTAATGATAGGGGCTTGAACATCAGCCCTATTTAGTTGGTTGCTTTTGCAACCATTTATGGTGTGTGGTAAAAAAATTTTAAAACTTAAATATTAAAGGTTAATTTTTAATTGTGACCACTATTTTAGTACCCTTGCTTTGCTAAATTCTCTCCTTGACTGGTAAGCAACGACACATTCTGTTCCTTGAATTAATCATTTGGAATGGCAGGTTTTCTTACAGCTGGCCTCGATACGGGTAACTGGGCACAAGAGGCCAAGGACATCTTTTCAGAGAAAGATTTCTCACAACCCAAATATACTCCTACTTATACGGCTGCTTTTAAAGAGCTCACTAGAGTATATAAGAATCAAATTACGTCTTGGTGGGAGGTTCAAAGTCTTGAAAGTTATATAAAATCGGATATTGTCCCCCGCCATTTGAGAATTTCCCTTCTTCCGGGCCTCAGATATAAGAACTCAACACTGTTGGATAAATGGGAAAGGGAGGCCACTAATAGCTCCGTACAATTTATGAAGCTATTGTTGGAGGAAGAGAGATCCACACTATCCACTCTTTCGATTCAATTGAAGGAGCAGATCGAAATTACCAAAAAATTTTCTGGTGAACCGGATTTCTCTTCTAAGGAAGCGTCTCTACAGGGTCAACTGGAGAGGTTCCAGTACCATTTGAAGGAAAGGAAGCATAGATATTTTGTCCGGGACCTGCAGGAATTCAGGGACAGGAGGGCGTATATTTTCTCCACCCCTAGGAATATTCCTGCTGGTCTTGAAACCGACTTTTCCTCAACCGATACTGAGGCCTCGGATAGTGAAAAGCGCAACAAGAACTCTAGAGGAAGGCAACGCGGTAGAGGAGGAAGAGGAAGAGGTAGGGGGTTCCATAACGATAACCCAGGAGTGCGTTTTTTAGACCAGGGTTATTACCTGAGAAGTCAATCGCGCCCACCCAACCAGACAGACAACCACAGGTCCTGAATTTGTCCTCACGGGTTTTGAGTACAGAGGAGATGTGTGTGTTAAGCAGGGGCCTTTCCTTTGTTCCCACTTCAGATTTCCAGCTATTTGAAAGTATCAAAGACCTACACTTATTTGCTAGGAAACTGAAGTGGCATAAGCATTTTGTAAAGGAGGAGAAACGCATGAGCAAAGAATTGGGAGTACCTGAGGCTCTTTTGGGAGACATACGGCTACTTTATCATCTATCAGACGCAGACCCTAACCTTAGTGGCGAAGGTCCATTTACGTCCCTTAAGAACAAAAGTCGTCGTATGCCTCCTAATCTGTTTGATCAGTCAACAATAGACGTTTTTGTTGAGCAGGTCTCAAAGGACCTTGAGATTTTGGCCCGCCAGAAAAAACACAAAGTGTTTAACTTGACTAGACCTGAAGTGATGGCCTTGCATACCTTGGAACAAGACCGCTCAATTATAATAAAAAGTTCAGACAAAGGGGGCAATATAGTGGTACAAGACTTGGAGGATTACAGGAAGATGTGTCTGGCTATCCTTAATAACACTCACAATTATAAGAGATTGAAGCACAATCCCCTTAATGACTTTAAAGCAGAACTTAAGGTACTTCTATTAGAAGGTTTGGAAGCCAGACTCATAGACAAAAACGAATACGATTTCCTGTTTCCTCTGTTTCCCACACTGGCCACTTTCTATTGTCTCCCCAAGGTGCACAAAGGCCTCACACCCCTGAAGGGTAGACCAATTGTGTCTGGGGTGGGGGGCCTTTGTCAGAACATCGGCACCTATCTCGATCATATTCTCAAGCCGTTCGTGAGTTCATTAAATTCATTTACGTTGGACTCAACGGATTTTTTGAGAAAGATTGAAGATATTGTGCTTGATAACGACACCATCCTGTGCTCGATTGATGTGGAGGCTTTGTACTCCTCGATCGTGCATGAGGATGGATTGAGAGCGGTGGAGTATTTCCTTAAAGGACGAGGCTGTCACTTCTTAAGACACAATGCGTGGTTGGTCAGACTGCTCTCTTTTTGTCTCACAAAAAATTTTTTTCTTTTTGACGGGTTCTTCTTCCACCAGCTCAGGGGCACGGCCATGGGCTGCCCGTGTGCACCATCTTACGCCAATCTGCTCCTGGGCTGGTGGGAAGAGAACCTTATTTTTGGGGAAGATTCCCCTTATGATTTGGATAGGATTGTATTATGGACCCGCTACATAGACGACGTATTCGTGCTATGGCGGGGTACCAAGGAGACTTTTTTACAATTTGTCTCTGAGATCAACCACAATCCTTTGGGGCTAGGTTTTACGGCCCTATGTGACGAAAGAGAGCTGTCTTTTCTGGACATTCTGGTGACAAAAAATGCTGATGGAACCCTAACGACTAACACGTTTCGTAAACCTACCTCCTCCAACGCACTCCTGCGCTGGGAGAGCAATCATCCTTTACCTCTCAGGGCAGGCATCCCCAAGGGACAATATCTTCGGGCACGACGGAATTGTTCCACCCCTTTGAACTTCTCCCGACAGGCGGATGATTTACGCAGCCGGTTTAGGGAAAGGGGATATCCTGACCATGTCCTCTCCAAAGCCTACAAAGCAGCACAATCCAGGGAAAGATCCAGCCTACTAGTTCCCTCGCATAACAAGAACATGACAACGGATGGGAAATTTCATTTTATCTCCACTTTCACCAATGGGTCAGCCGCAATACGTAAGATTCTGGAACGGCACTGGCCAATTCTCGAGATGGATGTAGACATAGGTGATGTGGTAGGTAACCATCCAAAATGTACCTATAAGAGAGGTCGCTCTAT